>NW_027266297.1:11660837-12260837 GCF_022045235.1 Haliotis cracherodii
GGTTGCCTGCTGCCACTAATCCTGGCAACTGACTGGCGTCGTATAATGGCTGTTCCGGCTCCCTCGTTACACCAGATGCACACTCCACATTGAGGCTGGCAATTATGTCTCTCCCCATTGAAAATGCTTCATCTTCATCAGTGGCAAAGTGATCTGTGCACCCACTCACTCTGGGAAATATCAAACAAAATGTCTTTCACAATAAATACCATAGCATGCTGGAATATGAGTGAGACAACATGGAGGCAGGTTTAGAGACCGTCTGACAACATGGAGGCAGGTTTAGAGACCGTCTGACAACATGGAGGCAGGTTTAGAGACCGTCTGAAAACATGGAGGCAGGTTTAGAGACCGTCTGACAACATGGAGGCAGGTTTAGAGACCGTCTGACAACATGGAGGCAGGTTTAGAGACCGTCTGACAACATGGAGGCAGGTTTAGAGACCGTCTGACAACATGGAGGCAGGTTTAGAGACCGTCTGACAACATGGAGGCAGGTTTAGAGACCGTCTGACAACATGGAGGCAGGTTTAGAGACTGTCTGAAAACATGGAGGCAGGTTTAGAGACTGTCTGACAACATGGAGAAAGGTTTAGAGACTGTCTGACAACATGGAGGCAGGTTTAGAGACCGTCTGAAAACATGGAGGCAGGTTTAGAGACCGTCTGACAACATGGAGGCAGGTTTAGAGACCGTCTGACAACATGAAGGCAGGTTTAGAGACTGTCTGACAACATGAAGGCTGTTTTAGAGAGTGCCAGATTACATGGAGGCTTGTTAGAAAGTGTCAGAAAACTAAAAGGATGGCTTAGCGAGTGTCAGATTATATGGAGGCTTGTTAGAGAGTGTCAGAAAACTAAAAGGATGGTTTAGCGTGTGTCAGATTATATGGAGGCTTGTTAGAGAGTGTCAGAAAACTAAAAGGATGGTTTAGCATGTCAGATTATATGGAGGCTGGTTCAAAGTCTGCCCAATAACATGTAGGCTGGTTTAGAGAGTGCCAGATAACATGGAGGCTTGTTAGAGGGTGTCAGAAAACTAAAAGGTTGGTTTAGCGTGTGTCAGATTATATGGAGGCTGGTTCAGAGAGCTACAGGTTACATGAAGAAAAAAAGAAAATGAAATTAACTTAGAAATGACAGTGTCAGTTTTAGAAAGTGTCTGATTAAATAGAGGTTAATAAAAGTTCAAAAGGCCTTCAAATGCCAACAGAAAAGCATAAAGAAATCAACCTACTTGCAATGCAGAGTGGCGCCCCCTAGGTCCTCTGCTGTGATTACCTCCCCTGTGGCTGCCTGCACTAAAGGTGGACCACCAAGGAATATTGTGCCCATTTTGTGCACTATCACCGCCTCATCGGCCATGGTGGGAACATACGCTCCTCCTGCAGTACAGCTGCCACACACTATTGCAACCTGGTAGGAAATAACTCAGACAGGTAATACATGGGACTGGATTATAGGAATAACATCTCTGATTATGACCATATCATGTTTAACGTCACAGTGGAGAGTTGTGTCCCTTTGGTGTGCCAGAATTTGCTGATTGTTGGTTCTAATCCCAGATTCTCCATGATTATGATTCTTTGTGTGTCAGCACTTCCCATGTTCATGAAACAAATGTGTACCTCGAAGTACCTCGGGACTTCCTCTCATTTCAGTGATTGAGTCAGTGAGTTGGGCTTATTGTTGCTTTAAAATGTATCACAAGTATGTCATGGTGTGTTAGTTTAAAGTGCGAAGAAAGCCCAATTGAATGCAGATTTTAGGCGTTTTACCAATCAGCAAACCAAAGATCATAATCAGGCCGAATCTGCGAGTTTGAACAAACAATCACTGCATCCTGGCACACCCAAGGTTTACAACTCTGTTCTGTGAAATTAGTTAACCGAACCAAAAGTTTAATGTGATATGTTCATAATCAGGGAAAGAGTGAGACTTGAACCCACAATCAACATCCCTCACATTAATCTGACACAACAGGTATATTTTGACATACAACATACTGTACAAAGCAGTACTATACCCCAAACTCTCTGACTAACTTAACCACAGAAGGCAATACTACAGCTCTATCAATGTAGTGTGTACATATTGTATGTACCACGCTCATGAAGCATCCAGCCATCTCAACCACAGTAGGCAATACTACAGCTCTATCAATGTAGTGTGTACATATTGTATGTAGCATGCTGATAAAGCATCCAGCCATCAGGGTGAGGTGACACATAATAACCCAGGGCCCCAGTCCACACAGCGATCTTAGCGCTAAGTTATGGTAACTCATATACTTTAACATAGATCGCTTTGTGGAACAGGGTCCTAGCCATTATTAATTACTGTCATATAAAGAAATTAAAGTGACAAAACCATTTCCATAATCATATGAAATCTCTGAGCACAGTACTTTGTTAACTTTGGTTGAAGACAAAAACATTGAAAGTCTTCTAACAATAAACATAATGATTACTGTCCACATTTTGGAGATAGCCATCAATACATCACTGATCTATTTTTCAGCCTTACCTGATGGATTTTTAAGGAAGATAACACAGCTTCATTGTAGAATGTCTGCCCACCTGGATTAAATATCTCTGCCTGTAAACACATTTAACAACACAAGGTCAAGGTCATCCGTACAGATTGGAGACATGGTTCTGAATGAGATGACGTGATGTGAGATGGGGTTTAATGTCGCGTTCAGGTTTATTGCACTTGTATAACGATGTGCATGCATTTGTGTGTGGGGAGGGGGGTGTATGTAGTAGTCCAGATTTATGCCAGTTTTATAGTGCTACCCCACAGAGATACCCTGTCACAGTTTAACATGGAAACCCCACCCACACATATTATCCTGACTCTGATCCGACCAGTACTTGTTTTATCTCCTAAATGCCGAACACCAGGCAAGGAAACAACAAGTACCATCTTTTAACATCTTTTACTATGATGTGGCCAGGGATCCAAACACCGATCTTCCACTCTTCGGGCAGGCGCTTTATCCACGTACTAGACCACGGAGTAAGTCAGGTAGAAAAAGAAATACCTTTGATAAAACATGGAGATTACAAGTTTGCCAAATAATGAAATATCAATCCATAGCCACAGAGTACTGCGATACACATACAGTGTTACACATATAGCAAAACATTAACACTCCTAAATATCATGATCAGATTTGTCGCTTTACCTGTAGTGGGAGAAAGGCTCCTCCAGAATCAACAACATAGATGCATGGCAGTCTGTTCTGGTGCGCTATTTCCTGTGCCCTGAGCTGTTTCTTCAGTGTTACAGGATACACTGAACCCCCTTTCACAGTTGCATCATTGGCCACTATCATGCAGTACCTGCCCATCACCTGGCCTATACCTGTACACAGAAACAGGATTATCTACCAACATGGGGCAAATGGCACTTTGGAAGAAAACAAAAGAGGTACTGCATGTGGTTCTTCTGATATATGTTTAGATATTTGCAACAAAATCATGATAATTGATACAATTCAAAATAATTTAAAAAAACAAATTGACATCCTTTATATCATTGGGTACAGGCTAAAACAGCATCTCAGCAAAAATTCATTGATTTATCGGGCACTTCATTTGGTGAAAACAGATACTATTTGTTGGGCAAAAACGGCACCCCTATTTTTAATAACGATAATTACGATTTATGTTTTGGTAGTAGTAGAACAATTACACCAATCACTTGTAAAAACAATATTGATTAATAGCAAAGTACCTCAACTCGGACTCTAACTGCCATCAACTTCTCACATGCAACACCTCTAAAAGCCATTGTGAATAATTGTGAACTTACAGCAATCTTAAATACAGTTTCAGCCTGACATTGAGTTAATATGAGTAAAGGTACTTAAAACTTCAAAACATATGATGCTTTCACAATAAGTTTAGTTGCGCCTCCCAATTAGAGTTGGCGAGTAAATTGGAGTGGAGGCTAATTTTAATGTAAACTTGCTTAAAGGCGTAACTTAACACTTCTTAATTATTTGTGTTTGCAAGTGACCATGTGAGTTTAATTTCATTTATTTCAGTACCAAGGTAAAAAAGAATAAGGTGCCATTTTCGACGTTTTGTTGAGGTGCCGTTTTAGCTATAATCCATATCATATACATAATTGCATGCTGGGATCCGTATCAGATACATAGGCTACACTAAAGGGCTGGGACGAGTCCAAATTTACTACCCGGGACCCGCCCTCTATTACCCAACACTACCTGGATACATGCTGTAGGGTTCAAAATGTATGACTGGGAATAGTTTTACCATAACCATGGCAAAAGGGATTTAAATACACACATGAAAGGATCTGTTCATGCGTACACTGAAGTTGACTGAAGTTTTATCTTTATTCAAACATATAATAGTCAGAAGGAAAATGTACATAGTCAGAAAGAAATGCCAACATTAGTGACTTAGAGCGTAACCATGGAGTCCTAAATATATTTTGTAATTAAACAGTATATCACGTGACTAAAAAAGTGGTCCAGGTAGTCTGGTGGGTACCCGGGTCCTGCTCAGCACCCACCAGACCCGAGTACCCGAGTTACCTGTCCCAGCCCTACTACACTATATACCTGTAACCACTCCTGCTCTTGGAACATCCCCATACTGCATTCCTAAACCTGCTACTGGGGATAATTCAAGAAAGTCCTGTTCACTATCCAACAATAACCTCAATCTATCTTGAACTAGTAGTTTCTTGTGTCTTTTAGTGTGTCTCTCTATGGCTTTCTGGCCGCCGCCCATATGAGCTTTTTCTAACATTCCCAACAACACTTTCTCTCTTTCTTTAGATGCAGCAATATTTTTGGAATAATCAGGTTGATTAACATCCACTTGTACATCTAAAACTGGATAAGGCATCATTTTGTGTTTGTTTGCAACTTGTGGAAAAAGGTGTTTGCTATTTGAATGAAACTTAGTGACGAGTAAGTTTGCGGTATTGGCATCAAAACAGTTTGACAGGATTCCGTGTGAGGAGGAAGGCTGCAGCTTTGTTTTGGATAGTTTGATCAACATTGATGTCCTTTGAAAAGTATTCATTTTGGCGATACGTGAATCCTTCACAAGAGACCAAAGGTTGTTGAAGGGACATAACTCTTTCACGGCATGGAGGGTGGGTTCAATTAAAGTAACGTGTCTCTAAAACGAATTTACATGTTTTGAAAGATACATATCATAAACATATCCACATATCATGATTATCATATATTTCTTCTTTTTTTATTATGATTATTGTTACTACCGTAACATTCTCATAGAATCACAGATAGAGCAAGGCCATTTTAGTAACGATCAGTTTTCGACACAGCCTTCGAGTTTTCGTTAATTTGAAGATGGCGGCGCCCATGAAATCTACTCGCTTTGTCAACAAATACCAATTCTAATAACATTTTAGGATATATACAATTTCTACATTCTTCTTTTGTCACGTGAAACAAGAAAAGGGCATTTTGAAGCATGGATCAGTGAACTTTCTGAAGGTAAACATCATTGTGTAATGAAGTTCTCGACGATATTTCATTTGTTTTTCTCAACAGCTGCACAACCCCACCAAAATATACGAAAGTCTTATTTGGGCGTGTTCCACAGCAATGTTCTACAACAGGCATAAGCATAGCCGAATGGGTGAATAGATATTGTTTGTGCCAGTGAATAGCATGGCTACATCACGACAACCTGTTTATCAATGGTATGTTCTCAATTCTTCCGAGTGTTTGAAGGTATATTGACAGCTTGAGAAACAAAGACACAATCAAACATACGCACTGTAATCATGGTATTCATGCGAACATCATCAGATTGATCAGCGGTGTGTTATCAGAAACATTTGACCTTTGGAAACTCTTCAATGACTGAATCGCCATTTGTTTGTAAAAAACAACAACAATCAATCTTTAACTAACAATAGGAAATAATATGCCAAACAAGGTTCTTAACAATGTTAACAAGATCATGACAAATAATAGGCTATGAGCATGGTCAAGCCGATTGAAGGGCAATCATAGTGAAGTGGTAAATATCATGAACATGGTAACGGTACACATGGTACAAGTATACATAGTATAAGTGAAACATGTCCATATACATGTATAAATGATATACATGATATACATAATCATAGTTTTGCATGTGTTTTTTTCAGTTTCACTTTGAGTTACAACATTTCTTAAAGTGAAGTGCAGTTTGTAACGTTTCCATCAAAATGGCAGCTGGAAGTGATGTCCGAGACATTCTTGAGTTGGAGCAAGCTCCAGAAAAGGAAATGGTCACAAAAGAATCCTTAATGTATGATGGCAAAAAGGTAAGTGTGAATCTGGAGATCTACACAATTCAGACAATTTTAGTGAAATATTTCTGAATGATCTTTGTAATTCTTTGGTACTTTATCATCTGTATCTTTTGTATACATATTTTTTTATGAGGTTAGCGTAACTAGTAGGCTATGAATGGGAAAGTTTTAGTTCTTAATCACATTAATTAGTGATTAAGCACTGATCATGCTTATCAGTATGCAGCCGCATTGAGGTGATTGATGATAATGACATATGACAGTTCAGCATGCTCAATGCAT
Organism: Haliotis cracherodii; assembly: GCF_022045235.1. Classification (NCBI taxonomy): domain Eukaryota; kingdom Metazoa; phylum Mollusca; class Gastropoda; order Lepetellida; family Haliotidae; genus Haliotis; species Haliotis cracherodii. The sequence goes on from NW_027266297.1 coordinate 11,667,434, forward strand.
GTTTTGAGGTTAAGAATGTTTAGGATTCATAAAAACGATTCTAAATGTTTCATTTCAGAAAAAAGCGAAGAAATCTGAACTAACATTTAAGCGACCGGAGGGCATGCACAGGGAGCTGTGGGGTCTATTGTGGACTGACAACAAGTAGGTACCTGGATGTGATGTAGGCTGCATGGCAGCTGTATTGGTTAGAAGTGGTTCAACCTGGTCCCGAAATTGTTTTATTGGTTAATTCTACAATTTACATGGTTTCAACACATAAGACATGTGTGCTCCGAAACATCACTCCGAAACATCACTTGTCATCACTCGTGATTTTATGTAACCTGCAGGATGAGCAGTGCCCAAATGATACAGTATAGTTAGGATATAAACATTATCTGTTTTCAAATTTCAGAGCACAAGATAAGCTGCGTATATGCATAAAATATGCATTAAATAAACTGAAATACGCACACACATCAAATCATAGCATATCAAATACTCAGCAAAAACTATAAATATGTTATTGAAATAAAATTAATGCGTATATTACAACTATTAGATAAAACGATTGTGTATATTACAACTGTTAGAAAAAATGATAATGTATCAGCTGATCGCCAAATTCACTTACTGACAGTTACATTTGGGAAAGCTTCTGTGACAAATATACTGATAGATGCCAATTGAAAAGCACATCATGCCTAGTCAATGTACATGTTGTATCTTAATTAGTCGCTGATTGGTTATTAAAACAATAGCGCCTTTCTTACAATGCTAGGCTTTGTAAACAAGAAATGGCTTCCCGGAGAGGGAGCCGCAAGCTGACCCTGACTACTACTAATATTCATATATTTTTAAGTGATTTATAGTGATTGTTTACCCATGAAGATCTGGGTTAGAATAGGTCTTAGACAACCCATGCTTGTCATAAGAAGCGACTAAAGGATTGGGTGGTCACTGACTTGGTTGTTCATATCATGTCCAAATCGATGATCATGATGTCAATCACTGGATTGTCTGGCCCAGACTCGATTATTTACAGATTGCTGTCATATATACTGCTGGAATATTTCTGAGAGCGGCATTAAACAACAAACAAATAAATACAGGGATTTTTATGAAACAGGTTTTAAGTTAAATACCCAAATGTCACGAAACAGGTGGGTAAAAAAATTGAATACCCTCTAAAGCTAAAATACCCAAATAACCAAAAGCTTATCTATAGCTCTGACATTTACAGGTGATTTTGTGTATATAAATACAACTAGATCAAAGTTGTTCTAATTAACAGTGATCAAACTTAATATTTTATAAATCAGGTCTCCATTTCACCAAGCCAAAAGGTACACTTTAATTAAAACTGGATTCCCGGGATCCAGTCCAATTCTACCAAACTTTTCAGTCCGATTAATGCACACTTGGGCTGGGATGATGGTACCTCGGGTCAGGTGCTTGCTGAGAAGGTCTACCAGACTACCTGGACCTGTGGTTAATCACATGATATATTGTTTAAACCATCCACACATTCCTTTTGACTTTGGTGTTTGAGTAAAGACAAAGCTTCAGTTAACAGTGTATGCATGATCAGATCGTTTTGTATGTGTGTCTTAATATTTTTGGCCAGGGGTCTAGTAAAACAATTCTAAATTTGACATTTTGTACCCAACTCTTAAGACTTACAGCAGGTACCTGGGTTGTAAATTTCACACACTTTGGTCCTTGCCTTGGATGATAAATTGTGATACGTTGTTCACATATGTCAAGTGTGGAACTTGTGGATGCTAATGTCATTTTTATGTTGTTGCTATGGATACAGAGATGCTCCTCCCATCATCCCCTCTGACACCAATCAGGGCTATAAGCAGATGAAGGCCAAGATTGGCAGCAGCAGAGTTCGACCCTGGAAGTGGATGCCATTTACTAACCCGGCCAGGAAGGTAAACAATTAGATCTTATTATGATTTGTGAACCTCATTTGGTATTATCAATGCTTTTTCTGTTGCGGTTGTTCATTATAGCAAAAACAATGGGTGGGGCCTGCTACTCTGACCTGCTATGGCAGGAATATTCTTAACTGCAACATAAGACTGACTCACTGTACTTTAAGGGTCAAGTGGGTCATTCACAATTATTTTTTTTATTATTAGTCTACTATTGATAAACCATGAAAACCATGTAATGATTTCGTTTAAATGAAAATCAGAGTCAGTATGTTTCTGAACCTGTGTAGTTGGCAGATCATGGGTGTTTGTAATGTTAAATATCTGGCACTCACAAACTTTCTTATGAAACATGATAATCAGTTAAAAATGTAAATGTGCTGATTTTAACTGATCTGGATCGAAAATATTTATCACTTGTTGTAACATTGGATCCATCAGTCTGTCACATTTTACATTTCTCCAGAACTGAAGGATGCAATGAGCAATGTTGAGCTGAAACTTGTAGTTGTTTCTGATTTCTGTAACCATTGTAACTAGCAGACCATCTTATATTTTCGAATGACCTATGGTGTTTTTCAAGGCCACCTTATCACATATCATGATATATATTTGAAAATAAATATGTTTTACCTTACCTGACACCACACAGTGCTTTAGCATCCATACATTATACAAACAGACAGTACTGGAACAGAGAGACAGTTAAAACAGACTATTGCCTGTGCCCTTATACCCAAGAGTTATCCACCTTTGCCTGTACTCCCTCATGTTCTTCTCTGTCTACCTACTTATTAGGTGAAAGAAGCGACTCATAAAACAGAAAAAGATGTCGAGCCCTCCACCTCCGTTGCTGACATCTTCTCCGCCGTCGTTTCCCTCTCCTTCTCTGGCGAACTCCTCTATGCCCACGCCTGTTCTCTGTCAAGGCAGATTTTTTATATTCCAGCATCCATCCAAGCTTTTGGGGAAGAACTGCTTCAAAATCGCCCTGACAACCTGGTTTTGCCGTCCATTAGCGCCAGATTCGCCAGCGTCGGACCATCGCCAGATTGATGTTCCTGTGACACATGGGACACTTCCTCCCGCTGGTCCGCAGGTTCCAGTTTGCCATTCCTGTACCACCCTGATGCCTTTGGCAAGCATCTTTGCCAGATGTTGCCAGCTGTCTCCGGGACATAGGCAACTATTACCGGAAAGTTGCCAACTCTGGCTGAATAGTCACTAGGCTGTAGCATCGCCTCATGCTTATGATCACTGCAACTTGGCACCAGGCACCTCAGAACCTGTTCTTCAGACGTTCAGCCCTGGGATCGGTCTTGCTTCTGTCAGGTGACGCCAATCTGCCTCTCCCATGATCATCTCCACACTATGTCGCCATTCCGATGACGAATGGGACTTCATTCACGATTATGATGAGTGGTCCCCTGACATTAAACTTACACCACCAGACATATCTGTCTGGCTAGTGGATTATCTTCCTTGTGCATCGCCAGGGCAAGACACCTTCCCCCAGGTGGAGCTAGGGGCCTGCTTGAATGGGTCGTTTAAGCCAAAGTCATCGGTTTCTATGACGGATGCTCAACTGGGGAGTCTGGATATGGCTCTTCACCCCTCTCCCCTGTTGGCAGTGACCTCTGCCAACTCGGCTACCCAAGACTGTTAAGGCAAGAATCCTTCAGAAGCTAATGGACAACTTCTCTTCTTTTTGGGGAGGCAGCTACACCAGCTTATTATGTCTACGTATCTACAATATTGCCTCAACTCTATCACCATTGCTCGATGCACAGCTCTCCAGTCTTCCAGGTATCCTTCCTTTAAAACCCAAATGATGCCTCAGCTTTGGTCTGGTCCTACACTCTTCCACAACCAGATCCCTCGAGTCGCCAAGGATGCCAAGATTTAGGAGGCAAATCAACAGCAGTTTCGCCTCCTTAACAACATGGAGTGTCTCCTCTCTTCTACACTTTCTCAAAAGAAGTAGTTTTATGTTGGCAAAGTTTCATTAGGAAGAGCTCTTCCATTTGGCCAAGACGCCAGTCCCCAGAAAGGACAGGAACACTAAGCCACCCTGCCGAGGAAGTTTCTCTTGGGGGAATCGCACAGACGCACACACCAGTGACTTTCACAGAATCACAGGTGCCGGCTGTCTGGCACCTCCCTCCGCCAGTTGTCCCTGTCCAGTTGTCTCCTGTAGGAGGGAGACTTCTGTTCTGGCAAACTGGAGGAATTGGCAGCTACTACAGGACCAGTAGGTCACTCAGATCCTCTGCCACGTCTTCTGCCTACACTTTCGTACCATTCATCTTCTCACCTCCAGGACCCTGGAACCTCATTATCGGCCTCTAGATCTTCAGCCTCTGCAGGCCAATATCGACATTCTCTCACCAAGAATGCAGTGGAAAACCTAGAAGTCAACAACCTCATGCCAAGCTTCTGCCCCCCCAATCTTCCTGGTTCCCAAGAAAGGTTCCCTAAGGTGTGGGTGATTCACAATCTTTCTCTTTTCAATCCACACTACCGTGCTTCTCCGCCACATTTACAAAAGCTCTCCATGGCACACTTTGCCACATGATCCAGCCAATGGACCATCTCATCAGTCTGGACCTGCAGGAAGCTTACCCATCCATGCTGCTCATCGTCATTTCCTCCAGTTTGTTTTTCGGGGCCAGGACTTTCAGTGGAGATCAGAAAGTGGAAAGTGCTCCCGTTTGGAATTTCCAAGACCAGTCATGGCCTTTCTGCAGCAGCGGGGAATTTGCCACAAAGCATACATCAATGACTGCATCCTTTGCCACAACACCAGCAGATCTTCACTTCAGCTCCTCCATCAGCTGGGTTTGGTGGACAACCAAGAGAAATCAGATCTTACTCCCTCTCGCCACCACACTTTCATCAGCAGCCTCTTTCTGACAGACCACAACTTGATCCAAGTTCTGCCAGACCGGTTCAAAGCTAAAGGATCTGGAGTTCAGCATGTATCGTGTCAACACTTTGACCTCTGCCAGTGGCAGACCCTTCTCGGTCTTCTGAGTTCAGCTCAGGGGTTGCCTTCATCCCCTTCAGAGGTTTCTCCTTCCATTTCTGCGCCTCGACCTGACAGATACTCCCATCATTCTGCTGGTGGAGTGGTGGCTTGCCCCTCCAACGCCTTGAGCGGTACCCACCATCTTTTTGTCAACGCAAAAGCTGCCTACTGGTTGCCTCAGACAACACCCCAATGATTTATTACATCAATAAGCTGAGGTCTGCACCAGCAGACATTTCATCTGTTTCTTCTCACTGACAGCCTCCATCTTCAGATCCCATCACATACCAGGCTGTTGCTGACTCCCTGTCCTGGCCTGATCCTCCTTCACCCACAGAATGGATGCTTCATACAGCACCGTTCCAACTCTTGTGCGACCGACTGTCTGAGGTCACCCAACATTGATCTCTTTGCCATGGTGAGCAACCACCAACTGCTAGTGTATGTTGTGCCTGTTTTGGACCCAGCAGCCTGGAAATTGGACAGCCTCACAATCTCCTGGATCGGCCTTATTGATACGATTTTCCATCCCTAGTTCTCATTCCCCAGGTCATTCACAAGGCCGCCGTTAAGCAATATTCACTCACTCATTCACAAGGCAGCCCTGAACCAGGCCTGTGAATCTGCTTTTGTTCGTGCCTTACTGGCCGATGAGAGTATGGTTTCCCTGTCTACTCCAACTTCACGGAGAAGCCGTCATGCAACTACCACCTTTGCCGAATCTGCTTCTCAACAACCACACCAGACACCCTCATTCAGACCCCAAAGTCTTCACGTCTGGCTTGTCTCAAAGTTCCCTGAAAGCCAAAGGTTTCTCGGCCATCGCCGCTGAAGTAGCTTCCAAGGCTCATCACTCCTCAACTCGCTCCCTCTATGATGACAAGTGGCGATCTTTTCACACGTTTTGCTCATCCCGAAACATCCTTCCAGTGAAGTCCACCATACCTCACGTGACTGATTACCTGTTATTTCTGCATCAGTCCCATCACCTTGCTGGCTTCACTGGCCTCTTACCTCACGGCTCGCAACTGTGTACCGTAGCCCATTGTCAGACAAAGAAGTTTCCCCTCCAACTTGGGACCTCAATGTGGTATTATGAGATTTACATCAAGGGCCTATGAAGCATTCATGTCTGCCTCTTCCAAACGAAGATCTTACCATCAAGACTTGCTTTCTTCTTGCCCTGCCACGGCAACCAGAGTTAGTGAACCTCATGATGTCTTTTGGGCCAGGTTTCATCAGCGGCCCAATGGCTTTGCCTACCTTTTGCTCCCCTGGCTTCTTGTTTTTAAATACCAACACACAGGTCAACCTGATCGCCAGTTCCACATCCCCCCACTTTCGGAGAGCTTCGGCCCAGATGATGACCTTGGACCCGCCCTCTACCCTGTTTGGGCCCACACCTGTTATCTTGAGGTGTCCATGCAACGGCGTCGACAGCATCAGCAGCTGTCCTTCCTGTCTCCAACCATAACACGGTGGAGGTGACCTGAAACTCCATCTCCCTTTGGCACAGTTCAGCTATTCTTCATGCATATCATACTGGTACCATAAAGTATTGGTACCGTATTCCCCCTCTCTCAAGCCAGATGCTGAACGCCTTGCTTTTGTTGAGCAATGTTCTCTCAATATGACCACCACTCTGTTCTGTTCCGCCTCCTTCAGCCTTACCGTTCTGGCACCATTGTCTCCGCTGTGGCTGCTGCAGTGAAGAATATGAGGGAGTACGGTCCAAGGTGGATAACTCCTGGGTATATCGTTTCAGCTGTCTCTCTATTCCTCTGTTGCAGTACTGTCTGTTTGTTTGTATAAGGTAGGGAACACTGTGTAGCATCAGGTAAGTATATAAACTTTTCATTTATCCCGAAATGCTCATATTGTTTAGAAAGGCTAGTTAGAAGTGAATTTGCTTTTTGCAATATGTATGCTAGATAGTATACTTTCCATGCAAATTACCTATGAAATGAGGTCCCATCTGATTGTTACCATGGTTACATGGCATGAAATGTTCAAAATTAATCATGAAAGTCATGGGCCTTTGGAATAACTCTAATGATGAACTCTCAGAGATTGATGGGGTCCCTCGATTCAAATATAAGGAGCAAGCCTCAAGGACCCCTCAAACATGGCATAATCTAATAATGATATGATCAAATTTAGTGTCACAAGAGTCACAGCCATAGAGCCACTGTGTTTAATGTCATCGTAAGGTGGACATTCGCATGTGTGATGATATAATAGCTGGTAAACATGGGAAATACAAAAGTTGAATTCTTACGAGTACTGGTAATCTTTCAGGATGGTGCTATCTTCTACCATTATCGAAGAGTTGCAGATGAAGGGAGGGACTACCCCTTTGCCCGCTTCAACAAGGTGAGGACTATGTCATGTAGATGTGCTGGTTACCTTCACCTGATGACACAAAACTTGTAATGATGACATTATGAATAACAACAGAATTTTAGGACAGAAAATGATATCTTGTTCAATATGCAAATCAACTAAATGTCGTAGATCTGATATACTTTTCAGCTTTCTAAAATATTATGTTAGAAATGTATCTTTGTGATAGACCATGTAGATTGAGGATTGAATCAATTTCTTTTGATCATGTTATGATTACTGATGAAAATAATGTTTTAGTAACCCTTCATCTCTCACAACAACTACAAGGATACCTTACAGATCAAGTTAGCAAGCTTTGTGGGAAGGCTGGGTTAAATGGGTTGCTTGTTGTAACAGGCATCTAAATTGGATCATGTTTTGGGGCTCGATGAATTCGTTGTTTGAGTGTCATCATTCCGTGACAGCATAATAATAATTGCTCATGTTATCAACCACTTGTTCATTTTGATTATTTTCACTTGGTTGTGATAAAGCTGGAATATTGTTCTCGGTAAAGGAGTAGAGGATTAAATAGCTGTGTTTTAAGTGAGGTTGTATCGTGTGCATTGCTTTCTGTACACAGAGTGTGGACGTCCCGACCTACTCCGACCTTGAGTATCAGCAGCATCTCCATGACGACAACTGGCCACGCCAGGAAACTGATCACCTCTTTGACCTCTGTAAACGTTTTGACCTCCGATTTATCATCATACATGATCGATGGGACCGGGAGAAGTACCGAGACCGCAGTGTTGAGGACCTCAAGGAGAGGTATTACAATGTGTGTAATACCCTATCAAAGGTAGGAGAAGAAAAGGCCTGGTGACCTTATGGGTGCTGCTGTTCTTGGATACCGATAATGAGAGCTGAACTCATATGCTGGTGTCATGGCATGTTTTCCATACTTTTTTTAAAGAATAAACATAATAAATAAGGTGCCTTTTGATAGTTTGGGATTTTTAAAAAAGTTATTTTTCGAGTTTCCATGGCACCGACTTTGATTTAGACTGAAAATGGCTGTAGTCCTCGTTTCCGGAGCAGATCTTGAAAAACGTACCATATTTCTTCACCAAACTTGGCACATAGATAGATCTAGTGGTGAACTGGTGCCTTTTGATAGTTTGGGATTTTTAAAAAAAATATTTTTCGAGTTTCCATGGCAACGACTTTGATTTAGACTGAAAATGGCAGTAGTCCTCGTTTCCGGAGCAGATCTTGAAAACGTACCATATTTCTTCACCAAACTTGGCACATAGATAGATCTAGTGGTGAACTGGTGCCTTTTGATAGTTAAGGATTTTTTAAAAAGTTATTTTTCGAGTTTCCATGGCAACGACTTTGATTTAGACTGAAAATGGAGGTAGTCCTCGTTTCCGAGGCAGATCTTGAAAAACGTACTATATTTCTTTACAAAAAGGCCCAGTGAACATAGTTCTCAGGAGCTAATGCATTGCACACCCCCGACATGTCATATTGGTGGGGGATGTGAGTATTTCATGCTTGTTTAAGATGTGGCTCACACTTCGTGGACATTTTGCTCTTGATGCTGCATCCTCCTCTTCCAGGTCCGAGCCCCACAGGGTTCTGAGCCCAAGGTCAAAGCATTTGATGCCGAGCATGAGAGGAAGAGGAAACAACAACTGATAAAGTTGTTTGACAGAACACCGGAACAGGTGAGCAAATAGCAACTTCATCTCAAGGTCTCAAAACATCTGCCTCCCAGATCAGTGAATCGTGGAACTCCAACTTGCATCAGAACGTGTAAGAGAAAGGAGTAGATGTGCTATAGCAGACAGGTTAAAATGTCAGTGATTAGGCCAGGCATATTTCTAGAGTGGGGCCTTGTGCTGTATTTTTAAATACAATGGAGCAATTTAACACTGTGCTGTATGGGCAAGTGTGTGTGTACCTCTGGAATATTTGAAATTTTCACATAAATGGCCCATGATAGAAAATTCCAAGAGTGAACCCTGGAGCAATGTTCAACTGAAACTCATGGGGCTCCAGTTTGGGGTAATTCCCCAGCCTAACTGAGCTAATGATTGATCAATCAGTATCTTGTTTATTGCTCATAGGTGACTTATATGCTTGAGGGTCATGCTCAGTGACCTGGATGCACGTTTCTCATAATATCACCCACTGGTTTGACTGGTCCCACTTGATTATTCCATGCCTCTGTGTTACAGCTGAAATATTGCTGGCTATGGCATGAAACAACAGACAAATATACTTTTCAACTGAGCTTACTGTATTAAAGAACTTTAGAAGTGAAATATTGGCTTATTGATTGTTCACAACAAGTGATTTCAATTTTCGATGATAATCTGAGACATGAAGCCTTTTTGATATCACAGTTTCCATTGTCTGTTTGTGCATCAGGTGGAGGAGGAAGACTACCTCATTGCAGAGCTGAAGAAGATTGAACTGAGGAAGAAGGAGAGAGAAAAGAAAACCCAGGATCTTCAGAAGCTCATCACGGCGGCAGACAGCAGCATCGACAGCCGGCGCACAGAGAGGAAGACAACGAAGAAGAAGGTCAACCCTCAACAGAAGATCAAGGAAATGGGGGTTTGTACTGAAAGTGGAATTCAGATGAACATTGATCTTTCTGTCACAGAAACACAAATAGCTTTCATAACATAGGTTATAGGCCCTTGTACATTAATTCAGTAGGATTCATCTTACAGTGACAGATGGATACATTAATATTACTTATGGACATTTCAAAATAGCAGTGAAGATCCCGGCTAGAGTAGGTCTTCAGCAACCCGTAAAAGGCAACAGTGCTTGTTGTAAGAGGTGACTAACGGGTTCGGGTGGTCAGACTTGCTGACTTGGTTGATGAATGTCATCATTTCCCAATTGCGTTGATCGAAGCTCATGATGTCAATCACTGGATTGTCTAGTCCAGACTCGATTATTGATAGACTGCAATCATATAGCTGGAATATTGCTGAGTGCGGAATTAAACAATAAAGAAACAAACAATTTATTCAAATATCCTGCTTATTACAGAGTAATAACATATTGAATTTACTCAAATTAGGGTTCTTCCAATAAAACTTAGGTATATATTCTTACCTTAAGGCAGTGGAATATTGGCATACCAAAAATTAAGTGGTACTCATGTTCATTTTTTTCCAGCATACACAGAGAAGTATGTGACGAGCAATACCACATGGTCTTCTAACATTTATCATTAATTGCACTCCTCCTATTCTTAATAGATATAAAGGGGTCTATATTCATAAACCGTGAATGTACAAGAATAATACCCAATTGAGTACCATAATACAGTTATAACCATAGAAACCCATGGGATATCTAGGGCATCATAGACACCAAGGGAGTGCAGGTCATCATAGACACCCATGGGATATCCAGGTCTTCATAGGCACCCATGGGAGTGCAGGGCATCACACACCCCCTTGGGATATCCAGGTCTTCATAGACACCCATGGGAGTGCAGGGCATCACACACCCCCTTGGGATATCCAGGTCTTCATAGACACCCATGGGAGTGCAGGGCATCATACACCCCCTTGGGATATCCAGGTCTTCATAGACACCCATGGGAGTGCAGGGCATCACACACCCCCTTGGGATATCCAGGTCATCATAGACACCCATGGGAGTGCAGGGCATCACACACCCCCTTGGGATGCCCAGGTCATCATAGACACCCATGGGAGTGCAGGGCATCATACACCCCCTTGGGATGCCCAGGTCATCATAGACACCCATGGGAGTGCAGGGCATCATACACCCCCTTGGGATGCCCAGGTCATCATAGACACACATGGGAGTGCAGGGCATCATACACCCCCTTGGGATGCCCAGGTCATCATAGACACCCATGGGAGTGCAGGGCATCATACACCCCCTTGGGATGCCCAGGTCTTCATAGACACACATGGGAGTGCAGGGCATCATACACCCCCTTGGGATATCCAGGTCATCATAGACACACATGGGAGTGCAGGGCCGAAAAGGTTCCTGGTAGCCAATGATGTGTAAAGCTATATTATTCAATAAAATTCCCACAGGAACTGATATTCTCAATACTAAGAATCATGAAGACAGATTTGAACATAATCTTTGATGACTTTCGCTACTTTCAGACGACCCCAGACTCAGGCGGGATCAAGTTTGCAGATTTCAAACAGTCTGGTGTTTCTCTAAGAAGTCAAAGGGTGAGAACATGAGTTATGATTGTCATGGGAATGCCCATAAATTAATTAAATCGCTTTTTTGTTTTGCTTCATAATTGTTATGGAAAGGTATGTCAGTCATTGTAAAGTTAAACCTTTTTCTCCCAGATGAAATTGCCTGCATCGATTGGCCAGAAGAAACTGAAAGCTATTGAACAGGTCCTGGAGGAACTTGGAATCGGTAAGTTCTTTGGTCTCAAAATGCAGATTATGGCTGTATGTTGTGACTTTTGAATATTTGGTGCATGTTTGTGGTTGATCACCCTGCTTTATGTTATGATACACGAGACATAGTTTAACACAAATTATGGGATGTCCTAGGGTCCTGGAGGTTTGCGCCTTTACTACTTGAATCATGGGACCCCTAATTAAACTTTTTACAGGGGGGTTTTGTAAGGGATCTGGTAATTTTGAACGCTGATGGAAATTTCTTTCCATTTTAGTCATGTAGGGATGTTTCTCCATGTTTTCAAGATGCATCTTGATAATATGTGTCAGGTTTATGTAGTCCCCAAATACTATGTAATTACCTACTACCCTATTGTGTGAGTTCACTTGGTGCCTGTATTGTTATCTGTTTGTTATATTTTGCCAGAATATAACCCCATGCCAACTGAAGAGATTGTTCACCACTTCAATGAGCTGCGACAGGACATAGTGTTGTTGTATGAGCTGAAGCTGGCTCTTGCTAACTGTGAATATGAGCTGGAGACTCTACGTCACAGGATGGAACCAGATGGCTCCGCACAGGTAGGTCTTCATGAGTCAGTATGAGCTGTGACATAAGTACAGGTAGGTCTTCATGTGACAGTGACAGAGGTACAGGTAGGTCTTCATGTGTCAGTGACAGAAGTACAGGTAGGTCTTCATGTGTCAGTGACAGAGGTACAGGTAGGTCTTCATGTGTCAGAATGAGCTGTGACAGGAACAGTTAGGTCTTCATGTGTCAGTGTAAGCTATGATATAGAAGTTCAGGTAGGTCTTCATGTGTCAGAATGAGCTGTGACAGAATTACAGGTAGGTCTTAATGTGTCAGTATAAACTGTGACAGAATTACAGGTAGGTCTTCATGTGACAGAGGTATAGGTAGGTCTTCATGTGTCAGTATAAGTTGTGATGTAGAGGTATAGGTAGGTCTTCATGTGTCAGTATAAGTTGTGATGTAGAGGTATAGGTAGGTCTTCATGTGTCAGTATAAGCTGTGACAGAATTACAGGTAGGTCTTCATGTGACAGAGGTATAGGTAGGTCTTCATGTGTCAGTATGAGCTGTGACAGAGGTATAGGTAGGTCTTCATGTGTCAGTATGAGCTGTGACAGAGGTACAGGTAGGTCTTCATGTGTCTGTATGGAGATATCCCATGTGATGTTTAGAGCCCTAGAAGAGTTGAAGAGTTGCATACTCCTCTTACCATATACTGCATACTCCTCTCACCATATACTCCTCCCACCATATACTGCATACTCCTCTCACCACATACTGCATACTCCTCTCACCATATACTCCTCCCACCATATACTGCATACTCCTCTCACCACATACTGCATACTCCTCTCACCATATACTGCATACTCCTCCCACCATATACTGCATACTCCTCCCACCATATACTGCATACTCCTCCCACCACATACTGCATACTCCTCCCACCATATACTGCATACTCCTCTCACCACATACTGCATACTCCTCTCACCACATACTGCATACTCCTCTCACCATATACTGCATACTCCTCTCACCATATACTGCATACTCCTCTCACCATATACTGCATACTCCTCTCACCATATACTGCATACTCCTTCCACCACATACTGCATACTCCTCTCACCACATACTGCATACTCCTCTCACCACATACTGCATACTCCTCTCACCATATACTGCATACTCCTCTCACCATATACTGTATACTCCTCCCACCATATACTGTATACTCCTCTCACCATATACTGCATACTCCTCTAACCATATACTGCATACTCCTCTCACCATATACTGCATACTCCTCCCACCACATACTGCATACTCCTCTCACCATATACTGCATACTCCTCCCACCACATACTGCATACTCACCCCACCATATACTGCATACTCCTCTCACCACATACTGCATACTCCTCTCACCATATACTGCATACTCCTCCCACCATATACTGCATACTCCTCTCACCACATACTGCATACTCCTCCCACCATATACTGCATACTCCTCCCACCATATACTGCATACTCCTCCCACCATATACTGCATACTCCTCTCACCACATACTGCATACTCCTCCCACCACATACTGCATACTCCTCCCACCACATACTGCATACTCCTCTCACCACATACTGCATACTCCTCCCACCATATACTGCATACTCCTCCCACCATATACTGCATACTCCTCTCACCACATACTGCATACTCCTCCCACCATATACTGCATACTCCTCTCACCACAAACTGCATACTCCTCTCACCACATACTGCATACTCCTCTCACCACATACTGCATACTCCTCTCACCACAAACTGCATACTCCCCTCACCACATACTGCATACTCCTCACCATATACTGCATACTCCTCCCACCATATACTGCATACTCCTCCCACCATATACTGCATACTCCTCCCACCATATACTGCATACTCCTCTCACCATATACTGCATACTCCTCCCACCACATACTGCATACTCCTCTCACCATATACTGCATACCCCTCACCACATACTCCTCCCACCATATACTGCATACTCCTCTCACCACATACTGCATACTCCTCCCACCATATACTGCATACTCCTCTCACCACATACTGCATACTCCTCTCACCACATACTCCTCCCACCACATACTGCATACTCCTCTCACCACATACAGCATACTCCTCTCACCACATACTGCATACTCCTCCCACCATATACTGCATACTCCTCCCACCATATACTGCATACTCCTCCCACCATATACTGCATACTCCTCCCACCACATACTGCATACTCCTCCCACCATATACTGCATACTCCTCTCACCACATACTGCATACTCCTCCCACCACATACTGCATACTCCTCTCACCACATACTGCATACTCCTCCCACCACATACTGCATACTCCTCTCACCACATACTGCATACTCCTCCCACCATATACTGCATACTCCTCCCACCATATACTGCATACTCCTCCCACCATATACTGCATACTCCTCCCACCACATACTGCATACTCCTCCCACCATATACTGCATACTCCTCTCACCATATACTGCATACTCCTCTCACCATATACTGCATACTCCTCTCACCATATACTGCATACTCCTCCCAAGCCAGCCTAGCATTACAACCGTCATAATGTTAAAGTAAGTTAAGATCGTGTTGGCACTATAATCTAATTGTGGAATGGGACCCGGATGTAGACAGATCAGTTCCTTGGCCTTGAGACACAAAGTACTCTGACTGTCATGTCTTCCATACTATAACATGGACTTGCGATAGCCCTGTTACATTAAGTGATGGTATCGCTATGGCAATCGTAACTCTCATACTGTTACATTAACTTATGACAGTCATTGCACAACAATCACATTGTGAAACAGGGCCAAGAGCCTAATGTTCTGTTCTGAAACACATCAAACACTCTTGTCTTGTATCTACAAGTTTAACAATTCCTCTCTTCCAGCCGTTAGAAATTGACCCCTTGGGTACCCCAATTGGAGGGATGGTCATCAAGACGGAGCCCCCCTCCCTTCCCCCATCTGCTCCTTCCACCCCAGCTCCTGACCCAGGGTCTGCCTCCACCAGCGTCACACCTCCGTCAGGTCCCATCTTTGATCCCCAGTCGGCAGAGTCCCCCAACAAACAGAAGAAGGTCCTGGAGACAATCGATGTGGTCGGGGGAGCTCCAGGAACACCCAATGTGAGTCTGCAGATGAGTGTTTGTGATATGATACACACCACTATAAAGTAATAAAGTAACATACCAAACATGTAACAAATATTGATTGCCAAATATAATTTTCTCAAACAGCAATTGAATGGGGAAAAAATTCCTGTCTGAGCAAGTTTTTGTATTTTGCTTTTGACAAGATTCCTTTATCACATTTTTCAGAATATGAAGCTCTTGATTAAGAAATTCGGATCTCAGGAGTACACATACATGTTCTTGTACACATCTAGTGACATTTTCCTTATTCATGTACTTTCATTTTGCAGAGAAAACGGAAGGCTGCCCTAGAACAAAGCAACATTCTCAAGAAAATCAAACAGAAGCCCTAGGAGACGTCCTCCTCACTGTACAGACGCTGGGGATGTTTTGGAACAGTACTTGTATGCAGAATTCCATCCATGTTCTCTCAATATACATCACCTCTTCCAAGCACTCTCAATTGGTGCATGTCTGGTGCAAGGCTGTGTAATATGCTGGACAGAGTTGTGTCCCTTAGTTGAGCAGGATCAGATATTGTTGGTTCAAATCCCAAATTCATCCTGATTATGATATTGTGTCACCACCATAGTCATGGTCATAGGTTGCACAAAGGCTGTAAACACTGTGATCTGGGTCACTGTGGGCTCTTCTCAGACATTAACCTGACATGCAGTGATGTAACTGAATGCTGTGGGGCTACACTCACTGTCAGGATAGATTGACTGGTGTTGTAATACATATGGTGGTATCAGTGCATCACAACTTACACTAAGACTTTTCTCTAATCTATAGGTCTTCAGCAACCCTTGCTTGCCGTAAAAGGCGACTGTGCTTGTTGTAAGAGGCGACTAACGGGATCAGGTGGTCAGACTTGCTGACTTGGTTGATGCATGTCATCGTATCCCAATTGTGTAGATCGATGCCCATAATGTCAAGTTCTGGATTGTCTGGTCCAGACTCAGTTATTTACAGACCGCCGTCATATAGCTGGAATATTGCTGAGTACGGTGTTAAAAAAAAAATCAAGTAAATACTGCATTCACCATATTAAGCACCCTGCTCCAATAAGTGAAACACTTGCAGCAATTCCAGAAATAGAATTTGCGCCAAGTAAACTATGTTGTAAGAGGTGATAAAAAATCACAAATGGATCGGTGGTCCGGCCCAGTGATTTGGCTGATTGCTTGTCATCATACCCCAAGGGTGTGGCTCGTTGCTCATAATATCAATCACTAGTTTGTCTTGCCCAGACCATCATCATGCAGCTTGAATATTGCTGGGTGCAGCAATAAACAAAAACACAAAGTGAAAAATTACGTTGTGATGGTTAAACTTTCTCAGTTCTCTGCAGCATTTCGCAGAAACAGTGGGACTCGGATTGTTTCTGATACATCAAGGCTGTGGGGTAGCCAAATGGTTCAAGTGTTTGCTCATCACGTCAAAGGTTTTGGTTCATTCCCCAAATGAATACAATGTGTGAAGCCCATTTCTGGTGTCCCCTGGTGTGGTATTGCTGGAATATTGCTAGAAGGGGCATAAAACTTTATTTACTTCCTCACTCTACGACACATCAAGGTTATCACTGGGATTCCTTGCAGATAATCAATGCCATGTATCGATATCAAGTTGATCAACAACTGTTTTCAGAGTATTGCTCCCACATCAATGAATGGAATTGACTGAAGAGGGAAGTGAATCATGATGCTCTCATAAGCTTTCAAAGCATACAATGTGTGTTGTGTGTAGTACAAGTGTATACATAACAATCAGGATACTATGATGTGCAAGCTGGTGTATTGAGGTAATAAACTATTACTTCGGTTCATTTGTTGGTGTGTTTTTATCAATTTCATTAGGTAGAGGCATGTATGGCCCAGTCTTCTTAGGCACTGCAGTTTGCTGTGCAGAGTTGTGTCCCTTATGTGTGCCAGGATTTAAACCAGGCCTATGTTGCAGTGTCTTGCATGTTGCCGGAAAAATTAGTCATTTTCTGAAGCACTGTATGTCAACCCTCGCAGTTTTCAGATTCTAGAATGCAATGATGTCATGATATAATGGATGACATCACATGCTTCCGTGAACACTAAACTTGATCATATTTATATAACGCAGTAGCCATTTCACAAAGCCGAATGGCACTTTTTGGGATTGGGATTGAGAAAAGTATAAAGTATTCATACAGAGTGAAAAGGTAATAGCACTGCTTTATTATTTTGCATACAAAATTCAGATATGCTTGTCTGAATGCTTCCCTCACTCGTATTGAGAATTTAGAAACCTTGACGCTGGTTGGCTGATTACAAAGTTCACCAGATGTGACCTTATGGGGGGTGTCCTCGGGTCTTCATGCAGACATTTACCACATCAGAGTGAAAGATCTGATTTTTATTAGATTGACTATAGATGCTAAATACATTCAGTATTTCAACTTAGACCAAACACCAAAACAGTTGTGAAATATATATTTCTTATTATAAGAATAAAAGGTGTACACAAAAAGGAAAATAGAACTAAAATGCCTTACATAAGATCTTGATATGTTCAGTAGTTTCAATGAAGTTTGGTAAAGTTTCTTAAATTATGGACAGATGGGTGAATCTCCATGACAAAAATTCATTTTGACCATGTCAAGGTGAGCTGAAAACAGCAGTCATTCCTTTTGCTCCCTTGGTGGTTTGTTGATCACAATAACAGTCTCAGTTTGGGCCAGTCCAGACGGGTCCCTGCATATATCTGGAAGATGGCAGCATGGGTTGCTGAGCAACACACCAAACAACAGCTCATGTGGGACTTTCTTCCTTTGCAGCATCACTTTGTATACTGTGATTATACTTGTACATGTATAAGTACACATATTTGATTAAATATAGAAATAAAATTCCTTGAATTACAGCATTAATATATATAAATATCAACACAATGAACCTGTGAAGATCCAGGTAGAGAATTGGTCTTCAGCAACCCATGCTTGTCATAAGAGGTGACTAACGGGATCGGGAGGTCAGACTTGCTGACATGGTTGATGCATGTCATCGCATCCAAATTGCGTGGATTGATCCTCATGATATCAATCACTGGATTGTATGGCCCAGACTCGATTATTTACAGATTGCCGTCATATGGCTGGAATATTGCTGAGTGCAGCGTTAAAGAACTGGGTGAAACAAACTTGACACAATGTTTCATATACCGTTTTATCTCCTAAAACTACTATAACATTCTAAAATTGTGTTCATACCGATATGTACAATAACCAAACATAAACAAATACATGTATTACACTGAAACCTTGCTCGTCCGGATCCCTAAATCCAGAACCCCTCATTGAACAATTACTACTGGGAACGCTTACTTGTATACAAAGTGATGTTAATCCACGACATTTGATTTCAGTAGAAACCTGAGCTTCTGGATTAATGGCGTTGCCCTGTATTATCATGAATGGTTCGGAGAAAACAAAGAAATAACTGTCACATCTGGTTTCAGTGGGATCTTTCGAGCTGTTTTGGGGACAGTGGGGTTGCCTAGTGGCAAAAGTG
The DNA here is from genome assembly GCF_022045235.1 of Haliotis cracherodii. Lineage (NCBI taxonomy): Eukaryota > Metazoa > Mollusca > Gastropoda > Lepetellida > Haliotidae > Haliotis > Haliotis cracherodii. Next base: position 11,686,456 of record NW_027266297.1, read on the forward strand.
TTTGCTCGTCACGCTCAAGGCCTGGGTTTCAATTCTCCACATGGGCACAATGTGTGGAGACCTTTTCTGTTGCTTGAATATTGCTTAAAAACTGTGCACTCACTCACTCACTCCAGCAGATGTGAAAGCAAGTGATAACAAGTGTATAGTTGACAAAGTCATCTAATCCCCCACCCATTTTAACATGTTATGGTCCCAAACCAGGTAACTGACCCAAAATTTTTCTTAGCCCATGTCAAAATAGCTGCAATGGAAATTCTAAAATAAACATTTTTAAAACTCCATAATATCAAATGGCACTAGTTCAGTATGCACTTTATATATAGACATGCAATGTTTGGCAAGGAAATATTTAACAGTTTATTTGTTATACTCCTTAAGTAAACCAATCCTATATTAAAACTTAAATCCAACTTGTTGTCATGGAAACAAAAACAATAAAAATTTCTAAAAGTGCTATATATCAAAAGGCACCAGTTCAGTATGTGCCTGGTAGACATGCAAAGTTTTGTAAGAAAGTATTTAACATTTTTTTAGTTAAGCTCTGGAAACGAACACCACCCCTGTAGAACCTAAGTCCAACTTATTGCCATGGAAACGTGAAAAATACAAATTTCTAAAATTCCTAAATGGCAAGAGGCACCAGTCCAGTATGTGTCTGGTAAACATGCAAAGTTTTTGTTGGAAAGTATTGAATGGGTTTTGAGTTGTGCTCCGGAAAGAAACTCTACCCTATAGAACCTAAGTCCAACTTGTTGCAATGGAAAGGTAAAAAATAAAAAATTATAAAATGCCTAAATAGCAAAAGGCACCAGTTCAGTATGTGCCTAGTAGACATACAAAGTTTTGTAAGAAAGTATTTAATGGTTTTTGAGTTGCGCTCCGGAAACGAGCACCACCCTTATAGAACCTAAGTCCAACTTGTTGCCATGGAAACGTAAAAAACATAAATTCATTAAATTCCTAAATAGCAAAAGGCACTAGTTCAGCATGAGTCTGATAGACATGCAAAGTTTCGTAGAGAAATATTGAACGGTTTCTGAGTTATGCTCCGGAAACGATTTCGGGATGCACACACACACACACACACGCACACGCACACGCACACGCACACGCACACACACACACACACGCACACACACACACACACACGGACGGAACCCATTTCTATATCCCCAGCCAACTTCGTTGGGGCGGGGGATAAAAACATCTTGTTTCTCTGTGGAATTCCAGGGCATGATACACAGGTGCCAAGTACCTTGTCATTATGATAAGAACCGAGGTACGGTGGGGTAGCCAAGAGCCAAGGGACGGTGCAGTAACCAGTGGTTAAAGCGTTCACCCGTCACATTGAAGTCTGGCTTTAGCTCCCCATGTGGATCCACTGTGTGAAGTCCATTTCCGGTGTCCCCTGCTGTGATTGTCCTGGAACATTGATGAAAGCGTTGTAACACCACAAGCACTTAGTCCATTACTTAACAGCTGACTAGCTGATCAGGTGGTCACCATGTGACCTGGCTGTTTGTCTGTCCACAATACCCTGATGGCTGGATTAATTGCTCATGCTGTCAACCACTTGGTAAACTTCCCAGACTTGACTATTTACCAGCCACTTAATACAGTTGGAATATTGATGACTGTGGCATAAAATAACATGCATTGATATTCCTTGAAACTTTTATATGCATTCTGCAATAGATGCTTATTGATTTCAAGGGGACCACTCCCTCTCTATTTTCGGTTTCTTCAATTTGAGTGGCACATCTGTTGGAATAGTGTCACATGGTATCCTCTTCTGACTGTATGCAGTCCGTGAATCTGAGGTCTTGTATCCCGATGATGTGCTTCTTGGACTGCATTCTGAACCTGGAACGTATTCAGGGGCCATGATTCCGAATGCCGACTCTGGATGTTTAACATCCTTCTTTGTCCTGGCCACAGGTCTGTATTGCCGAGATGTCTTGACCGCCTTCAGAGCAGGAGAGGATCCATGCTTCGTATGAGATGATGAAAACTTTGTCCCAGGAAAAATGACTTTCCTGGCAGTATTTTTCTCTTCTATTTCTTCCCCTTCCGACCACTCCTCATCTTTGTCTATGATATCCGGAGGAGCACCCGATTCCCTGGTCAGACAGTCAAGCATAGAGCACCCCTTGCACTGGTGTTTGTCTTTTGTTCTGTCCACCCAGAAGACTGAGATTTTGTCGTATTCCTCTGGTTTCAAACTTGCCAGATGTGCCTCAATGGACGATGGAGAAGTAGAACTGGGATCGGTGTCGGGTCGACTTTTGAAAAGTTGGTCAAGTCGGCCACCTATATCATCTGACTTGCCAACATAGAAGGGTAGAAACTGTACCGATTCCTTATAGTCATGGATGTTTGCTATCTTAAAGTAGCCACTTGTCTTGGTTTGTGGTCTTTCAAAATATGGGAGTTGCCCTTTGAATAATTTATGGCAAGCCTTAATCTGAAAACAGAGGCAGGGATTTTTTTACTTTTTGCAAATAATATACAGAATCTTGTTGTTTTAGTAGAATGTGGGATAAAACTTTGTAGTTCATTTTTGTCATAAAATTCCTGGAAAAATAGAATGAGAATTCTCCAATGGACTGTCCTCAGATCATTACATTTTAGTGATGAAAGGGTAAGAAGTAGCCCTGAAACATTGAGTATGTACAATAAAGTAGTTGTTATCCATAATAATACTCATTGTTTTAATTTCAGTGAGACATGAATATTACTGACTACAATTCTTATTAACTTTCAATATTATATCATCGATCCAAATTACGTGGATCGATGCTCAAGATATCAATCACTGGATTGTCTGGTCCAGACTCGATTATTTACAGACCGCCGTCATATAGCTGGAATATTGCTGAGTCTGGCGTTAAACAACACACCAACCAACTTTCAATATTACCCATAGGGACAAGGATGGAGGTGAAATTACTTTTAGTAAATCTCACTGAAATATATACTGAACTGCAAAAGAAACGTCAATTCATGGAAATACTTCATGAAAGTTTCCCATTGAAATGTCATTTTTTGGAAGTATCTCGCTTTGACATTAGTCTGTATCTAAATTTTATGTTAACAAACAGAAAGTGCCACAAATATTGATATAATGGCTCACCAAAACGCACCTTCACAAATGACCATTGTACAAAATGCACTTGTGCTTTTTCTGAAAAAACTGCACCCCAAAATGTGGATCCAACATTCTTGTATCAATACTAGTGCCATGCCAAGACTTACAAAGAATCAAAGACACCAGGCTTTAGGACGACTGCATGCTGGCCAGACTGCTCACATGATTGCCAATGCTTTTAATGTCCACATGAGAACCATCTACAGATTACAGCTACGATACCAGGTCACCATCAGCTTACAGTCGTCATAAGGCCTGGTTTCTCTGATTCTTCGTAAGTCTTGGCATGGCACTAGTATCGATACAAGAACACGATTGCAGCTACATAATTTGTCAGGTTTTTTTTAATCATATTAATCATAAACACATTTCAATTTGTCATGGCATACATGTGTTGAGTATCTCACCTTTTTTGTTCTTTTCGCTGCTTGTGGGTTGTCTTTAGCAGAAGAAACAGATCCTTTCTCCAGTGAAGATCCTGATGTTGATGGTGGGAACATTGTAGACTTCTTTTGACCAAGGTCAAGATCAGACTGACTTGAACTTCTTAAAGATGAATTCCCAACATGACTGTCTAATGTGGTTTGAGTTCTGTGCTTGGGGGAGGTCAATATTTTGGCAGTGTCATCATCTGACTTTGATGGTGTGCGTGAAAGAGAAGCTGTTTTACTTGGAGAAGTGACGTCCATTGGTTTTGCTCTTGATATGTCTTTGGTTGACATTTCTGGTGACGGAAAAGTGGTACTGGTACAAGGAGATGCGATGTCAATGACTTTGGGATTTGACTTGACCCAAGTCAGCTTAGTCTGAATCTCTTTTTCTGTAAAGGTTTTGGGGTTAATGGCAGCAGGTTGTCCTGAAAGAAATACAAAACTGTACATATTCTGAAATTACCAAGACTGGGAGCAGTCACAGTTTCCAAAATAAATAATAAAATAATTCTTAAACCATGAGGAATATTTGATTTCTCGTCACTGTTTCTCTGTCATATGGCCGGAATATTGCTGAGTGTGGCATTAAACAAAAACACAAAGAAACAGTTCTTACGATCATGTCACACCAACACTGGGTTGGTATAGCAGACAAAGAAGCAACTATCATTCCAGTGATCTTGACTTGAATGAAGGTCACTCAAAAACTTAATGCCTCACCCCAAGGATTTGTGTTGCAAGTTCTCCTTCTCCATGTTGTTGAGTTATCATCAACATAACAGATTTTCCAATGACTAAATGTGACCTTCAGTATCAGGTAAAAGTATTGTAACATTCCCACGTGCAAAAGAAATTTCAGTCTCATTAAAATAAGTTTTTTAACTCTGATACGATACCTGTGTTATGACCTGAGGACACCTTGATATAAAGTTGTGTCACCTGAACCCTTGACCGTTTCAAATTAAGGATGAATGGGCTCTTAAGCCAATCAGATGTCATCTTTCTAGAATGATAGGCTTCATGTCTTCATCCCCCAATTCGGAAATTTTTATTTTAACAAAAGAAATACCAAAACAGGACACAAGTATGCCTTCGATGGTACTCACTTGTGGGCTCTATGCCATACAGCTTAGAAATGACTATCCATAACAACATAAACGTGGAGCCTTCATTATGTACGTTCAGGAAAGGTTGAAGTTGATTTTCGAGATACTGAAATCAGATATGCTGGTCGGAATGCTTCACTCACTCGCTCACTGAGAATGTAGAAGCCTGAATGCTGATTGGCTGGTCAGAATGTACATCTGATGCTACATATGGAGGTGTCCTCAGATCATCACAAACATTCTTGTTTTCATACAATTTATCTCCTAATACAATAATGGAACACAAGACTTAGAATTCATACGTCAATATGTAATTTTATAAACTGTAAATAACATGTTTTTATTTTGAAGCCTACTGACCATGTTGAACTAACAAAATCATTAAGCTGAGCTACAGAAAATTTTCTTTCCAAAACCCTTCTCCCCCTCCCTTCATATATTTTTTCCCATAACTTTTATCCAAGATTAACATGTGTTATAGGCCCCACTAATGCACTCCAACTCATCATAATAGACAACAGGTCTATTAACAACCCAGCTTACTAGAGCTGGGGTGAATCCAAATTTACTACCTGGGTACCCAACCTCCTAATACCCGACCCTAACCAGGTACTCACAGCAGGTATCAAGAGTTGGGTACAAAATGTCCCATTGGGAATTATTTTACAGAGCCCTGGCAAAAACGACATGTATTTAGACACTTCGATACACTAAAACTGATCATGCATACACTGAAGTTGACCGAGGGTCTATCTTTACTCAAACATATAAAAGTCAGAAAGAATGTGTGCATAGTCAGAGAAAAATACAAACATTAGTAACTTGTAGTGTAACCATGGAGATTAATTGTTATTGTCATCAAACAATGTATCACGTGACTAGCCACAGGTGTGGGTAGTCCTGTGGGTATCCAGGTCCTACTCAGGACCCAACTGACCCGATTACCGAAGTTACCTGTCCCAGCCTCACAGCTTACCCGTATGTCCAGACATGACATCCTGCACATCAACCGAGAGCTGACTTTCCACATGGATGTGAAGCGTCAGTTGATCCTTCACAATAGTAAGCAGATCGTTGTTTAACAGGCAAGTGAGAATCTTCTGCAGTCTGTGGTTAAGAAACTCTTGCACGTTGATGTTTGAGTCCAGCTTGAGGTTGAGGATTATAGAGCCTTCTTCCACAGAAGTTACAAGAGCACCTTGCAGGGGGAGATAACTGTTGATGATACACTGATTATCCTTGAACACCTTGAAGAGTCGCCTCTCTGTGTCAGGATCCTGTCCGATGGACGTGATGGTTATTTTCGCTGTATTTTCAGATGTGATATCTCCTATTAATGGAGAACCATACATGTTTAGTGCAGATCAGACAAAACATTCCGTGGAAAATCAAGGTGGCTTTGAAATGAAGGCAGGTGGTGGGTAGCCTCATGGTTTAAGTGTTTACTCATCACAAAAATCACAGTCCCGAGCTTGATCCCCCAAATGGGTAAATTGCGTGAATACTATTTCTGGTATCCCTTGCCCTGATATTTGTAAAAGCAGCATCAAATTATGCTCACCATTTCAAATGTCGGCTTGCTACAAGCCGAGGACAGCAATGTGTACAGTGAAACAATCTTAAACTGGACAATTATGTTCCCATTGAAATCAACGGGATTAACAAATTTATGGACTAATGACTTATTAGTAAGTCTGTGAGTATGTTTTCATGCTGCTTTCAGCAATATTCCAGCAATATCGTGACAAGGGACACCAGAAATGGACTTCTCACATTGTACCCACATGGGAAATAAAACCTGGGTCTTCACCGTGACTAGCAAACGCTTAAACCATGAGGCTACCCCTTCGCCCCAACTCATTAGTAAGGAGTTCTGTAAAGACAATATAACTGAAATACGTTTTGCAGATGAACTGACGACTAACAGGGATTGTAGTCATGCAAAACAGTACTGACCAAGGTTTATGTTTCAGATTAGAACCTACCAATTTGGATGTTGGTGATATTTGTGGACTCCCCAATCTGTGTAATAAGATTACATCCAAAATCATCCTTCTGGAGAGTGCACTCATTTTCCAAGCCAATCTGGACAACAGTGTTAACTGAAACACCATTAGAATCATGTCAGTCCTCTTACATCAAGACAATATCCATATGGTGATAATTTCATTTTTGTGCATACATAATGTTATAATCAAAACTTCAAACTAAGCAAGGGAGGTAACTCTACCAGCCATATGCTGGGCGCTTTCAAAATTAAAAATAGGGCGCTTTCAAAATTAAAAATAGGGGGCTCTTATTAGGATATAATTTTAGTGAGAAAAAAACAGAGTTGAAAGATCGTAAATTTCGCGGTTTATGCTGACAGCCTGTAATGATACAAAAGAAAAGTCTGTGTGTATTATACACGACAGATATATTTTCCAGAATTAAATTGCCCATAATTAAGGATGCATATAACACACGATTGCGTATTATGCACGAATAAATAAGTCTTATGTACATTGATCAATTGGAAGGGGTGCTAATTGGGATTGTTTACTAGCCAATATATTAACAAATATCACCATAGGCGCTTATAAGAGGAGGGCGCTTATTACGTCGAATACAGTATATCATATTACCTACTACTTCTGGGACAGAATGGCACCGAAATTCTTCATGATCCAGTGGATCATGTCTCCATCTTATTAATCCTGGGGCCGTATTTATCAAACAACTTAGTTTTGACTTAAGAAAAAACTTAAGTTTCTGAAAAGTTACTTAGCCAAGTCAAAAACTTAAGTTGGTATTTACGAAGCGTCTAAGTCAAAAACTTAGCTAAGTTGATTTCACTGAATGCAAACACGTGATCACTAAGGACTATCCCAGCTATTTTTAGCCTACCAGTGGAACTCTTTTCTCTAAGAGAGAGAAAAATGTCATTGGGGAATTCCCGGACAGCGCAGACGATAATAAACACCGTTGCGAGCTCCAAGAAAGGCCCACGCCATGACCGAAGACGAGAAAAAGAGACGGCCAAACTTCACCAAAGAAGAATCGTTACTACTAGCAGAGCTGGTGGCACCAAACAAGGTGGTGCTTGAAGGAAAGTTTGGCCCCGGCATCACCTCCTTGAAGCGGCAGGAGGCGTGGCAGGTACGTGTTCGAAGTTCCGCGGTAGTGAGTGTTTTTTATGGGTTTTGAGAGGTTTAGCTGCTTACATCATTAATTTTACATACATATGTAGCAGACTAGGCCGTAATGCGTATCAAAGAATGCATGTGGTCGAATAATAACCAAGACGTTTTCCAACCTTCCATCATCACACTTTGTAAGTCCAGTACCACGGGAATGATATATTTTGGTCATATTCAGACACTGAGACCCAAACAATTATTTTCGTCTTTCTCAAGTTGCACTGTGGCTTGTATCTTCATCGAGGTAGGCCTATTGTCTGTACCCCGAACAATTTTTACCCAAAATTTTCGGTGATTTTGAACCCAAACCAGTAGCCTAGATCTATGTCATTTTGTACTCCTTTTGGGGCATTTGGATTAGCTTCTAGAGTATACATTAGTCCTAGGCCTCATGTTAGTATCCTAAAGTTACATTACTATCACTTTCATGTCAAAAGAATACAATTAACTTTAGTCATCCCCACCATACCTTCATTTTGAGTCTGGCTCAAATGGTACATTCAAATTACTCTTTTCTTTCATGACTGAAACAAGCAGCAATACCACCAGTACTAATACCACCAGTACTTAAACCACAATTACTACTACTGTAACAGGTACTACAAATACCACTACTACTACTACCACCACCACCACCACTACTACTACTAATTACAACAACCACTGGTATTACTACCTATTACTCCTGTTGATACTACTGCTACCACTACATCTGCCATTCCTGCCACTACTACTACTACTACTACTACTACTACTACTACTACTGCTACTGCCACTACTAGTACTGCTGCTACTACTACTACTACTACTGCTACTACTGCCACTACTAGTACTGATACTACTACTACTACTACTGCCACTACTACTACTACTGCCACTACTAGTACTGCTGCTACTACTACTACTACTACTGCTACTACTGCCACTACTAGTACTGATACTACTACTACTACTACTGCCACTACTACTACTACTACTACTACTACTACTGCCACTACTAGTACTGCTGCTACTACTACTACTACTACTGCTACTACTGCCACTACTAGTACTGATACTACTACTACTACTACTGCCACTACTACTACTACTACTACTACTACTACTACTACATACTGAAGCTAGAGAGCCACCCACCCCCAGTATTTGTGTCACGTCATAGGTCGCAGGTCCTAGGTCAGTGTGCAATCCCGTAATACATCATCATTATTGCTGTAATACATCATCATTATTGCTATGACGTCATTCACGAGACATGTGGCCGCCATGTTTTGAACCCAAAGAACAGTACCAAAAGAACACAGAATATTCCGAGTGTTACCAGCAACACAGATGTCTGTATTCCTTATCAGCATCACATCAGGTACATACTTAAAGTGTTGTTTCCAGCTTGCCAGTGGTATTTCCTCGCTGATTCCGGTAGGCGATAAAATGTTGTATTGAATTTCCTCTCATCTTTAATATCATCTATGACATATATAGGCTTCCCAAAATCAGAAAAACCTGAAGAAAATACAATTTTAGCAGCTGAACAATGAACAATAAAAAATCGATGCATCAGCATATTTAAAGATAAATAGGTAAGACTACATCTGTAAATTGCTGAAGTCTAAGCAAGCCATCATTGCCAGAGCGAATGGAAGTCTTACAGTGTGATGTTCAGAATGTTTTGCATTATACATGTATGTATTCACATAAATATGATTCTATCATTAGCTATCCAAAAGGATTGGGACCTTTAGTCAATCTCACTAAAATCAGATCTTTAACTCTGATACAATACTCTTTACATGAAGATCTGAAACAGAAAATTGGACCTTTTGTCCATGAGTTAACATTGAGAATCATCCATTCCTTCCACACCCTGCTTTTGAGTGATTATCGAAGAAAATATTCCCATCTAATTATCTGTTCGTATAAAATAAAATAGCACATGTGACTTAACAATGAAAATATCCTACTTACTGTCCAACCATATCAGGGCATCAAATACTCGCTCTTTCTGAAATTTGTCTGCCATTCTTGAATCAACAATAAGATACACGGCTTTAAAGCTGACATGTTCTTGAAAGCAAATATCTGAAAGAGAACAGAAATGTTAAAAGAAATCCAGCTAAAAAAAAACACCTTGTTTCTCCTGAATGGGTAGGGAGGAAGGATTATATTTGGAGGCATTCTATTTCTTTACTTCTTTTGTTAAAAATCTATAAGAAGTAAACTTGATTCTAATCTTCCATGTGACCTATTTTGGCAAGACTGGTGACCTCTTTCAAGGAATGGCATAGCATAAGCAAAAACAAAAACACGGTTGAAAAAAAAAATTATATGTGCTTCAAAAAATTAAACAATGGGAAAGGTAATTTTAGGTGCAGTACAAGAGAAACAGTTATTGACTATTACTGATACATTTTAGGAGTATTTGAACATGACAAGTCTCAGACACAATCAGTCATGTTTTAACATTTGGAGGCAGTTACAGGAAAGCTATATATCTAATCCTTACTAGACAACTCTACTTCTGTACAAATACTGTTTTGTCCAAGCTCGGCTCGAAGTTTCTGGGCTGTCCTCTCATTGTCCCGGTGTAAGATACCTGCAGGGTAGTAGCACTGCATGTTAAAACAGTTGCACTGAATATATGATAATCTTAGGAAAACAAAATACATGATATTTTAAGCAAATAGATTGAATTTAAAAATCGCTCCCTTGTGCTAGCAGGTCGTCGATACAATGGTTGTCCGGAGAATGAAGATGGGGAAGAGAAATCTCATGCTATCAGTGTTTCCAGCTTTATTGGAGATAGTGTGCAACAAAGTAGTCAAGTACTGTGATATCGACGCTTGTTTCAATCATGAAAGGACAGGATAATTTGGCTGGAATCAAATCGAACCCTTAGTGGTGAATAGTTTGAGGTATTTAACATAACAGAATAGTTATATACACTGGAAAATTGAGGATGCAATCACAAAGGCTAGGCAATTGGTTCTTGTATCAAAGATCGTCAAGGGGCAAAACTTATTTTATTGCAGTGCTCTTTTGAAAGTGCATTTGTTTGACTGAGGAACAGGTGGTCCAGTCGTCAGCATGATAAATGTGGTGAATGTGAAAATAGTTGTTAAAATATGGTCTCTGGAATGGGGATTCTGAAAGCCATCCCCCCAAAACTCTCAGAAAGAACAATGTGATTCAAGGGAAGCAACTCTGTTGACCCTGTTGTCAGTCTTTCAGTTGTGTGTTTTGTGAAATGGGGTTTAATGTCACGTTCAAGAGTAGTGCAATTATTTAGCAACTTGCATGCACGTGTGTGTGGTTGGTTGCTTGTACTAGTCCGGATTAATGCTGATTTTATAGTGCTAGTACCATGCTGCAGTTTAACATGAATACCCTACTCAGTATACTCTGAGTCGGCCAGTCCTTGTTTTAACACCCATAAGCGCCAGGCATGTTAACAACAAATACCATCTTTTGATGTCTTTTGGTATGACATGAACGGGGACCGACCCCCGGACTTTCTGCTCTCCGGGCAGACTCTCTACCACCAGACCATTGAGGCGGTCTTTTGAGTTAAGCACCACCTTGATATTAGGTTAATGATAATCAATACACTTACACACTGCATTTGTTCTTGTTCTTCCTGTTGCTGCTGTTGCTGCTGTTGTTGATGTTGCTGCTGTTGCTGATGCTGATGTTGATGCAATATCTTCCTATAATCAACATAAAATATAAGCAATTTATCGTAATAATCAATTTTGATGCCAAGATCTGAGCATTTATTTTGTTTTCAAATCATGTATAACCAGTAAATAAAAATAATCAAAATCAGGTTTTCCACACAATAAAATAAACAATTCCTTACCACCCAAACATCATGCATTCCCAACCTATAAGGAATTCATAATATTGTATTTCAATCACACTGAATATGACCATTGTCCATCAGTTTTATACAAATAACATAAAAATAATAGTCACTGAAATAACAGTAATGCATTGAATCCTGGTAAGTTGGCAAACAATTCTCAATAAGACGGAACACAAAAGTAATACAATATTCATCAAACCATATGAGATCATGAACAAAAGAATGAAAGAATCAGGAGGTAATCTGTCAAACAATCATGAAACTTAAACAGCGAGACTGTAGAACATGTAAGGCTTTTATAAAAATTATTACAATTCACAACCAAAGCAACAAACAAAGATGCTTTTAATATGATGGACCGACCTTTTTGAATGGGATAGTTTGTTTGTGATAGAATATCAAGGTACACTAGTCATTTCTCAAAATCGGGCAGCAAAACAAGTTTTGTGACTCACAACACATTATTTTTAGAACAACCAGCATTGATTGATTGATTGACTGATTGGTTGATTTGTTGGTTGGTTGATTTGTCTAAAACCTTTTTCACCAACATTGTGAGGAACTGATTGTTTTTCAATCCATACCAATTTAATCAAACAAGTTGCTCATGCATTCTCAATTTTGTTTTTATCATTCATTTCAGTTTGATTTTTTACCAGCATTCTTGGGAACTGATTTTTTTCAGCGCATATCAAATTAATCAAACGGGTTCATTTGAGTTGACCACACATTCTTGATTTGGTAGTTTTCCATTGATACGTACAAAGTCTTGTTGAAACCTCTGTATTTCTTCCATCGTTGTATCCAGCAGGTCATAACCCTGGTGCTAAAATATTAAATAATAATTAAGCTTGCAAGCACACAAAATATTTCTTAAAGTCACAGAGAATTTGAAGTGCTGTTTTACGAGTAAATGCAGTGACTATTAATTGATAAAGATGCAATATTGTTTTACTCCTTTACAACACAGTACTGACAATATACTGACATATTGTCCACTATTTTTATACATTTTGTTCTTTGAGATGCAATTTCTAAGTAATTAAGATCATATCAATATTTAATCTTAAAACTTGTTTACTGGTCTTAAAAGATGAGCTTGATGTAAAGCCATCCTCAGCAATCCAGTGTATTATAGTATAGTATTGATTAGAGCCTGATTCAAGTCAATAGATATCTGTCCCATCAAATTAATCTTACAAGCGCAAAAAGTGCTCTGCTAAGTTAGGACTAGGAGTGATTGAGGTGGTGATGTCATTTCCGAGACGAAGCAATGGCTGTGAATGGGTACAGAGAATTTATCATAATCATAATACTAGAATGGTGACATAATAACCTCGATTATCGAGGATGACACATGTGTAGGTTCAGCTTTTGTGGCAGGTAGCAGAGCATGTTGCATACAAAGAGATTTATGAGACCTGCTCAGACGTGGATCTTCAGCCCAAGTCTTAAGGAAATGTCAGTAAAATATTGAATTGACACTTTCCCAAATCATGTCACAATACTGGTAGTAATTAGTACTAATTACTAATGTTATGACTTTGTAGTGGGGACTTGTATTTCACTTACAACAGGGCCAACACAGAGGAGGAGACCTTAGGCTTAGTTTCAAATTATTGCCTAGAATGCAATGTTAAAATACAATGTTAAAATACCACTGAATTTAAGAAACTAAGAACTTAAAGATCCCAATCATAAACCATATAAAGATTTGTTCTCCAATTTGCCTGCCAATGGTTCTTAGTTTGGAATCTGGGATAAATCCCTCAATACAAGTGCAACAACACTCCACATCTATCAGGATCCGTGTGCGCGCACGTGAGTGCGTGCGTGCTTGCATGCGTGCGTGCATGTGTGTGTGGTTCTAAGGATTATATATATATTTATTACATATTTTCAAATTCCCACACACAAAAATTGATAATGTTATACTTTGTTCTCTTTACATCAACAGATATCTGCATTGTCCAAAGTTATAGTTATATTTGATGTCTTTTAATTATTTATATAATTGTACATTTGTACTACATGTAGTTTTAGATTACACATGCATGACTTTTTAGCAGTCATTATATGTAAGCAGAATCTATTATATGTAAAAACAAGTAACAAATATATCTACATGGAATGCTTGTGGGGTTACATTTGCATTATGTCATGATAAAAATATCTGATAATAAACTTTCTAAAATCATATTTTCTATATCAAAATATCTAATAAATAGACTTAATACTAAGTACTGGTGTCTTGAAGTAGAGGATAGAGCATGGGTTGTAAATAACTTGTCAACATACATGTTGTCAAAACATGAACATACAACTATCATTTCACATCTATTTATGTATCATACACATCCTTGTGGGTTAGTCATGCAGTATGATTTGTTTTTTGTTGGGACAAATTATGGACCAGTGCCATCTGTGGTAACTTTACCAATGTCAATGTCAGTCAGTGGTAACTTTACCAATGTCAATGTCAGTCAGTGGTAACTTTACCAATGTCAATGTCAGTCAGTGGTAACTTTACCAATGTCAATGTCAGTCTGTGGTAACTTTACCAATGTCAATGTCAGTCAGTGGTAACTTTACCAATGTCAATGTCAGTCAGTGGTAACTTTACCAATGTCAATGTCAGTGTTCTGCAAATCCAGGTTTATCTCCAACATGATATGTTATTACATTGAAGTCCAAATGGCAGTATGACAAATATTTCTTAAGATTTGAATGCTGCAACAGTTAAGACTTGTCACGGGAAATAACACAAATGCTGATACTAGTGATAAGCAATATCAGAAAATGGCGTGGCAATATACCGTTTTTTATGGCATTTTTCCCGCTATCTTGCTATCATCGTGGCAATTCGTGTTTTAGTTGAAGACAGAAGAAATGTTAATATTCTATACAAATAATCACTACAAAATATGTGCTAGTTATAAATATTTAGTCTTAAAAGACCGTTTTTGAATTAGGTTGCTACAGGATAACGTTTTAGCTTGGATCCTTCTCTTCCAGTCACACGTTGTCGCAGCGCACATTGAACCGGGGAGCGACTGGTTAGACCGTCTAAAAGAGAGTTATTGCCCTTTGGAACAAAAAAGACAAGCTCCTTCCCTGCGCGTGACACCTCTATTACACTCTCGGTAACATAGTGTAGAGAGCTCCGCGAACGGGCTATTGCTTTGAGGAGCTTGCGAAAAAGATTGCCCGTGGTAATAAAGTATCCCAATATTGATTTAACACTTTGTATTATGTTGAAATCACCGCCATCACATTGTGTTACATGTTCACCTGGTTTAGCATGTAGTTGTTGACAGCAAGCCTCTCCATCAGTAAACATTCACAGGGTCACACCCATGCATGCAGGAAGGGTGACGACAGCACCGCTACAACATGTGGGTTGCATTTTCATCACATTATGTCATAATCAACAAATTAAAGACACCCATAAACCCTGGGCCAATACACCCCTAGTGATTACTTTTGTCACTTTATAATTTTTTTACCTCACCTACTTACCTAACCAAAGCTAGCCAACCCCAGAGAGAAAGTGTGTGCTTTTAATTTGAACATTATTTATGTCAGGAAAACTATGACATATTCTTTCGGGCATGAGAAACTGTTAACTAAAATATATTCCACAGTCATGGTGCAGGACTATAGCTCAACCCTCACTCCAAGATTATAACCCACAGATCCTGTCTCCTCCAGTCTAGTTCGGGGTTCGATCCCCGGCCGCGTCATACCAAAGACGTTAAAAGATGGTACTTGTTGTTACCCTGTCTGGCGCTCTGCATGAGGGGTTAAAACAAGGACTGGTCGGCTCGGAGTCAGTATACTGTGTCTGAGTGGGGTATTCATGTTAAACTGTGGCATGGTACTTCAGTGGGCTAGCACTATAAATCGGCATTAGTCTCGGACTAGTACAAGCAGCCACACACACACACACACACACACACACATGCATGCATGCATGCACGTCGCTATATAGGCGCAATAATCTTGGACGCGACGTTAAACCCAATTTCACCTCACCTCACCTCCTGCAGTCTAACCCAGGCCACCCCATTTCAAGCACAACCCCCACAAACCCACCGCTGGCTCTGCTGAAGACATTCAACTTCAGCCATCAGTCTAAGCTAAGCCATCATACCCAAAGCTCCGCCCCAACTCCCACTCTGAGATATTCGACAACGCGCCACCCCAACCCAACCCATCCCACCCCACCCTTGGACCCCTTTACAGCTCTCGGCTATGCACGAGGGTATCTCCGTGTCATAAACACGTACGTCTCTTCGATTCCTGCGCAGACACACTGGTGCAGGAACACTAGTATTGACCTTTTAATAAAGTTATTCCCGTCAGCGATGGTGCGTTTACTACTACCGGAGACTGTGACAAACCCAACAACTGAATTATATGCTATAGCTCTGGACTTACCTATCATTCACAAATGGGGCACCGACTCGCTCCTTTACTGTTTAGAGTACGTCCATTCGTGTACTCGTTATGGCTGACTTAGAAAATTAAAATGATTAACTTCATAAGTACACAAGTGGGTACACAAAGCCTTCTTATCAGCTGCTCACAATTACTGTAGCGTACTATACAGCCTCTGATAACGCTTCCGTGACCTATATAATTATATATATAGAGATAGAGAAATGTACACAGCAAAAGCCACTTTCACTTTCGGTTTGACTGCAAGTCTATAATGCTTGGCAAGTCTAGATTTCTGCAGTATGAGGCTGAAAATGAAGAGAGCCTGTGGGCTCCTTTTTATAACCTGGATATCCACGGAATGACTATATATTGTGACAAATGTGAGGAATTACATGATAAAAGTGTCTGTTCGTCACACATACATCACCAGTTTGATTCCTATATCAGGCAACCCCTCGCCGCGAGTCCAGCAACATCACACGAAGAGACGTAAAATCTAAATCGTTCTGTGATATCGGTGTTTGAAAATGAGTGAGTGTGTGTTATTTTACGCCACATATTACAGCCATATATCACGACGATATATCTGTCGACAGTAGGGTTCAGTGACAGACATTGAGCCAGATTACATACGTATCAAACACGTTGGGTGCTGAAAGAAACAATACCTATATACAGTCTGGCTAAATCATTTGTCAAGAGAGGGCACGGGTGGCCCAGTCGTCTAAGGCGCCGCGATTCGCTGTGCAGAGTTGCGTCCCTTGGGAACGCCAGAAACCTATGATTGTGGGTTCGAATCCCGGTTCGCCCCGATTATGTTTCTAGGTTGGTCAGGACCATACCCGTGCTCAAGGGTTTCACCAAAGTGGTAAACGTCTGAGACCTGCATCACTTCGGGCTTTCCTCCCACATTAAGCTGACACGCCGCGATATGACTGGAATACTGTTAAAAGCGGCGTTAAACCCAACTCACACACACACACATTTGTCAAGATCAATTTAATGTACAGTGGAACCTTCCAAAACCATACCCTGATTAATACGGATTCAAGTCAACACCAGACCATATCGGCGGTTCCGACTATACTATGGTAAATAAAAAAAAATTTAAAAGAAATAAGTTACTGTATTTTTATTTCCTGTTTCGATATGTCTTGCTGTAACCTCACTAATCCGGACTAAACTTTCGGTCCCACAAAAGTACGGTTAAGGCAAATTCAACCTTACATTTTAGAGAATGAGAGTCGATGGCGTGATAACGAATCGGAACTTGCTATCATGGAACTGCATGTCGCTTATATCAATCCCAGCGAAGATCTGAGTTAGAACTGGCCTTCAGCAACCCACGCTTCTCATAAGGGGCGACTAACGGGATCGGATGGTCAGGCTCACTGATTTAGTTGATGCATGGTATCGTATCCCAATTTCGCAGATCGATGCTCATTGCGGCAGTCACTGGATTGTCTGGTTCAGACTCTATTATTTACAAAACGAGGTCGTATAGCTGGAAAATTGCTGAGTGGGGCGTTAAACTATCAAACAAACGTATACAGGCGATCACATTATAATACCACTGTCAGGCGCAGGTAGAAATAAGCTGGTTATCATACATCTCATATAACTGATTAACCCTATCAAAAGTTGAGCAGTACTGTTCAAATCAAAATACAACACCTCTAATTCTCATTGAGAGGGGGGCATTTATGTGTTCGAAAACTTTAAGAAAAAGGTTTTACCCGACATTTACCATTTGAACTTCTCCCTTATGGGCTTGCTTGCAGCATTGTTATAAACTGACGGCCAAAAGGAACTTTACCACCTTAAAAATGAAATGGCAAAACTTGAAAACATAAGTTCAAGCTAAATCAGTGCAAATCATATGGTCCAAACACAACAATGCTTTATGCAGAAAGTGATACACGTCCACGTGTATGGCAGAAAATGCGAAAAAGTGAAAAACACGTGCCCTTTAGGTAGCCGAAACTACACGTGCAATAAGGGTATATAAATGATATGGACGGTATGTCAGACACTCACACTGATAACAAAAACAAACCACAGATATGCCACGAGTGACACCCGAATAACGCTAGCAGTCCCTGGGTATGATACAGATGGGAGCCACCCATGTCCACATAGCTAGAACGTTTGTTTGCTCCCGTGTTGCTGTAACCACCTTATGTAACGTTACAGACAGACCGGGCAGACATCAGACAGGCCAAGAACAGGCAGAACCAGGGTTACTACGCCCAATGAAGACCGGTGCCTTTGTACTATGCATCTCCGGATTCGATTCCTGACAATGACGTCATCAGCGACGAATGCCTCAGGGCATATGGTTAGTCGACATAGTGGCCAGGCGACTAGGGGTTCAAGACCTTACAGAGGACAATTATTGGCAGCGCAAGAACATCGTCAGAGATTGTGTTTGGGCCCGGGCTACACGTCGTTGGTAGCGACGTGCCTAGCAGAGGGTCGTTTTCCCTGAGGAAAGCAGGTTCTGTTTGTTCAGAGCTGATGCAACACACCATGTTTACCGCCGAACGGCGGTATGTTGTTTTCAGGGGGTCGTGCGGTATGGTAGAAGGGGTTTTATGATGCTGGGAGGAACTAGTGGGCAGGAAAGAACACCACTGATCATCGTTAACGGAAATTTGATAGCTCAACGTTACATGGATGAAATTCTTCGCCCGAGTGTCCTATCATTTCTACAACAGCTGCCATGTGGTGTCATTTATCAACATGACAACGTCAGACCCCCATACAGCCCGAAGCGTACAGAACTTCCTTGCAGCCAACTACCCCCACGTGTTGCCGTGGCCTGCACGCTCCCCAGACATGTCCCCCACCCCCTGAACACCCCTGGGATGTCATGGATCGTCTTGTTGGACAGCGACCACATCCTCCAGCTAACCGACAAGAACTGATCCAGGCCTTCCAACAGGAATGACGACGTATCACACGTGACGTCATCAGACGAATGACCTTTTCTGTGAGCTGGAGAGTTTTTGTGTGTCTTCAACCAGGGGGTGGCCACACACGCTATTAACGTGACATGACATTGAACTTGAGCGATTTAAGATATGTGTAACCTTTGTCCATTACGTTGAAAGCTTGTTTTTGCTACCCCACCTAATTTGGGCAACTGTCATGCCAATATCGGATGCTGTATGGCTGTCATTTTAACAAGCGGTCCATAGCTACGTATCGTGTTATCCATAGTTCGAGACAGGCAGAGTGTGATATTGGACCATAGTGCAGGACTTTACTAAGACTATCAAGTAACACTGTTTGAAGCTCGAGTTGATGTTTTACAATAATTTCTTTGAAATCCCTCAGGTAATGTCTGTGGGTGTCTGTATTATTGTTGTAAGTTAATGTCAGTGTGTCACACACAACAACATGCGCAGCGACACTGGCCAGTAGTCGATTCGATGAACAACATTTATCATTCCAAACTTGCCTCCATGGGATATATCGCTTAGGTGCTTTGCAGAGTATTATGACGTCATCGGTTACCATGACGTCAAAAACATTCATCTCTAATCTCTCCACCATCGAAGCTGGGTGGCTGTACTTTTCACACTGATTATATAGAAGTTATAAATGAGCAAGTGTTTGATACTGATTTTACGACACAAAAGTCAGAATTCTTGTATTTCCCATGAATACATGAATTCTTTTAGCAGTGTACACGAGTACAGTATGAGACACACAGTTGAGTGTACAGATTTCTTTCTTACCCATTATTTCTTAATCATTTTGAGTAGCCTTAGAAAACCACTATTGTCGGAAGACTTCAACAGCTATGACATTATTTCTAGTGTTACGTCATTCCGACCTTACGTCACAATTAGATTCGAATGACATCAACACTTCCGTACGGATGACATAAACAATACACTGGTGCGCGTGAAGTGATATTTGCACTAGTGCACATATGAATGTTATTAACTCTGTACTTTCTAAAAATACAAGATATTTCATGTGTGGAGTGAAATATCCTGTTTTTCTGTCGGAGAGAAAGGAGATATTTTCACGAGCGGCATAGCCACGAGTGAAAATATGTCCTTTTCTGCCCGTTACGAGATGAGAGAAGCTTCATATTCCAATCCAATTTCATATCCTACTTATTATATACTTTTTGTGTAGTTATCTCCCGGAAAATAAAATTATTTCCTAACAAATGTAAAACCATGAAATGTATATTCTCCCTACCTCACACACAGGTACGGTTCACCACCTATTTGCGACTAAAAAAGTAGTTTCGTGTTTGCAAAATCTTAAAATATATATATCAAAAGTAACAAAAAATATTTAGGGTCACGAAAATTCTGTACCATACATATTAATATGATTATATACAAAATCGACGTAAACAAAAAATAGTCTGTTGGAAGCGAAAGAATACACGCTCGTCAAGTAACAAAAATGGCGCTTTGCGAGACGAACAGTCTCGATTGAAGAGTTAGATGAGAAATTTACAGTTTATAACGAAACATTTTCAAGAGACTAACAAACGGCATGAAGCGATAGTAATTCCATAAATAACCATCTGTCACTATTTTGCCTTGTCAATGTGGAACTAACGTAAAAAGGAAGTCAATAGTTTGTGTACGGGACAACACACGATAAAGGGAGATAATTTGAGGGGATGTAACTCTTGTATGACAATAGTTCCGTCAAAGTGTCTGGTTGACAACAGTGAAATATCAAGTGTGTTGTTCACTGCAGTGAAATAGCAAGTGTGTTGTTCATTGCTATGAAAATATCACTTGAAATATACAAAAATATTGTTTACAAAATGAAAATGTTGGGAGTTACTAGTATTAATACAGTTGATATCAAAAACCTGCATCAGTATGTCTCAGTAGACGAAGAAAATTTGGTACTCAGATTAAAACCTTGATGCCTCTGTCTTGTTTCGTCTTCGGATAAATTCCAGGTGTATGGGTTATGCATTCTTTCATGGAACACCGTTCAGGTAAAAAAAAACGGGGTAGAATAGTTCCCCAGCAACCTTTACTTGTCGTAAGAAGCGACTAAAATGATCAGGTGGTCAGGATCGGTGACTCGGTTGATTGCGTATCATCGTACCCCAACGGCATGGGACGTTACTCGTGATAACAATCACTGGATTGTTTGGTCCAGACTCGATTATTTATAAACCTCCGTCATTAGCTGGAACATTGGTGAGTGTGGAGTTAAAGAAAAGAAAAACACTTTCAGGTTGTAGCACCGTTATGTCAAAGCTTTTGGACACTTTTGGCGAGAGCTCGGCTTTTCCAAGTTGGTGATTTCGTTACTATTCATAATGGATCTTTTACAGGTCACATTTGTTTATATTTCATTATAATTATTATTTAGAAAAAAATATACATGTACTTAAGCATCTGTAGTTAATCTTGATGTAATACATAAGTTGTCTCAAAGGTCATCCATCACGCCCAATAACTTGTGACTCTATAATTAAATATTCTACTCCCTTCCCTGCATTGTTTGCATCAGTTTGGCTTGTACCTGTTTGTCGGTTGGCTAGGTAGCAACGGGGTGCTTTCTGTAATTGACAACCATTAGATATACACGTCAACCTGGTGCCACCATGTCAGTCGGTCTCCTGGTGCGATTGCGTCTGTGTTAGGTAAGGTCTGATTGCAGTTTGGAATCAGGTGCTAATAACAAGTATTTGTCATTCATAAATTATTACCTCACTGACCCTACACCATTATCGTCTGCTCGTTGCACGTGGCACGCGACAGCTGGTCGAATCACACCGAGCAGACGACAGCTGTGGTCAGCTTGTCCGGTGGTCATTTTCACTCATTATTGACTTGGCGTCCACGCGACCGATACAAAGAGCTGGTTTAAATCTCCTGGGACAGGACTACAGACAAAAGCTAACGGTAAACTCAAGCTGGGTGATGAACGAGGTTAAAAGCAGATCAGAGAAATCTGAGGCTTCAAAGTCTCTGAGGCTACACCGCCATCCGCCTGAAAGTACTTAGGACTTGTTCGTGTGTAGACGGTGCTCAGATTGACGCAACCAACTGATTAAGCTGCCCTGAAGAAACAAAGCAGCTTTAGTTTCAATCAATAACATTTGCAACATGTGACATCTGGGCCCCCCGCTAGGGTACAGTCACTGACAAGTAAAACACGTGGTCCCACCCGGAATAAAACCAAACAATAGTCAAAATAAAGTTGAATTCTTATCACGTGTTGCTTTATTTTAACTGTTCAACGCCGAGGCCTTTTGTCATGTTTCAGCTTTTGGTCAAACAGTAGGAATGCAACAGCCGTGTTGAAAGTTGAAAGCAGTTAGCGTGCGGCACAGAGGTGTACTGGGGGGATCGGGCGTTGTATTCTCCTCCCCTGCCCCACGCGAACACACAGCCGTGGCGGGTATCCTGTGACAAATATATTACACCTATACAACATCTTGATGTTTCTCTACCCCTACTGAACAGCAGCTGTTGAAGTGAATTGACAAGGGAGTACACCAGCTGACAATAATTCATCGGATTAGCATACATACTTCTAGCTGTACCAACATTTATTTTAAGCTTATTTTCATATATATGGAAATGCGGAAATAAGAATTTACTAGCGGTTATTTAATATAAACCGAGAAGCAAAAGAAACCACACCGCTCAGTTGATTTATCATGTTTAATTTTCATTTAAGCAATATTATATCCAAAAAAGTAACTAAAAGCACTTAAAGAATAATTCTACATGGTTTTTTTAATTTCAAGAATATAATTTGATAGCAAACTTTTTTTAAATATTTAAGAAATCGCATACACAAGTGCTGGTGGGTATCTTAGAAATCTTATCTTTGAAAGTAAATACATGTGTTTGGGGTTTTATGGTTGCAAATAGATGTCTTGTCCAAATCTTCACTGAACCAATCTATTTTACACAAAATTACCCAGCTATAGATTACTGTTTACAAACCTTTGCAGGAATGAGTGATGGTTAAATTACATAAAAAATAACCCTCGGTATACTTTCTTTTGTCCCTTAGTTTATTTAGATTTTACAATAGCAGATATATGACTTTATATACACTCCAGTGGTTGCCGGGTTGTACAGATGGGTTATATCTTCGGGGTTATTGGCCGGGGGAGGGTGGGTGTGGGAATATCACCCCCAAAACAAGACAGGTTCATATTGTTAAACGAGAAGATAAATTGCGAGGGGCATGGCAAAATGGACAGTTGTTTTTTGTTTAAGTAAAATGTAGTGTCATTTTTCATGAGAAAATAAACACTATGTCTGTTTCGTGTGTCACAGTGGACAGTAATGTGTGGTCAAGGTCGAAATGGACAGCAACCTGACGTATTTTATGTGATACATATATCTGAGAGTACAATAGCTAAAAATTGTCTCAGAAACGTTTGATATTTATTAACGTTTTTAAATGTTTCGTGAAAAAAATATGTGATAATACATTTCCATATTTGGTAAACCTACTAAGCATTCTCTCAGATTCATACTTCTGAACAGAAACAGGAATTCACCATTAAGACTTTGAGATTCGCACAATGTACGCGCATATACATTCACATGCAAACGTAGAATCAGCACACGCGGTACAGCATATTTGATTGCATCCTCGTTTATCCAAGGTATTTTTATAAACAATAAGGTATTTCCTCGATTAAACGCCGGATCTGTATTAAACACCGTACCTCGAGTAAACGCCGGGTATTGTTTATATGCAGAATAAAGAAGAATTCCCATTCTTTGCGATTTAACGTTGGGGCTAAAGACTGTCTGAAAGAAATGTACCCCTGTGCGTTTAATAGAGGAAATACGGTACACTGGACAAATTCGCTAACAGAGAACGATACCAAAGAAAGGTATCAAACTACTGTGGCTAGCAAGAGACATTCCGTGCTAAGTTAGTGAGTAGGGACATCACTTCCAAATCAAAGCCTATCTACTCGAGTATGATTTGATAGGACATTAAATACACGGTTAAAAACGAGATCTTATCGCTCTGGTGATCTTACCTCATATACTAGTACTTTAACACAGACTTACGATAACGACGCTTTGGAAACGAAGCCATGCAGGGCTGCTTTGTACCATGTCGCACTTAATGTCGGACGGCAATTAAGAACGCTGATCGATTTGTTTTATTTTAAATTCTGCAAAAAGCGGATCAATTATGTCCATAAAGAAGTAACGAACAGCTCGTTTACATCGCAGAAGACCATAAACATATAACGTTGCAGTGAAAAGTGATGACATTGAATATGACTATCGATCTTAGAATGCAAGTGGACCGGAACCGTTTGCTAAACAGCTGCTGAAATATTCAAACTGTTTAATGAAAAATTGATAATTGAATGAATAAATATATTTATACAGCATGTCATTAGCTGGTAACTTATCAGACACCAAGAACATACGTGCGTGTAAATATTATCACATCGCTTTACAAGATTCACTTGCATTTTGTTCGGTAGTGTTTTTTGTCTGATATTTGATAAATCGGTTAATGACCTGAACGGGATTATTAGTGTTAGCATAATTCCATGAAACAAACTGTCGAATATGACAGAAAATCCTTCTCTGCTCCATCGTGATTGTATACGCAAGATCTCTATCAGCGACAAAATCAGGCAGGTTTGGGGACTGGTTCAGAGACGGGTGAAACAATACCTGAGGCTGTCACCCCTATTCCAGCAATGGGCGGTCCCTACATTCACTGATACCTCGTTATCGACACGTGGCCGGCGCGCGACCATATTCCCGCAGGGATGAAAGGATGGGCGACAGGCGTACACAACACGATTCGTTCTCGCCGTGCGGTGCGCTCTTTGTTTCAAGGTCGGCAGTTGCTACCGAGGGCCAGGCCAGTTTGCCTAACGGTTCCAAAAGTCGTATAAAAGGCAAGCTTGGGACGCACAATGCATGTTAGGCCTGGACCGGGTGGGTGGAGGGGCGGTTGTACCCGTGGATACCGTCCAACACCGCGAGCGGAACACACCCAAACAGCCGGCTGAAACACTTGGAGCAGACGACAACTATAAATCTTGCAGCAAGATGCCAGATTCATTGAAAGACGGCTGTGAGGCCCGGTGGGCATGGAGCAGACGGGACAAATCTCACGAAGTAAGATTGTATGGTAAAAAGATGCAGACGGCCCATTTCCACCCCAACTGGAGCAACGGCACTGCCGGTGTTCGAGGTACCAAACCCCTCAACTATGGCAGGCACTACTGGGAGATCAAGATTTCTCAAAGGATATTCGGAACAAGCATGATGTTCGGTATCGGCACAAAACATGCCCGTCTGCATGTGGATGCGTTTGTAAACATGCTCGGCGAAGATGAGCACAGTTGGGGACTCTCACACAAGGGCCTTCTCTGGCATAATGGAAAGTGGAGGCGATATTGTTCTCCATTCCAGGAAAACGAATCGACAATAGTTGGCATGTTATTCGACTGGTCAACAGGAACACTGACGTATTTTAAAGATGGAGAGTGTTTAGGAGTCGCATTCACGGAACTGAAGAAAATATCCGACGGTTTGTATCCAATCGTCTGCTCCACAGCTGCTAAGACAGAAATGACCTTGGGGTTAAAGTGGCGAAGCTTTTCCAACTTGCAAGACCGGTGCCGAGCTACTATTCTTACTAACCTTGCAGAGGAAAATTCTATTGAGAGACTACCACTGCCAAATCCTATGCGAGAATTCTTGCGAGAAAGTGGCTGACCTTAATTGTTGTTGTTTGTGTTTTATGCATTCATTTATCAACATCGATCGTTTCATAGATTCATATGAAATACAGAAACCAACGGGAGAAATCTGTCTCAACTGTACAAAGACTTCCAAATATTGACTCCAATATGGCGTGCTCGTCCTGACAGCATTGTTTCGCCCGTCGCTGGATGCTGCATAATTGATAGCTATAATCGATACGAAGATCTATGGCCGCTTGTCCCCAATCTGTTGCCCTTTGTTCGGGACGGGGTATGGGTAAGCCAAATTCACCACCGTTATTATAACTTCCTACAAAGGTTTCCAGTGATGTGTTTCCAAATTATACATTTGACATTAATAATTCAAGACGAACACTTCGGAATGTTTCCACATCATGGACAATGCGAAACAAAGGACAAAGCTGCCACAGACACTGATTTTGAAATGTCGCCTAACGCTGACATTTCGTGTATAGTCATTAAGTTATTAGTGAAATATTTCCAAGTGCTATTTTTGTACAGAGCTTACGGGTGATATCGTATGATACAGTAAGCAAGGATGAGTCCAAGCTAGTCAAATTGTGAATATGGATGTGTGTTATGTTCGTATCAAATGTTTGTTCGCAATTTCGTTCATTGTTGTTTATACGCCAAATATAATATTATGAGGATAATTCTTCAAGCAACACAATGTAATTCGTTTACTCTAATTATATTCCGAAATATATGGATTCAGTATGTTCGATTCTGTTCATGACAACAGTTTCAGCTGTTCTGATCAAATAAAGTGAATGCCGGGCGAGCACTTACACTGACGCTGTATGGAAATCGATTTCCAACATATTCTTTAGAAATAACCATCAACGCTGCTCTGGTCATAGCTTCATTCAGAACCAGAACGACAATGTCATTACGCGTGTTTTAGCAATGAGCGTTTTGCTAACTTACTTTTGTGTATGTGTCTATTTATGTATGGAAGACTGACTTCAACATTGTCATTCCGTGACGATAACAGGCGGGTACCATGTGCAATATATTTATGAAACTTGTCAATAGCAAGATATAATATATTTTACTATTTGAATGTTGTAGTATTCAATCTGCTTTAATTTATTGCCTTAGAGAATTTCACGGGTCGTTGAAATCCATTGTACATAGACCCTTATGCAGTAGTTTCAATGTATGTTTAGTAGCGATCTGATAGAAGTCATTTTTTACATCGATGTATTGTAGATGAAGTCATGTTTTATAAATTTAAAAAATGAAGTAAACATTTATTCTGTATGAGACTTACCTTTTTGGTCGTTTGATTCACATGTGATTAGTTCTGGAAATTGGTAGCGTGTGCATTTCCATCCATCCTCGGCACACAGTGGTACATTCCTGTTCGCTCTACGTGTACAGATTAGAAGAGAGTGGCGAACAGAACGTGTGCCATGTACACCGGGGATTCTGGAACGGTCGTAGTTTTCACATTTGATGAATAAAATCCTTCATTTTGGAAACCAACATTAAAAATTAGAAACCCAATAATAGGGAAATTTATTTGATGTGAAGATACCATAATGTTATTTATAAATGAATATGTATCTGCTACCAATGTTCAAGATTTCCACAACGTTTTACTGAATATTATACACCTGAGACTAAGCTGATCTCTCTATTGATAGGTTATATTAAGTTTAGTAGGTAAATATGCATTTACACTTTTCCAAACTCCAGATTTTCAAAGGATTTTACCAATAGTTTGCCATAGCCGAATTTGTTATTCCCACAAACAATAGATACATTACAACGACTTGTTTGATTGGAAGTGAATGAGTTGTAGCCGTTTTCCGGTATACTGCGCAGCATTTTTAAAAAGAGACCTTTGTGATGTGACAATTCGCGTTAAAAAAATCTGTAATTTTGTTGAATGACGTCTACTGATGGTTTACCCGGTCCGCTCCGAAATCTCTGCATGTATGCAGTTCACGAATTTACACTTCAAATAATCTTATTAGTTTTCATAATTTTAGATAAACTACACTGATTTTATTAGAAACGTTAAGAACTTAGTTTCTTTTGTGTAAGAAGTTAAACGAAGGTAGATGCGCGTGTTATTGCTATTCGACGACTTAATTACCGGGAGTAAAGAAAAACATTACGTTTAGAAGTTAATTTCTCCGTTAGCTAAGCCTCACTGAAATAATTACCGCGTGCCGATTCTTCGTAACGTTGGGAGGGGTAGAGAGGATGTTAGCTGCCATTGTCTCGGTCATTATTGATTGATCGTGCCCGTATGTCGAGAGAGCTCTCTCCCAGTGGGGGTTATTTTTCGTTATTTGAAATGCTTTGAACCTCACAGTCTCGCTTCGGTTTGCACTAATGAGTTCCATTCGACAAAGGTATGATCACGTGACCGACATGATGCATAATTAACTATAGGCGGTTCATTTCACAGATGTAATTTGAGGACTAAAATAGAATAAGTTATTTGAAAAGGATTCTTGGAATTGCCCTTTGTCCTGATATACTTCCTTATTAATGTTCACCGACTTCGATTGTAAAAATATAAAATGGGAAATTTGTTTCTTGATATTTTAATCTTTATGTTATCTGTTTTGGTGAATTGAATTAGAAATATCTGCATACTTTTGAGGGACGAAGCTTTGGGCAATTAACAAAATTTAAGAAATGATTAAAAACGTCGAAGACTTTGGGAAAGAATATGTCAATCGAACAGTTAATAACCTTATTATAAAGTAATCTCCTGAATATTGTCATAGTTCTCGTTATCGCGATAATAAGTGAAGCTTTGCGTAGCGGCAGTGAGCATCAGTATCTGATTTTGATGAAAATGATTACAGGGAGACACTGTTTCGGTTTGACGCAAGACGCATACATTTAGACCTGGGCTCCTGCACTGGAGCATAGACCTATGCTATTGCACGTGCACTTTGCATTGTCTATACTTAATGGTACAATAGCACATTATTATATAGTGTACTGACGAAATACCAATTACAAATAATTATTTTATGCTTATTATAATCAGGTTGTCATTCATGAAGGTTGTTATTGGGTTGCGTACCAAGTACAGCCATTGACCAATATACCCAAGCAACGAGATGCGGATATTTATCACTGTATAGTATACATGTATAGTCAGTCGAGTGGATTGTTACGTGCATATACAGGTGTAAGGGTGAACTGTCATCTATAGAGGAGTATCATTGACTTGCTTGGGAGTGTTCGGAAACGTTTGTTTGAGAGAGACGCCCCAGTTTTACTGATTGACGTTAAAATATTCTACAGAAAGAGCCGAGTGGTGACGAATACGGTTCTCTTAGTAGTTCTGGGCCTTGTTCCACAATGCGAGCGTAGCGCTACGACTGTCGTAAGTCTATGTTTAAGTGTAATAATAGGAGTTACAACCATCTTAACGCTACGATCGCTTTGTGGAACGGGCCCCGGGCCGGCTCAGGTTATATTCTCAGTAAATGGGATCTGTTGTCACTGATCTGGTGGCAACCGACATGTATACATTGGACAGACGCAGGTAGCTGGGAGAGAATTCTATTATTAATGAGATTTCTCTTGTGTTAAATTTAAAATCTGCTGTTAACTTTTATCGCAGAACGCTAGTATCAATGACAAAACACATGGCACGTGCGTTGTATTTTCCCGAGTATTTTATCCTGAAATTATTCAGCTGTTGCCTAGCGTGTCGTTATGTTTAATGAGTAACTGAGGAATGAATTTTTTATATTTTTTTGCGAATTTAGAACGGTTATTATGCCGTAGCTTTGCTGCTTGTCAATCGGCTGTGTGGTGTATTGCGTTCAACATTTGAAAGGCGAAAACGAAAGTAGATTTTACTTTGAATATTACAGTGAATGAGATCAATGAGAGCTGTCTGAGCATATTTGCAATATTCATTACTGAGTTGGTTCACATAGTTAAAATTCACGTTCTGTAGAAATATCTGAAGGAGTAATGACGTAATTCCAGCCAGGCATCTATCGAATATAAATGCTGGCTGCCATAGTCTGAGTTCGTCCTCACTTCGTTCGCTCGTCACGCCGAAGGCCCGGGTTCGATTCCCCATATGGGCACAATGTGTGAAACACATTTCAGGTGTCACCTGCCGTGACATTGATGGAATATTGCTAAAAGCGGCGTAAAACCATACTCACTCAATGGTGTAGGGTAATTCCCTATTTTATTGGACATGTTCAGCTTCTGCTGATTTTAACTGTGAATGTCTTTTTTGTAAGACATTAGGTTTATATACATATAAAACTTTGCTTTAGACAATGAAACCCCGTTGTTCCGGAACGCAATTTCCCCAATCCCCCACCCCCTCTACGACTGCTCACTAAACATCATACCACACTCTGTCATGAAGTCTCTCTACCCAAAAAACCCGTCATATTT
Organism: Haliotis cracherodii; assembly: GCF_022045235.1. Lineage (NCBI taxonomy): Eukaryota > Metazoa > Mollusca > Gastropoda > Lepetellida > Haliotidae > Haliotis > Haliotis cracherodii. The sequence continues at coordinate 11,716,762 of NW_027266297.1, forward strand.
GAAAGTTGCGTTGCCAGTGGTTATTTGTTTAAAAAACATCATGTTTAGATCATGTATTCTTAGTAATAAAATGTCACAGATTTTATTTAAAGGATGAATTTATGTGGTCATTGTGTTGTGTTGTTTCATATAGCTCACCTTAATGTGTACGTTACTTCCCACAGGCAACACGGTGTGTTATTCAGATTGTCATAGCAAGCCTTCTTCATGTCAATAATACTGATTTTATGGTACAATAAAGAGCAATATAAGATACGTTTGATGTATATTTATGTTAATGGCAGAAACCTAATTCTTATGGTAATTTCGGTAACTTTTAAAATGTGAAATACAGAAACACGTGCTCATTTCAATAATAATAGACCGCCTCCGTGGTCTAGTGGTAGAGCGTCCGCCCGGAGAGCGGAAGGTCCGGGGTTCGATCCCCGGCCTCGTCATACCAAAAGACGTTAAAAGATGGTACTTGTTGTTACCCTGTCTTGCGGTCGGCATTAAGGGGCTAAAACAAGGACTGGTCGGCTCGGAGTCAGTATACTGTGTCTGAGTGGGGTATTCATGTTAAACTGCGGCATGCTATCTCAGTGGGCTAGCACTATAAATCGGCATCAGTCCGGACTAGTACAAGCAGCCACACAAACACACACACGTACATGCACGTCGCTATATAAGTGCAGTAATCTTGGACGCGACGTTAAACCCCATTTCACCCCACCTTCAATAATAATATAAACAGCCGGGCAAAAGAAAGTATTCACTTGAAAATTGGATTCGACCAAGAAATTACAACTTTACCCGGCCTAATACAGTCACCGAAACACTGCAAACGTAAGACCCAAAACGCAAGTATGATACCCGTATCAAATACATCACCATCGAATAACCATTTCTTGTTTGTTTCATGTTTAGCCACCATCAGACATGGGTGTATACTTTCTTTTGCCTGCCAGTTTACATGTACAGTAAACTACGGTTATGACGAAGTCAAAGGGACCACTCATTTTAGTTCCTAATAACCGTAGTTCGTTATAAGCGTATATACAGCATATATACAACAAAGGGCCGGGACTAAAATTAAGTTCGTTATATCGGTCAGTTCGTTATAAGCGTGTTCGTTATAAACGTAGTTTATTGTATATTCCTTCATAAAGGCTGACACGTCTCTTCGGGGTCTGTATGTAGATCGACACAATTAAATTAATTTGAACACTTCACTGAACGTTTAAGAGAGTAAATATGTGCGACAGATTGAAAGGTGCGACAACCTTAGGTTATAATTGATAACCCTCCGTCTTTAATTAATTTCGGGAAATAGTACCCGCTCCCATTTCTTTCATGCTTTGTTACGTTTAAGATTTAATAACCTCTGAGGGACAGATTCACGTGGACACGAAACGATTCAGCTCTTGTGAATAGCCCCCCACCCTCCCCTTACCCCTGACTTCACCCCGTCTCCTTCACCCCCTCCCCTTCACCCCTCACTCGGTTTTACAATGGGCGTCCACTTCAGCTACTTGGAAACACCTGCTCGCGAGCGTGTGCTAATTGACAGGTAGTAAGTTTTAACATTAACGGTCGATCAGGTGATAATTTACAGGGGGGTAAAGTTGAGAAAACTGGACACCCTATATTAATTACAGAATTTAAGGGGTTTCAATTAGTTTGCAAACGACAGGGTCAGTTTGGGACGGAGGGGTAAGGATACGACCCGGGCTAGGAGGTCAGGGGGTCGGGAATGAAGTTCACCCCACAAGCTGTCTCATTATTCACCTCGAGACCCGGCCCCTGCGTTGCCCGGATCAGTTCCGAGGGATAAAAGCAGAAAACATTTATCATTTGTAAATATCTGAAATAGCCCACAGGTTCTTGTTCTGTTGCTAATGGAAATGTTAAAGTTGAAACTGCAACTTTATTATAACCTAATTATTCTTAGGACAAAATAACTTTTTGAAAATAATGACAGCAGTATGTGTTTCAGAAAACGAAATATGTTGGTATTGGCATGTCGTACCTATCATCAACCGATACTGAAGACATATATTAGGGCAAAGTTGGTAATAAATGTATGTAGCATATACTTTTGTCTGAATTAATTCAGTCTTGTCTTTTTTTCACCACAAGTTATTTATCAATAAAAAAGCGCGACTCCTATATGCACTGTTAAAGTGTTTGTTTTCACGCTAAAGTTCCATTCCCCAATGGAATGCAATGTGTGAAGCCCGTCCTTGGTGCCCTAAATACATTTTCGCATTTAATACACGCTCGCGTTAATTTCAAGATTTACAGTAACCGAGAGCTCACTCACTTACTCACCGACTCCCCCACCCACTTATTTACTCACTCTCCCATAAATTATGGTGGCGCACCGGCACAGTCACGCATCTAATCTCTAAGTATAGTTTTATAACACTGTCGACATGTGCCCATATCTCTGCTGAACCGTGTGTGGTATTGTCAGCTGCCTGTCCAATCCTGGGCAATAGTCGTATATAACCACGCCCGATGCCAGGCACACTTTCCCATATTCATTTATTGAAAGGTCGTGTGTCAATAAACACTCCCCACCTCCGTCAACGACATGTGTCGCCAATCTCCTCACGCTTTCCTCTCCTCACCTCCTCCCATGTCCATAAACACTCAACTCTTCTATCAACGACATGTGCCAGCGGTCTCCTCACTCCCGTCAACGACTTCCCTCACCCCTGTCAACGACATGTGTCACTGATCTCCTCAACCCCGTCAACGACATGTGTCGCCGGTCTCCTCATTTCCCATCAATGACATGTGTCGACGATCTCCTCACCCTGGTCAACGACATGTTTTACTGATCTCCTCACTCGATCCAACGACGCGTGTTACTGATCTCCTCACCCCCGTCAACGACATGTGTCACTGATCTCCTCACCCCCGTCAACGACATGTGTCACTGATCTCCTCACCCCCGTCAACGACATGTTTTACTGATCTCCTCACTCGATCCAACGACGCGTGTTACTGATCTCCTCACCCCCGTCAACGACATGTGTCACTGATCTCCTCACCCCCGTCAACGACATGTTTTACTGATCTCCTCACCCCCGTCAACGACATGTGTCACTGATCTCCTCACCCCCGTCAACGACATGTTTTACTGATCTCCTCACCCCCGTCAACGACATGTGTCACTGATCTCCCCACCCCCGTCAACGACATGTTTTACTGATCTCCTCACCCCCGTCAACGACATGTTTTACTGATCTCCTCACCCCCGTCAACGACATGTTTTACTGATCTCCTCACCCCCGTCAACGACATGTGTCACTGATCTCCTCACCCCCGTCAACGACATGTTTTACTGATCTCCTCACCCCCGTCAGCGACATGTTTTACTGATCTCCTCACTCGATCCAACGACGCGTGTTACTGATCTCCTCACCCCCGTCAACGACATGTGTCACTGATCTCCTCACCCCCGTCAACGACATGTTTTACTGATCTCCTCATCCCTGTCAACGACATGTTTTACTGATCTCCTCACCCCCGTCAACGACATGTGTCACTGATCTCCTCACCCCCGTCAACGACATGTTTTACTGATCTCCTCACCCCCGTCAACGACATGTTTTACTGATCTCCTCACTCGATCCAACGACGCGTGTTACTTATCTCCTCACCCCCGTCAACGACATGTGTCACCAATCTTCTCACCAACGTCAACGATAAGTGTTATTGATCTCCTCGCCCACGTCAATGACATTTGTTACTTATCTCCTCACCCCCGTCAATGGCATTTGTTACTTGTCTCCTCATTCCCGTCAATGACATTTGTTACTTATCTCCTCACCCCCGTCAATGATATTTGTTACTTGTCTCCTCACCCCCGTCAATGACATTTGTTACTTGTCTCCTCATCCCCGTCAATGACATTTGATACTTATCTCCTCATCCCCGTCAATGACATTTGTTACTTATCTCCTCACCCCCCGTCAATGACATTTGTTACTTGTCTCCTCACCCCCGTCAATGACATTTGTTACTTGTCTCCTCACCCCCGTCAATGACATTTGTTACTTATCTCCTCATCCCCGTCAATGACATTTGTTACTTATCTCCTCACCCCCGTCAATGACATTTGTTACTTATCTCCTCACCCCCGTCAACGACATTTGTTACTTATCTCCTCACCCCCGTCAATGACATGTGTTACTCACTCCTCACCCCCGTCAATGACATGTGTTACTTATATCCTCACCCCTGTCAATGACATGTGTTACTTATCTCCTCACCCCCGTCAATGACATTTGTTACTTATCTCCTCACCCCCGTCAACGACATTTGTTACTTATCTCCTCACCCCCGTCAATGACATGTGTTACTTATCTCCTCACCCCCGTCAATGACATGTGTTACTCACTCCTCACCCCCGTCAATGACATGTGTTACTTATCTCCTCACCCCCGTCAATGACATTTGTTACTTATCTCCTCACCCCCGTCAACGACATTTGTTACTTATCTCCTCACCCCCGTCAATGACATGTGTTACTTATCTCCTCACCCCCGTCAATGACATGTGTTACTCACTCCTCACCCCCGTCAATGACATGTGTTACTTATATCCTCACCCCTGTCAATGACATTTGTTACTTGTCTCCGCACCTCCGTCAACGACATTTGTTACTTATCTCCTCACCCACGTCAACGATATTTGATACTGATCACCTCACACACACCCCCCCCCCCCCCCCCTCACACACCCCACAACCCCCACCACACACACCCTGACCCCCACAGCCCCACCACAAACACACACCACCAACAAATTACAAACGTTATCAGAACGCTACTAGGCTTGAAACAGTCGCCGAAACACTGCAAACTTCAGGTCCAAAACACAGCTATGATATCCGTATCAATGCATCACCTTCGAATAACCAATTATTGTTTCTTTCATTTTTCTAGTCACCATCAAAGATGGTTGAACTTGTATATTTTCTTTCGGCAGCTTATAACGGGGTTTCGCTGTATGCCAGTTGATGGACAAATGTTTTTGGCAACCAATATTTTCCAGCAGGGAAATTCAATAACCACATTGCTTAAACAAAACGACTGTATTATTTTGTAGTTGTTGTTGTTGTCGTGGCTGTAATTCTAACAAGATGCCACGTTGATAGAGCATATTTTCTGACAGATGATGGAACACTGCCAACAAAGGTTGCAGACAGCGTAGAGGGTGCCCAGTATCCAAATTATCAAAATAACAAGCAGTCTACAGACAGCGCTCCAAAAGGTAATGGGCCCGTATCAGTTTCGAGGACAATACATTTTATTTTAAAAAAACCAAAATACAATGGCATCCCTATCTCTCAAATAACCTTTTTTTAACAGTTCGTATCAATCTTTTTTTTCAGTAGAACCAGTCACCATAGAAACATACTGTTTTTTGTCCACAAAGAACGCATCATCAGTTCACGTGCACCAAGGTTTTTTATGCCAACTAAAGAATATCTTTGTTTACACTGCTATACGAGTCTTTCTATCCACTAAATAGAGTAATTTATATTCAGATATAAAAGCCCTTAGTTACCCCTAAGCCCCCGATATAGTCGACTTCCTTTACTGGGCCCCACCCCCTCGTATTGTTACCCTGGGGCAGGGGCCACTGTGGGAGGTGAAGCATGGCACGCGACTGAAATAAGCCACGCGACTCCCACGCGACCCGGATTGAGGCTCACAAAGACGAGGTTAAAGGTCACCGAGAGACTGCCATGTTAGCCTGGTACAAAGCAACGGTAATGAAAGCCAAAAGACTTCAAGAGAATCGTGTTTGTTCATTCGTGTCATGTTTATTTGTGATAAGAGATGAATAATGTCAGTGAACTGGATATTATTTGATTTTCGAATTAATAATCATAAAGTTAAAGACACATGTCACATTTATTTGTTTGAGGGAGGGAGCCGTTTGCAAGGTAACTTGTCGGGTATGAACGCCAGTATGCTAAGGCTTAGACCCTGAAAATAAATAATTTTGAGAGAAACAACTACATTTAAATTGAAATGAGACTCAGTGACGTGGGGATTTCTAAACCCATGTTAAATCTAGACTTGCTTCATTTAACATTACAGTAAGTGCTAGGCTGAGGTGAAAATACTATGGTTGTTGGTAATACAAGCAGCGATCAAGCCCCTGAAATTTAGCTGCGAACTCGTAGCAGTGTACAGCTCCGCTCTCACTACATGTATCTTCATCAGTCATCAACTATTTGTTAAACATAGCGCTGATAAGTCCGATGTTGTTACCCTGCATGGCGCAGTGAGGGGATCAATCATAAATCACGGACTGTTTGTTTGTTTGTTTGCTGTTTAACGCCGAACGCAGCAATATTCCAGCGATATGACGGCGGTCTGTAAATAATCGAATCTGGACCAGACAATCCAGTGATTGACATCATGAGCCTCGATCCACGCAATTGGGATACGATGACATGACAACCAAGTCAGCGAGCCTGACAACCCGATCCCGTTAGTCGCCTCTTACTGATTTTTGCATTGGTCTTCACAAGCTCTACCAGAGTGTTAATTATTGAATATCGTGAAAACCGGTATACCCTTCCTTTACAATTCCCCTCTGAATACAGCCAAACCACTCCCTTGAAATTGATTTGAGTTATTAGTCTAAAAACACGAAAGGATCGAGGTTACTGCTTCGGTCGCTGTTGCTATGTTAAAACATCGTGACACTGATTGCTGAAATAGTTCATAGCGCCGTAAAACAGAACTCACTCACTCATAGTAAAATCGAATGCCTCTTTTTTATGCCGCTTTGATCAATATTTCAAATAAGTCACTGCTTAATGTGGGAGGACGTTTACTACTACTACTACTACTACTACTACTACTACTACTACTACTACAACTACTACTACTACAATAATCATATAATCATAATAATCATCATCATAATAATCATACAAAATGGATATTTGTAATGCGCTATGGTCAAAGCAGTAACGCCATTATAACCCCGGTCAAAAGATCAGTATACCCTCGATTTTCTTTCCCAGCTCCCTGGGGAGTATACCTTTTCCGCTTTTCTGAAACACGAAAGCACGGGCGTGGTGCGAAGAAACCAATAATCTTAGCCAAGGTGAATCTAGGAACCGAGAAACGATCAGAATGTCCCAACACATTATGCTATGACAATGATTATGCGAAAATAATGATTGACATGTCCTAACATGTCCTAACGTGTTCATATTTCATCATACAAACGTTATCGGAACGTTACTAGGCTTGAAACAGTCGCCGAAACACTGCAAACTTCAGGTCCAAAACACAGCTATATATACCCGTATCAAATGAATCGATGATTGACATGTCCTGCCGGGTTCATATTTCATGATTGAATGTCATCGATTATATGAATTATTCATTATATCATTAGTTTTCTTTTTTCTCATTATTGGCATTCGGTATTTTTGTAACATTTTTGTCGCACACATGTTTGCCTCATAAATCAAGGCAATCAAATAGTTTATTATAGAAACAGATCCGAAAATCAATACTGATAAGAGATTCTGTAGAGCAAATATTTCTGCGTGTGACCGTAGTTTATTGTTTATTCTTGACTTGAAATCAATGTAGCTGAATCCCGTTGATCAACAAGGAACAGCTGATTGTCAACTTTGGGACATATTGTGAACTAGCCATAAAATCGATATCAGCAATGTCAGATATTAGCACAGTTTCTTTTCTTTTCTTCTGAAAGTATTATTTTTATCCACAATAAAACTATCTCTTCGCAAATTATGATTTAATTGCGTCCTTTTGTGCCCTCAGAAAATAAAAATGCCTTAAACGTTTCGCTATATAATAGTTGTCACGGGCATGGTGCTGACAAACCAAGAAACATAATCGAATCTTGGATTAGTACCACAATCACAGGTTGCTGGAACGCCTAAGGGACGCAACTCTGCACAGCAAACTGTGGCACCTCAGACGACCTGGTCACGTGGATCATTTCTTTCAAGAAGAAGACGAAATGGAAAATACTGAGAAGAATAGATTGTAATATTAGACACATCAGCTGCTGATTATATTGATATACAAGTCTGGGGCAGCAGTGATGACAGGTGCCAAAACGGAATAAGGGCGGAGGGTAGACTTGGTCGTCAATCATTTCATTTGACAGGTATGTAATTAATAAATAACCACCAATAATAAATTCCTTCGAGACATATGCGAAGCGAGAAGTGACAAACAGTTAAACGACCCAACAGTGTCACCCACATAAATATTTGAACATTTTAAATGATGCGAAATGCCACGACCCGTAGGCCATAAAGAGACTCAAACATCCTCGCCTCAACTGGTCACCTGTCGTTGCGCGGAATGACCTTTCCGCTTCCAATTACATTGTCTATAGACAGGAGACAAGTTCAGCACAATGACAACTGATGATGAAATCGGAATCCCGACTCTGATGATCCCCACCCAAATGGATTTCCTCCCTGCGTCATGGGGATTTATGGCTGCTGGTCACGATAGGGTTGCGAACACCTGCGGTTAAAGGCGGACATTGTAAAACCCGCATGAAACCGTACCTCTATTTTCTTGATAATTAACTGATCAGTCAGGACGAGGAACTCTAATGAGACGCTAATATCAGCTGAATAATGAGTGATTGTTATATAATCTGTTATAATACTTAAATCACATAAGCATAAGTTACATCATTAGGATATGTTTTACCGATACTTGATATCATATATATTGATTATTAGACTTTCATGCCCGCCTGCCTCACTACCAAACACCTGCCTCGCATCCTTTTATTGCTTACAGACAAAGAGAAGGACCAGGTGCGTTCTCGTATTCCTCTCCTTGATTAATTACATCATATACGTAGTCTCTCCTTTGAGAGGCATTTTGAAGTTGGAGCACTAAATAAGGAAAAGGTGTATGGATGAACAACTTCCTTATCCCAACGTTGTTCTACCGTGTATCACAGCCTGGTTCCCTGGGTATGCTGCGCTGGTGCGACACTGCGCATCCCAGGGAACCAGGCTGCCGTACATTGATGCTTCGAGTGAATCACATCCATCAACAGTTGATGTACGGAGATGTCTTAAACAGTTTGTTTAGATGAAAAAAATCATAAAAAATATAATACCTCCCGACTCACAATTGAAAAACAAACTGATTGAAAATCTGACAAATAAATTATTGTGGCCTTAAGTCTATATTATATAACACAGTCGAACTTAATCTCGTTATTTCGAACGAGAAAATAGTTCCAGTTATCCGGGGTTCGAGACAAAGTGAATTTCCGAAAACCAAACATCAATGAGATGAGAGATTATTACGTGCAGTCTAGTCATCCCTAGATTGACACCACGAACGTCGACAGCCATTTAACACATTATACAATACATGTACATTATTTTTAATAATATATTTATCCATTTGTAACATTGTATCGGAAATTAGAATCGTCTCTTTATGCACATTTGATATCGAGAAAGGCCATTTTAGTGTGTACTGACTTCATGTACTGTTTATTGTTATAAAATATAATGGAATTGCTGACCTATATAATATTGACCATTCAACCTTTAATTGTTTGAGTGTTTATCACTTCAAAGAGTTCCGATTCCCCTGGCCATTAAAGTGACCGCAAAGTTTTTGTAAAGGGTGATGTTATCGTGAAAATAATGCGTAAAAACAAACTTTGATGTTTAAACACATCCGCTTATCGTAAATGTCTGAATATATATGATATGTTTATAATCCAAAGGACTATTGACTATTGGTGCATGGTTAATACCGAAGTAGGGACGCTTTAGGAAATATTTAGTGAATAGTGTGTCAGTACTAATTGGAAGTGATTCACAAAGCCACGTGTTTGGTCGCAATTAGCGATCTAATAAATGAGTACACATACAGTCATATACAGTGAAACCTGGTTAGCCCGGACACCGTTAATCTGGAAACCCACCCGCTTGGAATGGGCATGAGTAAACACCGTTGTGGACTTATCTGTACCCGTTAATTCGGTAATGTGTTAATTCACTGTTAAAACTAACCACTTAGTCTCATTAGGGAACTGACAAATACCAGAAATTCTTAGTGAGTGGGTTGGGTCTAATGTTAAGTTTAAATTAAGATGGGAGGATAGCCCGTAGTGTAGACTGTCTCACAGTCCCTGAACCATATTATTTTCCCTCCCTCCCTCCCAGCCCTTACTGTATGCTATAGCCCAGGTCTAGATTTTCCACAGGTCCTGACGCCCCATCTCACTGGGGTTTCTTTTCACTTTAAATAATGTTGCTTGTTTCTATCCAAATTATGTAGCGTTAGCCTATCCGAAGTGGGGTAGGTCATAGCTTACAGCTTTGGTGAAACCGATAAGCACGGGTATGGTGCTGACAAACCAAGGATCCAAACAACACATCAACGATCAGCGGATCCTGGTAGGTCAAATGGTGGCGCTTCACAATACTGGGGTACCAGAGCCCCCCCCCCCCCCCCCCCCCCCCCTTCAGGTAATAATAGATAGATGGAATAAATATGAGTTGACATACAGTACGCTTTTAAAAAACTCTTAGAAACATGTTGTCGATATTAAATGATGTTTTTAATCCATGAGGCGGCGAGCATTTCTTATAATCTCATTGATTTCTGGCGATCTCATAACGACTAGATCATGGCCGCAACACACAGGCTCCAGACATTATGTTGGCTGCAGTCTGCCTCCCATATCCTATGGAGAAGAATTTAAAACATTAATCCAACTCAAGTCTAGAAATATTTGGCAAGTCTTGATTGCTCCTGAAATTGAGACTGTTCTGGGCTCCATTTAGATTATTATTTATTGTATATTGTCTATTAATTATAATTTATTTCTGAGACTTAAGGTCAGTCTGTATTGGTTGATGTGAATAGTCACAGGATGAAACACTAATCTTTTAAAGTATTTTCTTTTAATATGTATTCAACAAGACAACCAGTTAGTCCGTTAATATGTATCACCTGAAGTATGTGGACCTTTTATCGAGCAAATTACCTTGCAAGATATCAGTTTAAGATATCCTTGGTCCTGGACAAGATACGCCATATATGTTTCGCACCATGACTGCGGAATATCTGCAGTTAATTTAATCAAAACCAGTCCAGATGATGAAATTACACAAAAAGAGCTGGCCATATTTATTCCACGTATATGAATATTAGAAAATTAATATATTAGCTTATCTTCCACACGACGACACACAGCAGTCCGCTGCCGACAACAAAATAGACGAAAAAACCCAACGCAAACAGGACGTGTCGCTTTGAAATTAGGCTTTCTTAATATTATTTATTTTTTACATTTTGCGTCAAGTGTTTTTGAGAGTCATAAACACGTCGATACATCAGTCTAAAGTTCTGTCAGGCGTGAATACAACTACTTTATCAACGTCCTTCGGGCAAGACTTCTATGCACGGAAACAAATTCTGCACCTGTGACCAGAGTGCTGAAACAACCAAACGTAAACTGCCGCAATCAATACAGGGCTTCAGGCCAAGGCAGATTCATGGGCTAAGAGGCAGATGGCAGGGGAGGTTCGAGAGGGGGAGGGGTGTATTGGGGATACGGTGGATACTAGCACGCCACAGATGTACTTTATGACTTTATCAGACAGTGAGGGATAGGGGGAGGGTTGACGCAGACGGGGGTCACACGTGAGTGCTAGTACCTTATGGTCATCGGGGTGGAACATATTTGTCGCCCAACTTTAGAACGTCATCGATTTCGGTTTGTTTGATAAAACTGCTACTTTATTTTTTTAAGCGGTCACTGGTCTAACACGGTTTAATGGTGGACATAAAATATATATCTAAACAGCAATCAGGCAACCTGACACGTCTTGATGAGTCCCCCAGACAAGGGCATATTGTGAAGCCATCATGACGGTTTTCGAGGACGGCCCGTGAGGACCACTCTGGACAATTAGAATGTAGTTGAAACATTGTTTATTGTGTATTTTTTTAAAAGACGCTATATTTATCTCCCAAAATATAAGGATGCTTCTCTCGAGTGAAATACCACTTCATGCCGAAACACCTTCAGTCTATCTCAGTGACATTAAGATCACGAGTGAGTGAGTTGGGTTTAACGCCGCTTTTAACAGTATTCCAGCTATATCACGGCGTGTCAGCTTAATGTGGGAGGAAAGCCCGAAGCGTTGCAGGTCTCAGACGTTTACCACTTCGGTGAAACCCACGAGCACGGGTATGGTGCTGACAAACCTAGAAACATAATCAGGATGAACCGGGATTCGAACCCTCAATCATAGGTTTCTGGCGTGTTCAAGGGACGCAACTCTGCACAGCGAATCGCGGCGCCTTAGACGACTGTGCCACCCGTGCCCCCTTAAGATCACGAAATCCATGCAAGAAATACATAATAAATCGAACATTTCTCAATTTATTATTGTTTATTTTATCAGTCTATGCTATATAGATCCCTGTTTTTTATTAAAGACACTTTGTCGTAAACGTAAACGGAAGAGCTAGACTAACATTTAGTCCCAGAAATAAAGTTGTCTTATTTAAAAATATGTTTCTTCCAAATATAACAGAAAAACTAAATGGAGCCCAGAACAATGCTTAAATTTTAGGCCAAAGGCTGTCGCAATCTAGACTTGCCAAATCATTCTAGACTTGAGTTGGATTTATTCTCTAGGGTTTCGGGCACTGACTACGGAAGAGCTTGCAGTGCTCGTTAAATTACGTGAAAGGGAAACAGTTTTGAAACTGTTTTCTGTAAATGTCCATGGAACTGTAGATTTTGTGTGTTCCCTCATTGCCATAGCAACCGTCACTGATCAGACCAGGGAGAGGATATAAAAGTATGAAGGCTAGCCTGTCTCATAGTCCCTGAACCATATTATGTTCCCTTCCCCCCAGCCCTTACTGTAATGCTATACCCCCAAATGAAGCAAGTCTAGATTGTCCACTGGTTCTGAATTTCACATCTCACAGCCTCTTCAATTTAATTCATTATTTTCAGAGACTAAGCGTAGTTTATATTAAGACATGTGTGGGATTGCGGCATATCCACGTCCTTATCATTTATGATTGTAGTTATAATAGTGACTGTGACTGTAGACTCTCTTAATAGTGAAACTAAAATGATTGTGCTCATATACATTAAATGACTACTGATATTGAAAGTAAGTTTCCCCGTGAAGATCTAGGTTAGAATTGCTCGGCAACAAGCCATGTTTGTAGTAAGATGCGACAAACGGAACCGCGGGTGGTCAGGCTCGCTGACTTGGTTAATGCATGACGTATTTCGTAGATAGATGCTCATGATGTCAATCACTGGATTGTCTGGTCAAGACAAGAAGTTTATTGTATGAAAGGCCTCCGGCCTATATACAAATACACACAATGTATACATACTTTCAACATATATGTGCGTTCTAGGAGACATTTGTATTTACAAGTTCTTGCCGAATATTGAGTGCTTGATGGAGAAATTGAGCTAGACTGTATATTACACCAGAAGATTGATTAGACATAAGTGATATAAGGGATGTGGTACATTGCTGTTTAAGGTATTTAGCGGGTACAAAACGTTTTCGGATATCTTGGTAAAACTCACAGATAAAAGTACATGAAATTCGTCCTCAACACCCATATCACATAATGGACACAAACGCATAGATTTTAACGTATTTTGTCTTCTTCCGGTATTTACTCTAAACTCCAAAGTCGATTATCTACAGACCGCCGTCATATAGCTGGAATATTGCTGAGTGAGGCGTTAAACAATAAACAAACACACATTGGCCACTTACCTAGACCCTATCCTCCATTGTACCCATAGTACGTATTGTAGGAGGTGCCTCAAAGGGAGATTAGGTGGTCACAATGACGCCTAAGTCTACACGCTGACCTATGCGTGTATACAGGAGGCAGCACATGGAAATCGCGAATTACATGCACTAGATTAGCCGTTTGTACAGATGATATAAGATCTCGGAGCAACCCTGTTGTCTGTATCTGATGTCGCCACCCCGCTTGTCTCGCATTACGAGTAACTCGATGCTGTTACTGTCGACGATCCCCAGATGGTTGAGTTATCGAGATGCCACTGTACGGGGCCACATTAAAAGACATCTCATCTGTGGGTATCTATAGGTGACACAGGTCGATCCTGAACAGTAGATACTTGGGCCAGACCCGATTGCTTAGTGGGCAGTTCAATAGTTCGATGTCAGATAACATTCTTAATTCTAAGTTTGGACGGTGGTGAGTGTCAACAGATCTCAAAGATTTCCCTCCGACAGAGAAAATGAAGAAAATCTCTGCGCTCCTGCTTATAATATTTTATTAAGATATTTTTACAACTATTTCTTTCAGTAAATATGTTCATTTGAGAGACTAGAGTAAGTCTAGCAGTGGTTCTATTACTTGTGTTGATTTTTCTTTCTGAAAAATCTCCTTAGGGGTGAAGGGTGTGTGATTCATGCAGTTATTTATCCGACATGGAACTGTGCCCCCAGGGAGGCCGTTGTGGCACGTGAGCCAGCCTGCCAAGAGGTTAAAACCTATTCAATCTGATGAGGGTATGTTATGATTGAGATGAGATAAAATTAATCGATATGTCACGTGCAGAGGATATGCGAATGCGAATGTTGTTGGACGCCGCATTCAGATATTCATATATCCAGCTGTTTAACGGGGGACGTTGAGAATGGCACCAGCTACGATCAACGCCGCTGGGGTATAATGACACACAATGGGCCAGGTCATACATTGTAACCATCCAATCCTCATTACGATCAACTCTCACAACAGTGAGTGAGTGAGTGAGTGACGGGAATGTTTCTGACAAACCAATGCTTATGTGTTTCTGGCAAGCCTATTTAAAGGGACGCAAATAGGCACAGCTGATTGTGGGACGGTTGGGCTGTCAGTGCTTATGCTCTTACGACAGTTATAGGGATCAATTCTGGCCCGGATCCTAATGACACTCTCCTATTGGCTGTATGTCTCCGTACAACAGTGTCAACGGAAAAGCCATCTTCTTTATCAGCCACGATTTGTCAATGAAGCTTAATTGCAATCCAGTAGACGATGCCATTACAGCTCGCCTCTTAAGTGGTTCATTATCACGCATTAGTGTCCAACAATGGCTGCATGATTACATTTGTTTAAGCTGGTAATTCCGATGTAAGCATGCATGTATTTATTAGCTTCACTTGTATCTTACTGATGATATTATCAGCTCAATGGAAGACCGACAGGGATATTTAATACTGGACCAATTATCTTGAATTTGAAGATATCAGCCTGAACGCCCGAGATAAGCTTATTCGCAATGAGCAGACTGAAATTGATTGAAACGTCAATACAATATATAAAAGATTCCAGACGCCCTTTTAGTGGTGAGCCTCAACCTTCCATTCCCCTGCACCGACCAGAAGGCAATGCTCACAACTGCATGTGCCAAGGAAGGTTATGTTAACTGCAGGTGTGTGGAAGGTGATGTTTACCAACCACAGGTGTGAAGGTGATTTAATAACTGCAGGTGTGTGGAAGGTTATGTTACCAACTACAGGTGTGTAGGTGATTTAATAACTGCAGGTGTGTGAAAGGTGATATTAACTACAGGTGTGTGAAAGGTGATGTTAACAACTACAGGTGTGTGGAAGGGGATGTTAACAACTACAGGTGTGTGGAAGGTGATGTCAACAACTACAGGTGTGTGGAAGGTGATGATAACAACAACAGGTGTGTGGAAGGTGATGTCAACAACTACAGGTGTGTGGAAGGTGATGTCAACAACAACAGGTGTGTGGAAGGTGATGTTTACAACAACAGGTGTGTTGAAGGTGATGCTAACATGTATCTGGCTGAAGATAGTTTGGCTTAACAATGCAGTGAATATATTTCAGTTATATACACAGTATGTCAGTTTCATGTGGAAAGGATGTCTGAAGAATTTAAACACATGAGCCTGGTGTGGCTAAGGGACACAACTCTGCATATCTGGCATGAAGTGCCTAAGGTGAGATGACGGTTGAGAAAACAATGCAGCAACAGTTAAATTCAGCTAAAAACATCATAAAGTCTGTTTCAATGTCTGTTCAAAAATATTTAACAACAAACTCATTTCATATTTCAATATTTTATTCCATGTAAGTATCACACAAAATTGCGCACTAGGCATGGTACATAACAAAATAATAACAAGAAATAAATATCAGGTATGGTAAAATAATACCAGCTAGGAATCATCCATATGCTACAATCTGTCAAAACCATATCTACCTAGCATCATGTCGATGACATATAAACTCAATCTTTTATCACACAGACATCTTACCATTTGTATCTGTACATGATGTGCCCCTTGTTTGTATCTGTACATGATGTGCCCCTTGTTTATATCTGTACAGACCCACTGATGTGCCCCTTGTTTGTATCTGTACAGGCCCACTGGCGTGCCCCTTGTTTGTATCTGTACATGATGTGCCCCTTGTTTATATCTGTACAGACCCACTGATGTGCCCCTTGCTTGTAACTGTACAGACCCACTGATGTGCCCCTTGTTTGTATCTGTACAGGCCCACTGGCGTGCCCCTTGTTTGTATCTGTACAGACCAACTGATGTGCCCCTTGTTTGTATCTGTACAGGCCCACTGGCGTGCCCCTTGTTTGTATCTGTACAGACCCACTGATGTGCCCCTTGTTTGTATCTGTACAGACCAACTGATGTGCCCCTTGTTTGTATCTGTACAGGCCCACTGATGTGCCCCTTGTTTGTATCTGTACAGACCCACTGATGTGCCCCTTGTTTGTATCTGTACAGACCAACTGATGTGCCCCTTGTTTGTATCTGTACAGGCCCACTGGCGTGCCCCTTGTTTGTATCTGTACAGACCCACTGATGTGCCCCTTGTTTGTATCTGTACAGACCAACTGATGTGCCCCTTGTTTGTATCTGTACAGGCCCACTGGCGTGCCCCTTGTTTGTATCTGTACAGACCCACTGATGTGCCCCTTGTTTGTATCTGTACAGGCCCACTGGCGTGCCCCTTGTTTGTATCTGTACAGACCCACTGATGTGCCCCTTGTTTGTATCTGTACAGACCAACTGATGTGCCCCTTGTTTGTATCTGTACAGACCCACTGATGTGCCCCTTGCTTGTAACTGTACAGGCCCACTGATGTGCCCCTTGTTTGTATCTGTACAGGCCCACTGATGTGCCCCTTGCTTGTAACTGTACAGACCCACTGATGTGCCCCTTGTTTGTATCTGTACAGACCCACTGATGTGCCCCTTGTTTGTATCTGTACAGACCCACTGATGTTCACCTTGTTTGTATCTGTACAGACCCACTGATGTGCCCCTTGTTTGTATCTGTACAGACCCACTGATGTGCCCCTTGTTTGTATCTGTACAGGCCCACTGATGTGCCCCTTGTTTGTATCTGTACAGACCAACTGATGTGCCCCTTGCTTGTATCTGTACAGACCCACTGATGTGCCCCTTGTTTGTATCTGTACAGACCCACTGATGTGCCACTTGCTTGTAACTGTACAGACCAACTGATGTGCCCCTTGTTTGTATCTGTACAGGCCTACTGATGTGCCCCTTGCTTGTAACTGTACAGACCAACTGATGTGCCCCTTGTTTGTATCTGTACAGGCCCACTGATGTGCCCCTTGTTTGTATCTGTACAGACCAACTGATGTGCCCCTTGTTTGTATCTGTACAGACCCACTGATATGCCTCTTGTTTGTATTGCCAGTGACATGTGGCCCACTTAATCTGACTTCCCCTCTACTCCTACTTGGATGACATGTCACAGGGATGCCATGATATACACAGACATACAGAGGGGCATACCCACAGTAAAAACAGCAAAGAGGAACTTTTCACAGCATACAATTGGAACAAAGACACAGCATGTCTGAACCAAATTAAGTAAACGTTACAAAGTTGTTTGGTAGTGATTGTCTGATCATGAACAGATTACCACCAGATTTAGGTACTTAAACACTAAACTTGCCAAATATGGATGGCAAAGATAGGTTTAGGTCAATTAATTACTTAAAATTGCCTTTGGAAAAACCTTAAAAGCACAATCAATATTATATTCATATTATTCCATAAGTTATTTTTCAACAATTGCTAAGAGAAATATAAAAAAATATTTCATTCTTCAAAACCTATGTTGACACAAAAATGTCTATCCTCTCTTCGGGGGAAAAGACCAGACAAAAAGTAAACAACTTGTCGTCTATTCATGTTTTGTTAATGAAAACCAAGAACCATGTTATCCAAATATATGTAAATTCATGTCTTCCAACTTCTAAATACCTATCAAAGACTACCAAGAACTGATTAACACTAATCTCACAACTTTCTAAAATCTACTAAAATGGTAATATCATGCATGGTCCAACTTGATTTTTCAAAACACAATACAAATACTGCAGCACTGTGTTAACATGAGTAATCTGATAGGAGGCATTGTATTATGTTATTCTACACTACTAGGTTCAGCCTCTTAATCACCTTTATATTCCTGTATCACAGATATCTTGCATCCTCCATATATTTCCAGCTAGAACTAGGATCTTAAACTATAAATGTAGAAAAGCATACATATTATTACATATCATTTAGGAAAGTCTTTTCAAAACAGGAACCACTTATCAACACATATTGGTAGCAACAAAGACCGATGCCGATCCACACAATCGTGATATGTCCATATATTTATGACATAAGAATCTAAAGGCTATAAACCACAAGAACATCATTCAAAAACAGAGATGAGCATGAAACATTTCAAACAGAATTTCATCCTCTATATCTCCAGGGCTCGCATTTCAGTAAACCTAAACCAACCCCTGGATCTCAAATTACACTCCCTTGATCTTCATCAACATTTCATCAACCAATCAAACAATATGGAAACGGGACAAGCCACCCTCAGTCTTAATGGACATAAAGACATCCTTTCCGTCAAAATGTTCTTTGAGGGCTTTCTTTTGCGTGTCAGTCAGTTTTTAAATGTCAAATTTGCGATTCGCTATGCAGAGTTGCGTCCCTTGGGCACGCCAGAAACCTATGATTGTGGGTTTGAATTCCGGTTCGCCCCAATTATGTTTCTAGGTTTGTCAGCACCATACCCGTGCTCGTGGGTTTCACCGAAGTGGTAAACATCTTAGACCTGCATCACTTCGGGCTTTCCTCCCACATTAAGCTGACACACCGTGATATAACTGAAATAATGTTAGAAGCGGCGTTAAACCCAACTCACTCACTCACTCAATGTCAAATTTCTTGCAAACTCTATTTGACTGCCATGTTGCAGATAGTGCCAATCCAACATTGTGGCTGGTTTTTAATTCTCATACAGATTGGTCTGTTAGACTGTGTAGCTTAGCAAATCAAAATGGCTGATGAAAATCAAGGGCGGGTAATTTGAGATTGTATGAACCACAGGAACGGATCCAGGGGTTAGTGTAGGTTTACTGACATGAGACAGTGTTGAGCCTGTTCCAAAAAGGGATCGTAAGTCTATGTTAGAAAATGGGAGATATGATCGTTGTAGTGCCTTGTTTGCTGTGGAACAGTCTCTGAATCCATAAACTGAGACAAATGATGTGACAACAATCATCCATGCAGAGTCTCACTTCTAGAGTGAGAGGGTGCGTTTTGTTTAATGCAACCGTGCACAGTACTTCAGATAAATCACGGTGTGTCAGCTTGATGTGGGAGGAAAGCCAAAGTGATGCATGTCTCAAACGTTTAACACTTTGGTGAAACCCATGAGTATGGTAATCATGGTAATGACAAACCTAGAAAGATAATCAGGGAGAAACTAGGATGTGAACCAAACTCATAAGGTTTCTGGCTTAAGTAACGCAAGTCTGCACAGCGAATTGCTGCAACTTAGACGACTGGGCCACCAATGCCCCCTGAGTTCAAAATTACCTAGCTCGCTTGACTGTGCTGCAACAAGTGAGAAAGAAAGTATATGTTATATCTGAAAAAATTCAAAAGTGATATCAATTTCAATAACACAACACAAAACATGCTTGATTTTGTATCAGTGTGTTTTTAAAATTCCTAATCACAAAATCAATTGTGAATGTGAGAATTGGCTTCAACACTGCAGAGGAGGTAACTCTGCACCATGATAGCATGCCCCGACACACTACAAAGGTGCTATATAGCACACATAACCAAAAGCAAGGTAAGGATAGATGTAAGATTTAAGGGTGTGAAGGCATTCTATTCTAACTTGCTATTACTTGTTCTACATCGTTCCTTCTCAAACTGTGTGAATACAATTGGACAAAATCAGAGCAACACTCCATCTTCATCATACCAATAGAGAAATGTGAGCCAAATATTAAAATCATGCAAATCCTGAGATCAAACGCCACGATGTAACAGAGAGATGATGTAATGGAGATGATATAACAGAGAGACAATGCACAGCATTCTGTCACAAGAGTTCAACAACATATAACACACACATCTAGCAAACATCTAACTATAAACTCTGATGGGTAGGAGAAAACCAACTTCAATACCACGTCTCAAAACCCACCCATAATCAACTACCTAAATAGTATGACACACATTTGACATTTCCTCCTTTTTTCTCAGCATCATAAAAGTCAATATGCAACCAGACCCTGGTCTGTTTTTCGTTCGTGTCTGCAACATGAGTGTTAAAGAATGAAGATGTGAGTCATCTTCCCTGATTTAGTGCTCGAGTCCATCTATACCTAATCTGTGCTTGAGTTCCCATCAGAATACTAGTCGACTATACTTTCCTTCTATGAACTCAACAACTAGTTCCACTGATGTGAATTATCTTCTCTGATTGAGTGCTCGAGTCCATCTATACCTAACCTGTACTTGAGTACCTGTCAGAATACTAGTCAACATTATTTTCCTACTATGAACTCAACAACTAGTTCCACTGATGTGAGTTATCTTCCCTGATCGAGTGCTCGAGTCCATCTATACCTAACCTGTGCTTGAGAACCTGTCAGAATACTAGTCGACTATACTTTCCTTCTATGAACTCAACAACTAGTGCCACTGATGTGAGTTATCTTCCCTGATTGAGTGCTTCAGTCCATCTATACCTAACCTGTGCTTGAGTTCCCATCAGAATACTAGTCAACATTATTTTCCTTCTATGAACTCAACAACTAGTTCCGTGGATGTGAGATATCTTCCCTGATTGAGTACTCGAGTCCATCTATACCTAACAACTAGTCCACTGAAACTCTCACCAATATGCAAAACAACTGAACACACTAGGATGAACCCGATTACCGGTAGTCTGCTGCAGATACACCAGACCCTGCTATCACCAAACGATCCTCCTGATCAACATCTTGCCCAGCGTTCAAAGCTTCTAATGGCAGTAAAACACTTCAGTGGAGTTATCAGTTGTCAGTAACAGAGAAGTGTGCACAGTACAGTCTCTACAGCTTGCACTACAGGTTATGACCATGATCATCTGTCACAAAACATCCACAAATATCACAGAAAATTGTTTCACATAAATAATCTTTAGCAAAAACAAGTTGGTTGTCAAAATTATTCAAAAATTTATCATTCCAAAAGTGCTGTCATTTTGGTAGAATAATCTGATTTAACATGTATTTATAGCTAAAATGGATAGAATTATCATTAAACCGCCCGCATGTTATCAGAAAGCAGCGGGCCACTGTAACTTGATAATGCCCTCATATTGCTTGACGACAGGCCATTATTACGCACGTTGTTAGGTGACGACGTCATAGGGTAGGGATAGGTGACATCACGTTCAATAGTGACATCATCTGGTTTTGCTATAACGTTTCTATATCTATAAAAGTGGGTCAGTGACATTTGTGTTGATGGCAGTAAATGTTTTAAAACTGATATTGTTGTTTCTTTTTATTTGATAACAAATTTCATCCATTTTCGCTATAATAATGGTAACACTCTATTTCAGGGCATTATCATTTGCAGAAGCCCTAGGTCTTTTCAACTGCCCTCCTTTGTCAAACAGTTAATGGAAGACCTCAGGCTTCTGCAAATGATAATGCTCTGAAAAATAGCGTGACCCATGGACTACAAAAGATTCTGGCATTCTGTCTTTCATTATTGTTCATTATAAAAGAATTCAGAATTCAAGATTCAGGAATGTTGTGAATCATGCCCTTTCACAGGTCCTCACTGACATGATGTGAAGCAGACATAGATGTATAGCAGACTACTGACAGTGTACAGGAAAGGTGTGGTACTATGTCAAGTAAGAAATGTTCTTTCATAAGAAACATGCATCTAGAAAGAATTACAAATTATTTTCCATGGTAAATATTATTTTGAACAATGTAGCCTACCCCTAACAAACTATTGCACTACATATTACTAGAAACATAACAGCAATACACTTGTGTTGTCATGGCCGTTAAAGACAACCTCCACAGTTTGGTGCCCATGTCTTGTCCAGGTCAATTAGTGCCCTGTGTAAAATTTGACCATTTTCATTGTGCAATTAGGATAATCATTAACTGCATATTGACCCGCATGATACAGGTTAAGACTTAAGTTCAAACAATCAAAGTGGTGTTTGAACGATTTGAATCTACCTTGCTTGGACTACCAGTTTGTCGTATCCTTGTCCAAGTTTAACCTGCGATCAGGCCAACCTCACTGAAAACAATGTTTTATGCCAATATGATAGCTCTCTGCGTTAGGATCTGAGGTCACCCCATAGAAGTTTGTGTCAGGAGAATGCTGCGCTACAGGGTGTATAGAAAAAAGCTTGTTCTTATTTATGTACATTCTGGAAAGGTTGGTTAAGATCGTTTTCGAGATACCAAAATCCTATGCGCTGTTCTCAATGCTTCACTTACTAGTACTACAAATTCAGAAGCCTCAATGCTGGTCAGCTGATCAAAAGATTTACTTGAAGCATCCTTCTGCGGAGGTGTCCTCAGATCTTTATGCAAAGAGATTGTGATGAGACATCAGAAAACTTTAATCATTTTTCATGAAAAGAATTGCTGTCTGTTAACCAGCCACGTCAACAATGCAACTGAGAAACTTACTCATTTTTTATACATACATTGTTCTATACAAGGTAATCATTTTGGCGATTCCCACAAATACTTGAATTGATACCAGGATTGGAACTTGGACATCTCATAACGTGTATAACGATGACTGCAATAATATGGAAGATCAAATTATCTTGGCGGAAGGTGTCAAATTATAAAAGTCACACTCACATTTCCCCTCAGATCTTTGCATACCAACATCCCATTCTGAACACCACAGCAATCCCAGGTACCCCTTCAACATGTTAAAACACATTCCCACACTCTAAGCTCGGTCTAACAAGCTACCATTACAGTCGTTCAAATAACAACACATATGTCCATGGGCCTCTGGTCAACAACATAGGTGAAGTGGTGTTTCATGCAGTGATTCATGGCGACGGTGTTCTAAGCTGGACAGCTTAACTCAGGCCACAGACGTATTCTTGTAAGATCTGCTGAGGTCTCGCGTTCGGCTCCGATTGGAAGCACTGTAGCACACATTATCACAAAGTCCTCCGTTGGTATTTTCATGCAAGATTAAAAGTATGCTTCCATTTTGTCTTGAGGCACTCTAGATAGCCACACAGTCCATATCCACATGGTCCACATCCTCAGTGCACTGCCGTTGGCTTGAATGTCACTCAATACAACATCACACTGTTCACCTGTGGCCATCATCAGTCAAGAGAGCAGCTCCATATCACAAGTCCACTTCAGACATTACATGAGTTCAGGGGCCCCTGTGGCCAGAATCTGTCTAGAGAGCCACTCCAGCCCATCACACAGACCACCCCAGACATTACATGAGTTCAGGCGCCCCTGTGGCCAGAATCTGTTGAAAGAGCCACTCCAGCCCATCACACAGACCACCCCAGACATTACATGAGTTCAGGCGCCCCTGTGGCCAGAATCTGTCTAAATAGCCACTCCAGCCCATCACACAGACCACCCCAGACATTACATGAGTTCAGGGGCCCCTGTGGCCAGAATCTGTCGAAAGAGCCACTCCAGCCCATCACACAGACCACCCCAGACATTACATGAGTTCAGGGGCCCCTGTGGCCAGAATCTGTCTAGAGAGCCACCCCAGCCCATCACACAGACCACCCCAGACATTACATGAGTTCAGGGGCCCCTGCAGCCACCATCTGTCTAGAGAGCCACTCCAGCCCATCACACAGACCACCCCAGACATTACATGAGTTCAGGGGCCCCTGTGGCCAGAATCTGTCAAAAGAGCCACTCCAGTACATCACACAGACCACCCCAGACATTACATGAGTTCAGGGGCCCCTGTGGCCAGAATCTGTCTAGAGAGCCACTCCAACCCATCACACAGACCACCCCAGACATTACATGAGTTCAGGCGCCCCTGTGGCCAGAATCTGTCTAAAGAGCCACTCCAGCCCATCACACAGACCACCCCAGACATTACATGAGTTCAGGGGCCCCTGTGGCCAGCATCTGTCCAGAGAGCCACTCCAGCCCATCACACAGACCACTCCAGATTTTACGCAAGTTCAGGGGCCCCTGCAGCCACCATCTGTCTAGAGAGCCACTCCAGCCCATCACAAAGTCCATACCCGCTCTTGGCATCACATGCCTGGATGTGCCAGCTCCTGTTACAGCACAGCTTGAACAAACCAAACTGCTCAGTTATCTCCTCTATAGTCACACATCCTTCAATGTCCTGAAATACAAACACCATTTCAGAACAGACTACAATAGCCTAAAACCTACACATTGATAAATACTGTTTAAAGCCATCGTATGAAATATTCAGCAACATTACAGCAGCTTTCAATAATCTATTCTGGACAAGCAAAATGATTTGCTCTTGAGTTCTGATGTCACACAAACCAGGTCTCAATTCATAACAACCTGATTGTCATTTGTTTTCTGCCAAACTATGGGCATAGGGGTAACGGGGGCCTAGTCTGGCCTGCATCCCATAGGGTTAACTTTTCGTTGTTGTTGTTTGTTTGTTTTACGCCAGTCACAATATTCCAGCAATATCATTGTGGAATGAATAAAACTGAGTCTTCTCCAGACAAACAAATAGCTGATATGAGCTATGTGTTATGCCGTTGTAAAATAACATGCACCAACCAAGTTAGTGAGCCTGACCACCCATTCCATTTGGTAGGTAGTGACCTACTCTCACCCCGGTCCCAATGGGGTAAATAGATAAGTTCTACCCTACATTAACAGTGCCTGAAGCCCCTCTCAGCACTCACCTGTTTATTAACAGTGCCTGAAGCCCCTCTCAGCACTCACCTGTTTATTAGCAGCGCCTGAAGCCCCTCTCAGCACTCACCTGTTTATTAACAGTGCCTGAAGCCCCTCTCAGCACTCACCTGTTTATTAGCAGTGCCTGAAGCCCCTCTCAGCACTCACCTGTTTATTAGCAGCGCCTGAAGCCCCTCTCAGCACTCACCTGTTTATTAGCAGCACCTGAAGCCCCTCTCAGCACTCACCTGTTTATTAACAGTGCCTGAAGCCCCTCTCAGCACTCACCTGTTTATTAACAGTGCCTGAAGCCCCTCTCAGCACTCACCTGTTTATTAGCAGCGCCTGAAGCCCCTCTCAGCACTCACCTGTTTATTAACAGTGCCTGAAGCCCCTCTCAGCACTCACCTGTTTATTAACAGTGCCTGAAGCCCCTCTCAGCACTCACCTGTTTATTAGCAGCGCCTGAAGCCCCTCTCAGCACTCACCTGTTTATTAACAGTGCCTGAAGCCCCTCTCAGCACTCACCTGTTTATTAACAGTGCCTGAAGCCCCTCTCAGCACTCACCTGTTTATTAGCAGTGCCTGAAGCCCCTCTCAGCACTCACCTGTTTATTAACAGTGCCTGAAGCCCCTCTCAGCACTCACCTGTTTATTAACAGTGCCTGAAGCCCCTCTCAGCACTCACCTGTTTGCTGGCAAAGATGAGCAGTGAAGCCTCCTTCAGTTCCTTCTCCTGGACCAGTTTAGCCAATTCACTGTGGGCCTCTGACAGACGCTCCTTGTTGCTGCTGTCAACCACATAGATCACAGCTGCGAACACAGACAATCAGTTTTATACAAGCCATCAATATTACACTGTTCAAGTAAAAAAAACTGTACAGCTTCTTGTTGCTGCTGTCCACCATGTTGATAGTAGTTGCAAACCAAATATTGCACTTCTAAACTGCACCCTTACCTTGAGTATTAAAGTAGTAGTGTTTCCAGAGAGGTCGGATCTTATGCTGCCCTCCCACGTCCCAGATGGTGAACTTGAAGTTCTTGTATTCAACAGTCTCAACATTAAAACCTGTGACAACAGACATAACTTCATAATTCCGAATCAAGTCATTATTCAAAGAAAAACACATGTGAAATTTCATGATGCAAATTTGGCATAACCATTAGGCATAATCACTTTTACCAGTAAGAAGTTGTTTTTTACAAAAACATCACGGGCCCACCCACCTTAAAGAATTTCAAATGGTCGACCCCTTAACAGCTATGACGACGATCATTAACATACCTATTGTAGGTATGGTCTGTATGAACTCATTCTGTTTCAGCTTGAAGAGTAGGCTGGTCTTCCCTGCTGCATCCAGGCCTAGCGTCACTACCCTCATCTCTATCTTGGGCCCGATGTGCACTCGGTTATCCTGAAGGGCAAACAGTCTTACAGCATACTATACAAAATTAAATAATAACACAAAATTAAACATTCTGCTTGTGTGAAGATAAAATATACCTGAACCTGCTATTAAGCAATTTAATTAATGATAAACGGTTTCATTTTAACATGCTTAATTTTCTGCCTTTTTATTTCTCTATCCATCCATTGTAATCTGAGTAATGTAAACATGTGGCCGTGGATTTGTAATTTAGCATTGATATTCATAAATTTATATCTATACAGCATTGACATTAAATATTTACCGAGATATCCATGTCGCAATGTACGATGACATCCCTACCAAAACTGAATTTTTGTTTCATAAAGGAAAGAAATTTTGAAAGATTTTGTGAGTACACTAAAGAATTGACCTTCACTTTCTGTGAGTTCATTGGAGTATGAACCTTCATAGAGTGAGGACCAAACTGTATAATCATGTAAACGTCAAATTAAAAAATTATTTCCCTTTAGTATTCCAGTTTTGTCATGGACACCTGCAAACAATCAAGTTGGACAAACCAGAGACCGAAACCATGAGCAATCATCCACGTCATTGGGACACAATAGTTGTCTGAATAAGAGTTATGTCATTAGAATCAAATCCGTCTTAAAGTGTTGGTCAACTTCAGCATGGCACCCACCTTGGTGAATGTGATGGGAATGGTTGGGTCGAGAGCCAGCTGGTCTGGGAGATCCAGGAACTGCTGTTGCTGTTTCTGTATTGTGTCCAGTAAGTTATTCACATCTGGCTTGGCCAGCAACACCTTGGTGTCGTCCTGAAAGGTAAAATGTCTACTATAGGCAAATTGGTTTGGCATGTCATTGATACATATTACCTCAAAATTGTAGATTTTACATTAAGTTGTATATTTATATACTTATGCCATGTCACACTACTGTATTTTCTTGAGTATAGTGCGCACCCATGTATAATGTGCACCCCCCTCTAGCGGATTCAGTATTTTGGAAAAAAAAATCGAATGTGAAGCACAGGAAAAAATTACACCATAGATCTACCCCTTCAGCGAATTCCGGTAAATGAACGGGTGATGAGAAACTTGGACAGTACCAATTCGAAATTTTAGATAAAAAATCACCAGACATGTTAATTTACCGTTTAAATTGTATTTTTTGTTCTGCTAGGCATTGTTTTACATCCAGGGATTAAGATTACCCTGTGTATTTTCTCGTAAACTTAGCCGGAAACAGCAATCAGCTGTACACACATTTTCTGGGAATCAACCAGTGATTCAGTCAAGACACACCCAATGATATAACTTTACAGGATTTTAATGCAAGGATCGGCAAAAATTATATCTGAAACTATTTTTTCTATCAGGAATCATATATCCCATTATCTTGTTAATTTAGTTGCAGCTTTTACAAAACATATTCTAAATAATGATAACCCTAAGCGAAGCAGCTGACTGCTATTGCTGGTTATTATTTTCTACATGGAACCAGTCTGACCAGTCACCGTCAAGGCTCCCGCGCACGTGATCGCGTGACATAGAATCGTCAAACTATAACAAATTTGACTTTTAACGAGTCAAAGTATGGCACTTATGACATATGTATCCATTCTCTGTCAACTAATGTTCGTTTCAAGGCATCAATAGAGGTAATCTGACTGTGGTTGCTGTTTATAACCGTGAGTTGTGCGATCTTCCGATCGCTTCACACACAATTTCGCCGAAATTAATTAAAACAATATTAAAAGGAATTTTGAATAAAATTAATGAAATAAGTTACATACATAAGCCCAGGTATATAAAGAACACTTTTTATAGCCAGACAGTGTAATTACATGAATAATTTGCGAACTTCAGTATGGATTTGTTGACATGGTATTTCCGGTGTTATGCGCTCACGGTAATATCTTTCCATGGGGAAAAACCCATCAAAACTCATCATTTCGTGTATAATGGCACCTCCATCTACACAGCAAAGTGTGTACTATTCTCAAGAAAATATGGTATATATTTCTTCCTTCTTCTTTCAATCCTTCTTTGGAAAAGTGCTTGAACAAATTTTCCAGCTTCTAAAAACAAATCACCCAAACACATCCCAGCATCACCATGGTCACCACCCAAACAAATGGGCCATGAATGACTGTGTTGCTGTGAACAATAAGGTGAGCAACTCTTTTAACTCTGCAACAATGCATCAATCCTGCGTGAGGGATTGAACCATGCACAGACGCGAAAAGGAATGATCGACAATATCCATAAGAGGTAAGGGCTGAGGACCTTGTGGCGTCTACAATGTTGGCGACTAGTGTCTCTACAGATGAGATGTCTCACACTCCAGTGAATACTCAGTCTGGGAGCCTGAATAATAAAGTCAATAAACACAGGAGCGATATTCCAAGATTTATTCTGCATGTACAGGATACGGAGTACTGAGTAGGAGGTGTCGGTTCGGGTATCGTCTATCCGCGCTGGTGTGCACTCATCAGCTCCTACGCCAGGACCAAGGAACTGTACTGGTAGAGGCCCTGAACATTAGTGATTGAGATGTCACATTGATAATGGGACGCAAAGACAGTATTTGACTTCCAAAAGCATCCCTCCATAATGTGGACAAGGTGCAGTTGATCACGTGGATTGGATTCACAGGTGGAGGCAATCTTGTGAAGGCGTAGGCTCACAGAATAGTTGAACAAAGTGGAAACTTTAGTACGGGAGATTTCTGTTGTGGCCACCATAGAAAGGGGGATGAAGCGTCTCTTGCGGGTGCACCATTTGTTCTCGCAGCCTCGGCGTAGATATGGAGCGCTCTTACCGGGCAAAAAGAGATATCTTCATGGTCATCTGGGCCCAGAATGGATGCCAGCAACGGATGGTCCCAGAAGCTGATTCTTTGCGATGAAGTCCAAGTTAAGGCCCAGAAAGACCTTCCCATTCTGTAAACGCTCGAACTGGACCCTGTTGACATTCAAAGATGGATTTCACTCACTCTAGCAGCAGTTGCAAGGGCCAGGAGAAAAAATGCCTAAAAGGTGATCAACTCGAAGTCATATCAGAGAGCGGTTCATACTCTGCAGATGTCCAAAGGCGGAAGATGACGTTAAGATTCCAAGTAGGCGGCCGGAAGAGAGATGACTGATCAGCCAACTTGTAGGGCCCTATGAGGGACTGTGTGTAGCTCAGCAACCGTAAAGATCTTTGATACAGTTGTAGTGGCAATGACGCAGTTGACTACAGGGAGATAGGTAGCCAAAGTGGACCATTAAAACTGTGAGTACATTGCAAATGTTAGAGATATTTGAGGACTTGTTCAAGAGAAGCGGTGGTCGGCTAGGTGTCACAAGCTTGACAGTAGGCTTTGAATGCTTTCCATTGATGGTCACATAGGGTCTTGGTAGTAGTACTCTCTTCGAATACCCTTTGGAGACAAGCGACTTCTGAAGATGCTAAGATGGAGGGTTTCAGGCAATGGGTGTAGCAGGTGGGAATGAGGCTGGAACAGAAGATTATTCAGCTGTGGAAGATGGTGGAACTTTCTTTCTGCGAGCTCTACCAGCGCCGTGAACCAACCACTCAGAAGTGTTTACAGGAGTGTTCATAAGATGTTGGTATCTACGTGTGTGAGATCACAATCCTCTACAAGAGAGGCAGTCAAAGAGCACATGGGGCAATGAGTCGCAAGATCACCATCTAGTTTGAGAGCTATGGCTGCAGAAGACAATCGTTGAGTTGAAGTGAGGAGTCATGTAATGTAGTCATTCATGTCATTGGTGGAAAGAAGCAAAGGTCTTGTTGAGGTTAGTGGCTACATCAGAAAGCATAGGCCTAAGAGGCAGCATGATGGTAGAGGAACAAGCGGTTGGAACGACGTAACAGGACAGCCGATCATCCAAGGTATGACAGTAACGGCAGGGTCGATGTTGTCGAAGCTCTCCGTAGATGAAGCTAGAACATCCAGGGGAACAGGAGCTGTGGAACCTGTAGGATCGGCATAGAAATCAAAACAACACGAGAAGGTACAATCCACTAACCCGAGTGGTGCTGTAGGGCAGAGCCTGTAGGCAGCAGCTGAGTGGATGGAGGGATCCCCCGTAGAAGAAGTCAGTACATTCGGGGAAGATCACATGCAGACCAGAGAAGATTTGATGGCGACCGAGAATGACTGGGAGAACAGCGATCCATTTGAGTGCTCGCCGACGATGAGCTCTGACGAGAAGGAGAGGATCGACAATGATTGTCACGATCCTGGGGAGGTGTATAATGGTAGTCGTCAGCAAGGATCTGTAGACCGGATAAGGTGATGCAAAAGGGTAGCCATGCATCGAATGAAATGGATCCTTCTACTGTTAAGACCATGATCCCGAGAAGAATAATGAAATTCCTGCTGATGAGTCAGAAGAGCAGGAACACTCCTGGCGACAACAATCTGTATGACCTGTAGACAGGGAGGGATACCAAGTTGACAAATTATCAGCCGAATCCGTATAACAGTCATCCTTCCGAAGGGCAACGATCGTCATGGCAAGCAGGAGTGGTATGTGATGACTCGATAGTGTCAGTTTGAGATTGTTGATCCTGAGAAGAGCGATCCTCCGGGCGTCGATTGTGTGAATGCAGCAATCTGTCTAACAGGAACATTGATCCTTAGTGTGTATATTCTAGGAGTGTTGATTCTTGATATTGTCAATCCTGATAGAGTAAATCCATCGATCATCGATCCTTGGAATGGTGATTCTTAGACGAAGAACGGCGATCCCTGGCAGAAGCGCGCATGCAATCTCGGCTACAGCGATCCTTGTGAAAGGTAGAGTACCAATGAGTGTGATCATCAAGAGGCGAAGTTGATTGAGGAGCGGCTGTATCCTTGGACGAATAGGAGCGCTTGCAGCAGTAGAAACTAACAGTTTCAGTCCACTAGTCCTTATAAAGATAACATATAGCAAAACCCCTAAAAATAGCAAATTTCTACTAGTCCTTATGATACCTTTACTATTGGGCAGTTTTGCAAGGACTACAGGACTAGTACCAATTTCTAACGCTAGCTTGACGATGACAGGAACATCACGTAAAGGAGCTGGGGACGATAATAGACTAGTAGCTGACTCTCTTGGAACGCTAGGAGGGTCGACTGGTGGCGCTATCGAAGTTGGTTTAGATGAGATATCTGCAGAGAGAACCATGCAGACATCTGAGGTGGCTGGTTGAACCAACGTAGGTGTGGACATGGACGCACAGGGGACAGACTGTTGAATCAGTACGGTGGAAGCTGTTTCAGATGTCATCCACAGTCCAGGTAGATGCTTGTAGTCTGACTACATAAACAGAGGAGGGGACAGTCGGCTTGATGACCCTCTTAGGTCTCTTCGCAGTGAACAGCCCATGTTCCACGTTTTTGTCTGTTAATAATCAAGTCTGGGCCAGACAATCCAGTGATTGTTATCGTGAGCATCGTTCTATGCAATTGGGATACAATGACGTGCATTAACCAAGACAGGGAGCCTGACACCCCGATCCTGTTAGTCGCCTCTTACGACAAGCATAGTTGCCTTTTACGGCAGGCATGTGTTGATGAAAACCTATTCTACCCCGGATCTTCACAGGTCCAGAGAATGATGTGGCAGGGGTAGTCATATGATGATAATATTTGTGTGGGTCGCTATGCACAGGATTACAGTGTGTGACACATTTGTCTGGATGGTGACCATGGTGATGCCGGGGTGTGTTTGGGTGAATTGTTTTCAGAAGCTAGAAACTTTGTTCATGCACATTTTCACAGAAGGATCGAAAGAAGAAAAAAGAAATACATAGTGTGACATAGGATAAGTTTAAAAATACATTTTTTTAGGTTTGAACCACCTAAGTCACAGATTTAGCATATATATATTTTCCCCGCTGATAGACATAACCAGACAATTACATGAGTGAAGTGTGTACCTGTTGCAGCGCCCCCTCACACTGGTGACAGACGGAGGAGATCTGGGAGAGCAGCATCGTCATGTCCTCCTGCTGCTGCCGAAGCATGCACAGCTTCTCCCGGATGTGGGTGTCCACTGCCGTCAGAGCTGCGATCTCTTGCCGGTTCAAGTTCTCACGCAGATCATGGAAGTACTGCTTAATCTTCAGACGAGACTGCTCAGCGGTACCAGGGATCTGTCAACACAGATTAATACTGACAACTGGAAACTGATCAATTTATTGAAATGTAACATAGAGAAGCACAGGACTCTTTAGCACAAAATTAACATCGCTTACTACATTGGAATCATATATGAAGGCTATACTTGTAAGCAAGGGCACATCCACGAATTTACACTGTAAATATGTTACTACACAAACCAGGTATGATAAATTTCCCAAGGATACAAATGAAACACCTAAGTAGTAGGTACTTAAGAAATAAATGCCTCGCTTATCCTACAAGAAAACAATACACGGAGAATAAACCTTAAGGGGGCAATCATTTATTTCTGATATGAGATGTCAACATTTTGTACAGCCTTTTGTACAGCCGCTTTTAGCAATATTCAATCAATATCACAGTGGGAGACACCAGAAATGGGCTTCACATATCGTACATATGTGGGGAATCGAACCCGGGTCTTCGGCGTGATGAGTGAACGCTTTAACCACTAGGCTACCCCATCACCTGTCAGACTCTATAAGGATGTTAATAAAATTACAAACTTTTAAAACATATTTACCTGTATCTAAATTATGATACAATCCAACCACAGGAATGTTTGACAAATCTGATTTATGAACAGGGGGGTTAAGTTTGGCATTTTCTGTATATATTCTCACAATTTTCACGTTGATTATCTGTACCTTTTCTCCCATTCCCACTCATCTTATGCAATCATTTTTGCCATTGCATTCACATACACAGCCTAGCTACATCCCGGGGGTACAACTCACTAGATACTTCCATCTCAAAAACAGTGTAGTCCAATTTACAATCATCAAGTTGCAAGCGCAAATTTGAATCTCCAGAAATGATGTCACAATAGAACAATATTTTATTGTGAAATAAATCAAGCTTCGTTCTTCATTGTTCTTTGGGATTTATTGCGTAGCTTTCTTATATTAGGTAAATAAGACATTTTCACTGCAACTAGGATGCTTAAAATAGATCAGATATTCTGTGAGCACTTTCCAGGATCACTACAATCTCATTAAAATCAGATGTTAGTCCTAACTACCACTAAACAAAGATCTAAGGACATCCCATTGTGCTGTATAGCTTGAGAAAGCTGCGTTCTGATTGGTTAATGTCAACTTCTTTTAGTCATTTCATTGGTCGGTCAAAGTACACTCATTGTGATGTGACCTGTAATGGAATGTCCTCAGATCTTTATTTAGAGTAAGCGATAACGAAGATCGGATTTCACTCAATCTCATTAAAATCAGATCTTAGTTCTCGCTTTCATTCAACCAATCAGAGCGTCGCTTACCAGCTCATGAAAGTGACAGTCGGAATGTGTTTTCTAAACATGCAACCACGAAATATTTAACAAGGGGTATTCCGAAGGACAGTTATCGGTTTTATGATTATATCCATACAATCTAGGCCATCTATAAGCCATTCCAGAATATTCTTCTTATCAGTTGAATTTTTTTAATCGAGAATACGTCAAAATATGTTTCGAAGCGTAGTCGCCAGTTTGAAACTAGTGTCGTAAAGCTCGAGAAAGCTGCCTTCTGATTGGCTAATGTCGATTTCTTGTTGGTCATTTCATTGGTTGGTCAAAATTTGCGAAAGGTCGTTCTGACGTGACCCATAATAGGATGTCCTCAGATCTTTGTTTAGCGGTAGCGAAAACTAAGATCTGATTTTAATGAGATTGGATTTCACTGACATTGGGACTTCAGACTGAACAATATTCCAGTAATATTATGGTGATGGAACACCTAAAATGGGCTTTAAACATTGTACCCACGCAGTGAATTGAACATGAGCCTTCAGCATGTTTGTTTGTTGGTTAATGGCGCACATAGCAATATTCCAGCGATATGATGGCGGTCTGTAAATAAACGAGTCTTGACTAGACAATCCAGTGATTGACGTCATGAGCATCGATCCACTCATTTGGGATACGATGATCTGCATCAACCAAGACAGCGAGTCTGACAACCCGATCCCGTTAGCAGCCTCTTACGACAAGCATGGGTTGCTGAAGAGCTTTTCTAACCCGGATCTTCATGGGTCTTCAACATGATGAGCTAACCCTGAGGCTCCTCTATTGTTCAGTGAGTAATTTATGGAGTCTCATGCAGCCAGAATATAAAAATGATATTATCATCTTTCTTGCAACACTTTTGAAAATTTTAGCCTTTGCTCATATGTTACATCTGTAAAATATAAAATATGTTTGTCTGGTCCAATCGTGGTTGGGACATGTTGAATGGAGGGTAAAGGTACTTAGAGTAACCTAGAGGAGGACCCCACCTGTTGTGTGGAGGAACTGCCGTCAGTTGACGTGATCACATGCAGCCCTCCCTCGATGTGCTGGATGACGGACCCCAACTTCCTGGCAGACTCCGCTACCTCCTCGGCAAATGATCGGATTCTCTGCACAGCGCTGATGATGGAAGATCTCACACTCTCCGCCTCATTCTCCAAGAGAGCATGCTGGGTAAACAGATTTCTCTTGATGAATTATGAATACAGATAAACAAAGAGCAAAGATGTCCTGGGGTTACAATGATACAGCAAGATCACGTTACAATATGTGTCACGACACACATTTACGCCAAATCGCTTGGACATTTCTTGACTATAAATATTTCGGAGCAGATTCAAAAGGAAAACCTTGCGACTATTTTAAGTTGTGAATTTGAAACGCTTATTACAACACATTTTTCAATATTTGAAAAAACGCTGAAGGGGTCATAATGTGAGTAGTAATTAATTCATTTTAGCAAGTGTATCGTCTTGAATCAAAACAGTAAAAAATGTATTGTATCGTCACATGAAAACCAGTGCACCAATGTATCGTTTCAACCTTACTCGGAAGACATAAACACATGACATGATGAGCTCATGGATCATTAGGGACCGCCCATTTAATATTCTGGTTGGGTGAGGCTGGGACTTTGTATCTTGATTAGATATTTTTTCGGCTAGAGCTACAAAACCAGATACTTATTAATTGAAAACTGTGAGCCTGAACTTTTTATTGAGAGGGGCTGGCAATTTCTGAAGCATTATTATTTTCTTCAAAAACTTTAGGGACAATTTACGTTTTCAATAACATCCCTTATCCAAATAAAAAAGCCCCTTCCCAGAGTGTGACACCTTCGTTATCCTCCTGTTATCATTGCTGCTACCAGGGAAGCATTTCCCTCTAACCCCAACTGTAGTGACATCTAGTTTCTTGTGTATGTCTTTGGGTATATCATTCTAGTAAAATGGGATAACATTTACAACTTACAATTTTCCAGATGAATTTAGGTATATTTTTCAAATCAGATTGGTTCAAGATTGCCGATTAACAGAAAAGCATAACTTCCCCCTTGCATTTTCATTAAACTAATTGCATGATAATTGAAATGAAATAGTAATTCAAATTAAACAAACAAAATAAATCAGCTGGGGCAAGAGAAATCGGCATCATGACAGTTATCACTTGTTTGTAAACATAAGTTTGTAGCACAGTGGGGAGCTGTGACTGGTGGCAGCGATAGTATAGGGAGCTCTGCGAAGGGGCTATTGCTGAGAGGAGCTTCTTATTCAAACAGCTAAGGGAAGCAACTCTGCATGATACATTGCATAAATATGATAAACATTAAAAGGAACAAGATTTGAAAAACCCTTTCCCACAACTTATATTCAAATTTATACTTATATCATACTGTAAATCGTGAAATTAATGCGTCTCCAAAAGAATGCACCCGCTGGCCCCTAACCAAAATTGCGACTCAATATGAATGCGATGCCCCCCTCCTCTCAAGCATCAGTGGATTTATATCTAAAGTAAATGTCCTCTGTCAGGTTTACAGGAGACTCCTCACCTTAATCCAACCTTACATTAATCTAATCACACACCAAATAGCACCGCTTATTAGAGCTTAGTAGAGTACTTCCGCTAAAACATTACATGCGTGCTGGCTCCCGTCAGCCTTTGATGCAGTCGCAAAGAACAAAGACACTGTGTTGCGTGCGTGGCATCTGTCTGGACTTGCATGTGTGATCAGTGATGACATAAGTAAGACAATTCACAGGATATAATTAGTGTTTGAATGACATTGTTTATGTACTTGTTTAAGTGCTGCTCAATGAACAGTGATGTGGAACACATAGTTGTTCGTTCTCAGCATATTGTTATGAGTGACGTTGTATATTTGTGTGGTTCACAAGGGGTCAAGTTTGGGTGGACAGCGTCATGCTTGATTGAGTTAAGCAAGCTGTCTGACGTGGAGAAGCGTGCTTGTGGGCTGATTGGAGTTTGAGTTGGCTTGGTAACCGATTGGTGTGGGCCGATCAACCTTTTACTGTGTGCTGAAGTAGATAGCTTACTTGGAAATTTGTTTACTATATGAGGGCAAGTTATAGAACAGAAAGGGGAAAGGAAAAAGAGAGGGAGAAATATGGTTTAACTGAACGAGGGCAGTTCAGCCCAGCATTATGTCCGGAGACAAAGTTAGAAGGTCATGTCAACGCTTCGATGGAGGAAACTGTTGTTACCCAGTTATCCTGTGAACTGTGATATATAAGTTTGGAACAATGTGAAATGGAATTCATTGGGAATGTGATGTCAAGAAATCTTAGGTGACTATTATCTATATTGCACATTTGCCATATTGCTTTGCCTAAATAGATGTGTATGAGTGCCTTGCCCAGTAACTGAGAATTGTTATATACTTATCTTTGTTTTAATTATTAAATCTAGCTTTAAACTTCAGAGATTGTTGTGTGATTCTTGTAATTGTTATTGGTGGTATTAGCGGGAACCCCTGCCATTCATACCACACGTAACAATATGTCTAGTTGGTATTTTTGCTATCCAACATGTCTTATTGTTGATATAAATGCGATGTTTGATAATGCCAGCAAAGTCCACTCGCATTTTTCGCATTTAATTCATGCTTGCATTTCAAGATTTACAGTATATAAGGAAGTTTTACCTTGTGTTTGGTGTGCCTGCCATAATCTTTACATATGTAGCACATCAGGGGTGTTGTCTTGCATTCCTCTTCCAGGCAGGCAAACTCAACGAGGTGCATTGGATGAAACACACACTTAGGGTTCTCTCTGGGCTTCTCTGATATTGGCACTCGTTTATGTCTGGCCAGTGTCCGTGTGGAGTGGGATGTTTCCGAGCAGTCCAGACACAGATGGGTGCTGCAGACAATACAGAAGATGACCGCTGTGTGGTGCTCATTCTCATCACAGGGAATTGCAAACTGGAAGCAAGCAAAGAACTGAGTGAAACTGTAGTAATTGGAAAGTTTGTTACCGACACCAAGAATGAGTTTCACACATTGTACACATGGGGAATTGAACCTAGATGTTTGGCATGACACGGAAATGCTTTAATCACCAAGCTACCCCATCTCATCTAAAACTTCTTTAACTTGATTTATCATTGAAGACATCTTTGTATATTCATTATTTCATTTTAAAACATGAAAAACAAAATCAGATTTATTGCACAGCTTTGAAAAATTAGCCAAGCTAGTAGTGGCCATGGAGAAATAATGCTGTATGGAGATCAGAAATGATAGTATTAAGAAATTATGTTCACTATCTCAATCAGTACTGATAACATAGAAGTTTGGGATTAGCATAATAGCATTACATAAAGAACTTGACACAAAAACAATTTTTACAGCTTATTTTCTTGAGTATAGTGCGCACCCATGTATAATGCGCACCCCCCTCTAGCGGGTTCAATATTTTGGAAAAAAAGAAATTTGAATATCATGCGCAGAAAAAATTTACACCGTACCCTTTCAGCGAAGTCCGGCAAACGAACGGGTGCTGAGAAACTTCGTCAGTACAAATTCGAAATTTGAGATAAAAAATCCCGCTATTCCCGGGTATTATTTTTTACATGGAACATGTCTGACCATTCACCGTCAAGGCTCACGCGCACGTGATCACGTGAGCGCGAGAATTTCATGTTGACATAGAATCGTCAAACAAAAACAAATATGACTTTTAACGAGTCAAAGTATGTCATTTATGATATATGTATCCATTCTCTGTCAACTAAAGTTCGTTTCAAGGTGTCAATAGCGGTATTCCGACCGTGGTTGCTGTTAATAACGGTGATTTGTGCGATCTTCCGATCGCTTCACACACGATTTCGCCGAAATTAATAAAAACAATATTATAAGGAATTTTGAATAAAATTAATGAAGTAAGTTACAAACATAAGTCCAGAAATACAAAGAACACTTTTTATAGACAGACAGTGTAATTACATGATTATTTTGCATACTTCAGTATGGATTTGTTGACATGGTATTTCCGGTGTTTCGTGCTCACGTTAATGTCTTTCCATGGGGGTAAAAAACATCCAAACTCATAATTCGTGTATAATGCGCACCCCCTTCTACACAGTGCGCACTATACTCAAGAAAATACGGTACATCATTTACAACACATTGTTACATGAAAACTTATGAAATCGTCTTCTGATGTTGGCTGCAACATAGTCAGCTGATACATGATAGTAGGAGTGTGAAAGAAAGCAAACCTAGAAATTCATTGTGAACATGGTAAACCATTTAGACATGTGGAAAAAACTAAGCTTTCTTTGAAATTTCGAGTGTACTAATCATGTTCAATTCACTATCCCATTAATTTTGACAAGCATTTATGACACTGTTGACAGGCAAGTCATTTGAAATAATAATGTAAAAATACAAACCCCTTCCTCTCGGTTCAGAGCTCTTTCTGAAATGGCCCAGTTCTGGCTCTGTTTAGGATATTGGATTTTTTCCAGCAGTTCAAGTAGAGCAAAGTTTTTCTTCAGTCCCCACACACCAGAATCTCCAATCTCTGTTGGCTGCCGATCAAATGGACATAATACAGACCGACCATGGAGTGGTAGGCGAGTGAGACACTGGTGACAGCATGTGTGGCCACAGACCAACAACCGTGGTACCTTGTCACCTTGGAAACGGAAAACTTCATTGCAGACCCTGCACTCACTCGTCTGAAATCAAAATTAACATTCTCATCAGCAAAAATATTTCATTTATTCTTGAAACAAAAGTGCATGTTCCTTTACTCACTTTACACAGTTTTAAGTGAGTGGGCGAGCGACTTGGGTTTTACCCCATTTGGAACAGTTCTGTTAAATCCGAGCCAACCAGTCCTTGTTTTAGTCCCTTAATGCAGAGCACCAGGCAGGGTAACAACAAGTACCATCTTTTGGTATAATTAGGGCGAATCTGTGATCTAAACATGCCAAACCCACAATCATAGAAACATGGTATGCCTTTAATCTGCACTCTGATCAAACTTGTGAATGCTGCTGCAAAATCAAAATGGGACAAAACAGTAGCGAGGGATTTCAATTAGTGGAGGATTGTACTTGTGTTGCAAGATTTATGAGTTAATCTGATCAGTCAACACTTTATCACAGGACCACAGGCACCATCACAAATAGTTGCTGCACATTTACCTGACTGTTTACCTTGAACATGTTGAAAAGCATATTTCTCTGCAAAATCCGAAACTTGATCAAAATTGTACAGATATTTGATTCATTATTAAAAGATGTGAGATACTAACTCACAGCTAAACTAAAGGATGGTAAAATCATGCTAATATTCGTAAATGGGGACTTGATCAGAAAGAGGGTCGGTGGTCCAAGGGCTAAGGATAGAGTTGGGGGTAACCTACCCCATGAAGACATAGTGTCCATGCCTACCCTAACCCTAACACAACTGACCCTAATGATGAGAGATCAGTGATGCCCTATATTAGCAGCGCCTGGTAAATTGATGTTTTGCGAATTTGTGCAGAAGCTACCCATAGATATCGAATAGTGAAAACGGAACAGTACATATGCCTATTGTACATAACCATAGGTACCGGCAGCAGACCTGCAGCCTAACTGAATCCATCGAAATTCTCCAAAATGGTCCGTTTAACAACGATTTCGCAGCTACGACGTCTGACATTCACAATGTTTATAAATATTTCACATGTCAAATTCAGGCATGACAACCTTCTCTTTTGCGAAAAACACAAATATTTGTCTACTGTGCATCTAAACATTAGTAGTTTAAACGTACATTTTCTGGTTCACCCTGATTCAAAGGGGTTGTCACACTGACAGTATTATAGATCCTCTGGCCACCAGACGCCATGTTGGAAGTTTACACTCTCCGCAGTGACGTTTATTTCCATGTAATCTTAGACAAATCGTCAAAATATATCTTATATGGTTCCACATAAAGATATCGCTCCTCAAATGTTGAATAATTCTGTAACTTTTAATACTAATCAACTATCAAATTTAAAATCGGAACTTTACAAAACCGGAAGTAGTGCCCGTTCTGTGCGGAGCTGTATTTCAAGCAATCATGGAGGGCGGAAGAGAACGAGAACAGTTGTTGGCATTGAAAGGTAGGTGTATTTATAAGCTTCTGTTTAATATATGAACACAATCATTGATGTATGGTGCACATCGAAGACATACAATTGTGCTCCCTTAATATGACAATAACATGAAAAGTAGTTTTGTTTATTTTGTCACACAACTGTGTTCGCATCAGTCGTTCCTTGGGAACTGTAGCAGTCGACGTTTGCTAGCAGACGAATATTTTTCTGTTTTCTGTGAACGCTTTTTCTGTAACATAGATATGTCATCTGCCAAAGATATTACCCCGAACGCATGCTTCTTCTTATTGAAGTAAGGTGTGAAAGTTTGTCTCTTTGAAGTTCAGAGCTGCTGAAATTACCCTACCCGTTCAATGGGTCAGCATAATGTTTGATTTCAGGAAGATAAATGCTTCACACAGATAAGCAAGTGCACGCATTGTAGGTGCATGTATGTCACTCTGTTTTAGAATTGTTAGTGGAATTCAAAATAACCTTTCCGCAGAAATCATCTTATATATTATCATTGATTGTCCTGATTTAGAATGACACCTTTTTTTTTTACAGCTGTATTGATCATGATTTAGCAAGTTCTAATGAGAGGTATAACATCATCAAAGGTGCAGACTTCACAGTGCACACATCCAACCTGTCAATGTTGGGTTCATGTGAAGTACTGTACACCTGTCAGAACAGTCTGTTGTCATATATATACTCACACGCCAAAGAAACGCAAGTTGAGTATGCGGTATACATATTATTTATTTTCAACAGTAAAGACA
Source organism: Haliotis cracherodii (assembly GCF_022045235.1). Lineage (NCBI taxonomy): Eukaryota > Metazoa > Mollusca > Gastropoda > Lepetellida > Haliotidae > Haliotis > Haliotis cracherodii. Next base: position 11,758,833 of record NW_027266297.1, read on the forward strand.
AGAAATACTAATATCGCAAGATTGACAAAATGTGACTGAAGACAGTTTAATGGATTAAAAGGCAGATGACATAATTGTTTTTTTCAAATGTCAAGGGCTTACACAGTTTCGGGTCGATACCCAAAATGTCAGTCAAAACCTGGTGTGACCACCATTAGCATTGATCACTACCACACATCTCCTGTACATTGAGTGGATCCTATTGTGAAGGCCCTAGGGATTCTAGGCCCAGAGCAGCTGTGCGTAGTTCATCGGCAGTTGTAGGGACTGGGCGCACATTGTGCAGGCGCCTTTGAACCTCATCCCACAAGTGTTCGATGGGTTTCAGATCAGGGCTGAGGGCTGGCCACAGTAGAACACTGATGTTGTGTTATTGCAGAAAGGCCATGGTAGCTCTGGCAACATGGGGACGAGCATTGTCCTGCTGGAAATTGTGTTGTTGAGGTGTGCAAAAAATGGAAGAACGTGGGGTCTGATTACTTGGTCGATATACCGCTGAGCAGTGACGCCGTGTCCGCAACCTTGACCAACATTCAGAAAGCACATGGGTCCAAGTCTCGCATTAAGTCCAATCCCTGCCCATATCATGACGCTAGGTCCACCCCATGGATCCCTTTCCACAATGTTTCTGTCAGCGAAATGATCACCTTGACGCCGCCAAATTCTGACTCTTCCGTCTGCATGGGAGACACAAAAGCGACTTACATCAGAGAAGATGACACGCCTCCACTCATGAGGACGCCAATTGCGATGACCCTGTGCCCACTGAAGTTGTGCTTGTCGATGCCGTGGTTGGAGAACAGGAGAGGTGGGGTGACCCTAGGATGACTGCTCCGAGGAAGGTCATTTGTGGTCTGTGTAGCATTGTAGGAGATGGTAAATTGTGGTTATGTTAACGTTGAGATGACGGGCAACATCTTGGACAGACTCTCCAGCTTCCAAACGTCCGATAGCCTGGTTTCTCTGAATTTGAGTTAGGCGTGGCATTGTTGACCAAATAGTGGTAGGTCCAAGAATCAGGCACAGTTTTATACCCACTACAGTTTGTGACAGTTCGTGCATTTTCGATTTCATGAGAAATGGGTGCATGATACCCACACATTCATTGAAATGGTGCGTTTTGGCTACTTGTTTTTTATGTTGCGTTTTTACTCGGGGCTTCCAAAATGCAACCAAAAATATTGATAACACCATCAGGCTTCACTACATGCTAAAACTCATATCAATTTATGGTTCCATGTTTGTTACCTATTTGCTTGAAACCACTTGCGTTTCTTTTGCGTGTGAGTATATTTCACATTTGTTTGATAAACAATATACCATGTGACAATTTGTTTCACTTGTACATGGTTTCTAACTCTTACATGTCTAAGATGCATGTAATCAGGACAATAACCACATCATCAAAATTTAGCAGGACCAATTTTACTCCTGTTTTCAGATAAGCCTACCCTTCCAGGGTTAGATTTAAACTCAAAACAGTTACTAGTAAAGATAAAATGCCCTTGTAATGTTAAAACAATGGGGATATTGTGAAGTTTTTACTAGCCCACGGGAATTTGTACCAGCCCTGGGCTAGCATGCTAGTGTTAAGTTCTAAACCTGCCTTGATTTTGTTTGATAAAAACAATTAGTGCCAAGAAGTTAAAATGTGATAACTATCAGTATTCCCACTGGCTTTTGAAACTGCCAGTCCTTGTGGACTGGCAACTCTAAAAATTACCAGTCCCCTCTATTTTTTTCAAGTCCCAACTTTCAACAAATAAAAAAAAGTATGAAAATTATTTGGTTTTAATTCTCTCAACATCATGTTCAGTGCAAAGATGTCATCTCTGAAGTAACTTAATTAGATCTAAACGTCATTCACACAAATTTCTCTACTTTTTTTCATATTTCGAGACGAATTCGCTAAAAATAGTGGTAACAGACAAGCTGACTTTGTTCGAAAAATGTACTTATATGAATATCACCGATGTTTTGTTCAACAACAAAGATTTATAATGTACTTTATTTGCCGGTCCACGGGGACTGGCAGTCACGTGAATTACTGGTCCACGCCTAATTTTACCGGTAAAAAACTGGTAATGACCTGTAAACGGGAACGCTGACTATAAATATTGAAATGACATCTAAATAAAAAATAGATTTATTACAATTTATAATACAATAGCTTGTGTAAAGAAATACATCAGGAAGGCTAACTAAACAAAAGAAATAAAAATAATAAGTTACATAAGACATACTAAAGTTAACCAAAATATTTTTTTGGCATCCTGTCACTTTGCAGATTGATAATCTGTTAGACAAGAATTGAAATAGGCCTGGCCTTTCTTAAATATACATTCTTAATTCTAGGGCTGGCTAAAAAGATCAATAATCCAAATTATCGTCGATGGGAAGAAATATTAACGATTCTTGATATGAAATTGTTATCATCGATAATAGTGAGTGAGTGAGTATGGTTTTAAGCCGCTTTTAGCAATATTCCAGCAATATCACGGCGGGGGACACCACAAATGGGCTTCACACATTGTACCCATGTCGGGAATCGAACCCGGGTCTTCGGCGTGACGTTTCTATCAGGTCTTTCTTGCTTATTTGCTTAAAGTTACCTCTCTGATGTTTATCTATATTTGATCGATATTAGCAATTATCGATCTCTATAATCCATAGTTGTGACTAGAACGAGGTAAGTGCTTCTTTGTATGTTGATTGATCTTGATTATGTTGATTGTATGATAAACTGTTCCAAATTTCAGAATGTACCTCTTCATACAAGTGTTGAATCTGTTGTTCATTTGAAGTTGCAATATGTCACTGTAGAAATATCCGTAATGTTTTACAGTAACATTTGTTACTAATTGTAACAAAATGCCTTCACTGTGAGTTATGATGATGAGGCACAGACTCATACATTGAAACATGTATACAGAACATGACATGGAACTGTTTTTATAGATGGAGAAAACAGGTGCTTGTGACTTATGATAATCAGACAGGTGCAAACTTACTTGATGGCAGTTTGCTTGAGCCTAGTCAGTCAGTCTTTGTTTTTCCTGTAAACTTCAAAAAGTCATGTACATTTGTTTAGTCAATCCGTCATATATGAGGCATGAAGCCAAGAATTACTGACTTACAGTAAAAGTGTTAATTGGTGGTAAAGCTCAAAATAAGTGAAACAAAATGATTGTGCTTGCATGGTTTAATATGATTTTAACCTCAAAACTGAACACAACACAGAAATATTATTCAAAAATAGAAATTCCATAGTGGTGTGCGGCAACTCTAATCAGTGACTCCATTGGGGCCAAATATGTACCAGTAGTTTTATCAACTTTGTAAACTAAAAATGACATGAGCTTTGAAAATATGTGTTTCAAGTTGTTGTGTGGGGGGTAAGCCTTCTCAGCCCCCTTGTCATCAAGTGGGTGGCTCAAAAGGGTGGCGAAAATACATAGAATCCATTAAAAAGAAAGGAGCTTGTGCACATTCCTTACTAATAGGACAGAAGGTATACAGTAAATATTCATATTTTAGTCCCAGAATTACAACAGGTTGTTTAATTATCATGCAAACTACTTTGAGTGAAAGTGAATGTGTTCTGAACCATGACCTTCTTTATATCATTATGTGATGACATAGCAATGTCATGGCCATGATAACATGATTATGACATCATCCTTGAAATGGTGATGCATGCTGAAAACTGAATAAGTAGCACAGCAACATCGGGAAATTATTTGTTATTGTAAAGAAGGTAAAGTAAAGCGGCCTGCCAGTTTATCTGAATTCAGAGTGAAGTGGTCAAGTGAAAGATAAAGTGGTACTGTGCAGCTTTTGTTTCTTCAGTGACCAACTTCTGGATTGTCAAATACACGGTCAATGTGACTAATGAAAATTTGCATTTGTGCACTATATGGTGAAATTATCAATTTGTGATTGCTATTTATTATCGATCTTTAGACAGGACCCAAATACATTGTTGTTGTTGTTGTTGTTGTTGTTGTTGTAGATCTTCTGGATATGAGTTTGATTTCTGTACTTGTTTTCTCATTGATCCTGGTATACTGTAATTGGCCAAATTTCAAGATTTCTGGGCATGATGGGATAACTCTAAGTAACCATGGTAACAGGTACACACTGTATGTAAACATGGTGAATACAGGACTCATGAATGCTGGGACTTTGTTATGGTAACCCAGCTTCTGATGCTTCACAATGGAATTGTTGAGAGCCAGTGGCTGTGAAATCTATGTCTTACAGACAGCCTATGAAATAGGTATATGTGTTCAGCAAAACAATTATATGTCATATTCTTCTTCTCTGTAGAAGCATAAGTTGGCTGAATCTGTGAGCACACAGAACTATCCCAGCTTCCCAGAATATTATAGAAAGCCTTTACCTTTCCAGTCCATGTAGTGTGATGCTGGTTTCATCAAACTTTGTGGAGAGTCTGTTTTTGGTTGATGACTCAGTTGTTAGTGTGTCATTGTACCCAGCGGTGTGGATTGTTGCTGATAATATCAATCACTGGTTTGTCTGGTCCAGACTTGATTATTTTCTGACCACTGTCATATTGCTTGAATATTGCTAAATGCAGCGTCAACTTTATGTGGTTTATTGAAGAGACATTAAATATCTTAAAGCAAGAATCCTAGAACTGACAGAATCTATCCCCACTTGCTAGACTGTCATAAGCTGTCTTCAACTTGTTCTGTCCATCAGAGACCATATAATAGATATCTGTGTCCATGTAGTGTTTCATCGGGGTTTCTAATGGCAGTTCTCAGTGTGTTCATACCTTTGTATGGTTTATTGAAGAGACATAAAATCTCCTAACAGCAAGAAAACTCAACATGCACTCAATCAAGGGAGTTAACTCTTTTAGTCTTGTGGACAGGAGACTTGGCCAAAGTTCCCCTAATAACCATATCTTTAGAAGCATTCAGGAGAGGGTAGGTGAAAAGGGGTTTAATGTTGCATCCACAATTATTGCATTTATATAGTGACGTGCATGTTATGTATGTTTATACAGTTGAGTAGATGGGGATGTATAATTTAAACTCTGCCTCCTACCTGTATATATATGCATTACATATGGTTCGCATTTTGTGTTTCTTGTGTCTGGGGGTAGTTATTCACTCTAAGATTGTGTTATAAATCCAGGTCCTATGTGGTGAATTACATGTTACAGGGATAAAAACATTTTTAATTCACAATTAATTAATTTACAATGATAACATATAGCAAAACCCCTAAAAGTGGCAAATTTCTACTAGTCCTTATGATACCTTAATTATTGGGCAGTTTGGCAAGGACTATAGGACTAGTGCCAATTTCTAACGCTGTGTTATGAAATATGCACGTTGCAACGCAGCAAGAAAGGATTGGTCAGTTGAGTTGCAAAAATATTCGATCAAGGGAATAAACGATTAAACGTTGGTTGATTAATCACTGTTTTCTTGCACAGTGGATTTGTCGAAATAAGTACCGGTAGGTTTTACAGAAGCAGACAGAATACACCCATATCTGGATGTGAAGTGCCTATATAAAAACAGCATACTTTGTTCAAATTATAAGCCGATAATATATTGATAGATTATTCATTATCATCTAACTTTGTTCATTGTTTCAAAGAACCGTGGACATCATGAACATAGTTGTCACGTTGTGCTAACTCAACTGACGAACGAGACATGACGCCTTTGTGGAACACCTGACACAAACTTACGTGATCAGTTCCATGAGGTTATAATATCCTGAAACATATGTTTTAAAATATTACATTGTTACAAAGACATGTGACATCGGACAAGTTTCTTTGTACAGCTTCAGATATATGGGATATTGTTCCTTTATGTGGATATTGATGGATATGTTCCTCGAACAAGGTAACTGCCTAATATTATACATATAATTTTGGTTAGTTGTGATTACAATGTTTGCATTTTGTTTTCATTCATTTGCTATAGATAGAACGTGGGAGGCCTCAAAGGTGACTGATCAAATTGTTCCATATGTAAAATATGGCAATAGCAAACAGTTGTTCCAAGATGCTCCCCCTGTGGTTATTATTTTTTTAAATATATATGGTTAAAGCTGCAACTAAATAACTCATAATGATGATTTCTGATAAACTAATAGCTTCATATATAATACATCCGATCATTTTTATGTTATTAAGTATTTTTTAACCAAATCTCTGGTAGATTGGTAGAAAATGTGTGTACAGCTGATTGCTATTTCTGGCTTAGTTTGCAAGAAAATACACACAGCAATCTTTATTTCTGCATATAAAACAATCCCAAGCAGAAATTCCAACGTAAATGGTAAAACATCACATTTTTATTCACCAAGTTTGTTATCACCTGTTCGTTTACATTAATTCTCTGAATGGATACTATGTAGTTTTTTATTGTGCATAATATGATATTGACCGATAGCTTCACCCTTTCAAGTCGAGTATGCAAAAATCAACAGCAAAAACAGATGTCAGTCTCGCTGTAGCTCTTTATTGAATATCCTTTGTTATGAAATATAGCTTCTCATTCTTCCATCCTCAAATGTGTGTCGCTTTGCCCACTGCAGCAAGAATAGTGCCAAACATGAGTCAAAACAGTCAAAACTATAGTCCATAAGAAGTCAATTTTGAGTCCACAAAGAAAATATCAAACCGTATTTCGATACTTTCATGAACTTGGAGTGTTGTGTCCCTTTAAGTGACGTTAAACCAAACTCGCTGACCGCAAGCCTCACCTAACCTGCCCGAACCCTAACCCTAACACTAACCCTAACCCTAACACTAACCCTAACAAAAATATCTATATTACCAGGATTACAGCAGCATGTTACATGTATTAATTATATTGGCACTCCTTAACCTTAATTCTAACTTAATACATATAAAACTGAACAAAACAGCATATTTTAATTAGTTGAGATATCTTAGAACTCAGAATAAATCACAACTGAGGTTTCAGGATTTCTTGCATTAAATTAAACACCTGTTACTGGCAGAAGGTTGTTATTGATCCACTGTTTCAGTTACAGGAGGTGGGATATGTTTCACAATAAGCAAACGCTCAATTTATTATCGTTTCATCTTCACAGCGTGAACTGAGCCGGGCAGTCTAGGCGGGACCAGTATGCTGATGTTACATGTTAGTTAGCCTGTAGCATGTTAGCTGCAGTTGCAGTTCCACGATTTAAGAACTAAACAATGGGTGGGAATTGTTTATCGCACAATAAAACACTGCAGTGAGAATAAACCATACGTCCCTCATGTTTTATTCTCTCTGCAGTGTTTTATTGTACGATAAACAATGATCACGAGTCGTTTATTTCTTATATGAGATATCGACATTTTGTACAGCCCCTTTAATGATGTTAATAAAATGTACAAGCTTTAAAAATATTTACCCGTATTTTAATAATGATGACTCATTAATTAGAATCTGACCTCAGCTATGTCGGACAAGTCCATTTTAGGAACAGGTGAGTTAAGTTTGTAATTTCCCGCATATTATCACAATCCTCACGTCGACTATCTGTACCTTTTCTCCCAATACCGATTGTAATATCTTGCCCTCTTTTGGATGCGATCGTTTGGCCACTGCGTTTATCTGCGTTGCCCAGCTACATCTATGGGGAACAACTCGCTAGACACTCCCTCTCAAAGTAACGTCCTCCAATATATGACATCAAGTTGCGAGCAAATGTTTGTATATCCAAAAATGACGTCATGATAGAACAATGTTTTATTGTGAAATAAACAATGCTTCATTCTTCGATTTCGATTTCGATAGTTTCGATTTATCACGGAGCTATCTTATATAACCCAGTCAAGTGTCTGTAGTGCAGGATAAGGACTAAATTCAAAAGATTTACTTGCCCGGGTAAAGATAAATTGCCCTTGTAATGTTAAAACAATGGGGAAATTTGGGACTTTGCACTCGCTGACAGGAATTTCATTGGCTAACACTATAAAACAACCATAACTCTGGACTAGTACAAGCAGCCCCCAACCCACTGTAAGGAGGGTACTCTGCAATGTTTAGTATAGAGGAGGGTACCCTGAGCTAATATACTACTCTATAGAAGTTAGATACCATGACAGATTAACTATAGTAATATGAAAGAATCAGCTGGTCCTTAACTTCTTTAGAGTAGTATACAAGAAAGTTTCCATGTTTTCAGTACAGCACCCAAATATAGCCAAACATCTCAGCACAGCGAAATCTAGCGAAATAGTCATGGTATCTTATAAGTTGGTTTTCTCAATTTTTAACATAAAAACGGTTATTCTGTATGTTTCTGGGGTAACAGCTCAAATGGTTATAATTTTTGCTCCTACCTGACTGTTTAATATGAAAAAGTTAGAATTTGACAGATTTTGGGGTTCATGTGGCTTATTACTTACAGCGTCTTTGTCGAGGGAAGTCGGCGACTTAAGCCACTAGTCTAGTAAAATTCTGTTTAGTCCAGTAAGCTCAGCTGATACTAATAGTCTAATACAACATCAAAATCTATAGAAAATGATGCTTCCAGCCAAGTTCAGGCTAGTAGACTCAAACGCTTTCAGGCACAGACAGCTAGGGACCCCTAAATCTCTTAGAATAATGACTTCCATTCTTAATTTTAACACTACAGGGTATGTATCAGCCTGCAACTTCAGTAACTTGTCTGAAGCCAAAGGCAATTTAATTGCCTTCACTTTAGTAAGTATGACTAAAATATATGGATAAAGAAACAGCAGGGCTTGTAGGCTCAAATGTGTTTGACAAGGACTGATATGTATGATTGCGACTTTTAATCTTTGGCTAGGCCTGTATGGTAACCTACCAGGGGAGGCATTTAAATCTCTTTTTCATCACCTTGTCGAGTCCCAGAACTCAGGTGCGTCAGCCTTCACACAACATTAACAGTTGAAAGTTACATTTAAACAAGTCAATTAAGTCATCAATTTTGTGGTTATTTTCGTAGCTGCTGGATAAATTTGGAAAGTGTTCCAGCCTGATTTCAGTATGTACCATTGTATGGGTCCATAGGGGGCCCAAGTAGCTGCCTGTGAGATCAATGAACAACGTCCATCCCCATCTTAGACAAAGATGCATTAGGTTATATTTTCATCCCGAGGACCCCTGTGTACTGTGAAAGGGTAAAAAGACACGCCACAGGGGAGTGTTCATTTTAGCAACGAGTGATGAGATTAAATTGACTAAAATGAGGAAAAGTAATGAATTGATCCTATTTATTAACATTTCCTCAATCATGAAGTTGTGCCAGATATAATACTCTACTTTTGATAGGGATATAGTAGAGCTATTCAACATTTGCTAAGGTTCACACCTTTGAGTATTTTGACTATTATAAAGATGAATATTTTGATCCTTAGTAAATGTTGAGTAGTATATTTTGTATTTCCATGATACACAGAAATGATTCACATAATATGTCAAGTGTATATTTAAATATATCTGACATATCTGATTATATCTATCCGTCAAAAGTTTGGGTTATATATATTTATATACTCAATAACCAAAGTAACCGGGATCATATTCTTTTTCATCATATTGTGATTTTGTAAAAGCACTTATACCTTGAAGTACATACCTTAGTATTTGAGTGAATGAGTGAGTGTTGGGTTTGAACAGTATTCCAGTTATTTCACAGCATATCAGTCTAGTGTAGGAGGACATACCGAAGTGATTCAGGTCTCCGATGTTTACCATTTTGGTGAAACCCACGAACAGAAGTATGGTGCTGACAAACCTAGAATCATAATCAGGGCGAACTGGGATCTTAAAGGGGCACTGATCTAACGCAATTCCCCGGGACTGGTTGTTGCCTTTGTTATTGTTTTTTCTCAGTGAGTACCCGGATGTATAGCAGAAATCTAGACTAGTTCGCGACCTCTGCTGCGCCATTCGTAAGCGCATTAGTCGCTTTTATTGGTAGTAATAAGGGCGTATGGTCACATTGATGAACAAAAAGAAATACAGTTTTCGAGATAATAAGGAAATGTAGGTATCTTTGTGGGTAGCATCGGTAATGGTGACGAAGTTTTGATAAGTCACTTGCTTGGTAATTTTGCGATTTTCGTTTACACTATTTTGACTTGCAACACAAAGTACATATTTCACCTGAGCATTGCTTTTTCATAGTGTGTATTTTCTTTTACTGTCAAATGTGTAACAAATTTATTAAACGTCTAAATATTCAGTTATTTTACAAAGTGACTGAAAAACATTTCCCTCTGTATTATTATGATAACGAATTTCAAACATTTTGATGTTTAATGTCATCACCAAGAGACTGAAAATGTTACGTTGAGAAAAGTACATTTCTATGTTGTTTGGCTTCTAATCCTACATAATAATCTGTTGTGATGTTTGTAGGCCCTTTTGATCGTCTTAATCAATCTGGACAGATTTTTTAGTCAAAATGACTGAAATATTTACACATTTTATAAATTGCCTGAGAGAATCGCATTTTACAAATTGACGGTAATATATACACGCTTACAAAAGAAACGACCTGTGAAAACAACGTCTATCGCGCATTGAAGAATTTCCCAACCAAGACGTAGAGAAACAAGAACGAATCGGTTCAAATGAAGGAAAACAAAATGCAAATATCATAATTACAACCTACCAAATTTATGTGTATAAATTTTAGGCAGCGTCCTTGTTCGAGGAATGTATCCGTGAATATCCACACAAAGGAACAATATCCCACTCGTCTGCAGATGTACAAAGAAACTTATTCGATGTCACGTGTCTCAGTAACAATCAAATATTTTAAAAGATATATGTCGTTTCGGGATATTATAACCCGTGTTCGTTTCTCAACTGATCACTTGGATTGTTTCTGGTGTTTCACATAGGTGTCAAGTCTCAATGGTCGGCTGAGAAGGCCCACGTGACAACTATTTTCATAACGTTCACGGTTCCTAAAAAATCCATTGAGTGATAGATAACAATGATCAATCAATCAACGTATTATAAGTTAACCCTTTGAACAAAGTATGTTGTTTTTACATCGGCACTTCACGCCATGGTATGAATGTATTCCCTTTGTTTTAGTAAACCTAGACATGTAAACACTCACTCTTGACATATCCACTGTGCAAGATAACAGTGATTAATCAATCAACGTATTTTCTGTTAATCCTTTGATGACTAGGAACGTTCCGTTGATTTACAAAAAAATAAATCAACTGATCATTCATCTCTTGCTGGGCTGCCACGTGCATATTACATAACACACATTTCACCTCACTTCAAACCTGGATTTAGATTGAATAATTACCCCAGACACAATAAATGCCAAATGGGAACCTTTGTCAGGTAATCTAAGTGGTTCTACCACTAATTGTACTTGTAATAAATTCATTAACAGAGCATCAAGTGAATGACGACAAATACACAAGTGAAGGGTTATGCGAGAAAACGTGGATGTCAACAAGGGAGTAGTAATCTTATTATCGACGCAAGCCGAAATCCGAAAATGCTTTCACTGCATGGATACTTTTTTTAGTATAAAACTATAACCATCTGGGGTATTTCCAAATGACGACATCCGATGAGCTCCGCTGTTCTTTTTGTCTGCTTGTTTAGGCTGAAGAAATTAATCAACATGCGCCCTTTTGTCGAAATCTGTATAGATCACAGTTAACCAATGCAAAAATGCGTAAAACAAATATTGCCTCCGGCCTCCAAGTTTATTTAGCTGTCCTTGCAGACGGTAGCCCAGTCTCTGGTCACGCTCATTTGCGTTGCGTATCATCCGGGTACTCACGGGGGAAAAAACAATAACAAAGGCAACAACCAGTCCGGGGAATTGCGTTAGATCAGTGCCCCTTTAACCCATTTTCATTGGTTTATGAGGTGCCTAAGGGACACAACTCTGCCTTTGACAACTGGGCCATCAGGCCCCCATCCAGATATAGAGGTTGTAAATAGTGCCATGTGTGAAATTAAAACAATGTCTTTGTGTAATTATAGTAATCATTAACTGATGAACTGATGCTGTGTTAACATGTGACTCAGACAAATATGATGGTATTTGAAAGTGTGAATCAATCATGCATGGACTGCCAATATGCCCAGCCCATTGACTCCCTTTTAGACCTGGAAGGAGGCTTGAGAAAAAAGGTTAATGCTTCTCGTCATCTGGATATGAATAATGAGTAGATAACTACCTCATGGCTGTTATAGCATTCTTTAATTAGTACAAGCTTTATTGAATGGCTCATTCCATGTTTATTGTATTGTAATGGTTTCTTGAACGATATATAATTCCCATTTCTTAGAACATGTATCTCTTTTAATAACTTCCTATTTCCTGGGAATAAAGCCATTACTTAGAGTAAATTCATTTATGGATTTCTGCCAACGTAAATATGGTACAAATAGGCTCCCATTACCTGAGCTGTTAATACGTTTCCCCAAATATTTTTTATGCAACATTGCATTACCTTTAGGGTATTATATTTTGTTACTCTTTACAAACAGGCAAATATTACACAGCAGCGATGGAAATTGGCGCTAGTCCTATAGTCCTTGCCAAACTGCCCAATAGTTAAGGTATCATAACTATATTTCTGTTAACACTTGGATGGTCAAATGACCATGTCTTGTTAATTGTACAGCGATAATGCCTCGCCGAGCGAGACGAGTCAATCAGGTGCCAACTTGTTCTGTCACATAATTTCGAGGCCCCCCATTACAGTCAAGTTAGAAACATGGTCAGTCACGTGACATTACAGACAGGAAGTTTACAAAAATCAGCCGATCCATAATTGGTACATATGATTGTTCCAATTCAAAATTATCTTCAGATCAAGGTTGATTAAAATGTGCATTCGTCAAAAAGTAAGTTTTGAGGTATGTTTTCATTACTTATTGAACATCTTTCCTTGTGTAGCTTAATTCGCAACATAACTTCAACGGCAAGTGGGCGCACGGATGGACAAGTCATCTAAGGCGCCGCAATTCGCTGTGCAGAGTTGCGTCCCTTGGCGGACCAGAAACCTATGAATGTGGGTTTGAATCCCGGTTCATCCCGATTATGTCACTAGGTTTGTTAGCACCATACCCGTGCTCGTGGGTTTCGCCAAAATGGTAACTTCAGAGACCTGCATCACTTCAGGCTTTCCTCCCACGTTAAACTGATATTCTTTGAAATAAATCAAATACTGTTCCAAGTGGCGTTAAACCAAACTCACTCACTCAGCGACAAGTGGCGAACACTTTGATGTCTTCAGTTGTCTCTGAAGCGTCTAACTTTATTACGTCATTAGGCACGTGGTCCCATATTTTTATGGGGCTAGAAAAAAAGTGAGGCTCAAAAACAGCTGACGTGGAGATATATATGTTATATGTTTGCAGTGACCATACCAGTATCAGTGCTCTGTACATATTGAAATGATCAAATACCAGATGATGCAGTATTTAATAAATTAACCAAGGCTAAATCCCGTTGATAAAATTGATCCAATATTACCAGGCCGTTACTACAAGATCGAATAATGTGATCAAAGTAATATTATCATCAACAATTTTGGAAATTGCAGTATACTGGCTAGCAACTACAAATCAATATGGAACCAGGAATGAGGAAGGCGGCCCAGTTTAATAAGTACATGGGGACCACTGATCAAACCAGACCATAACCCCTGTCGATAATCAAACCCTTATACTTTCTTGCATAAAGAAGTGGCCATCATTGTCAGATTCCTGAACGGGCTGATCAGGATTATTGGGACAGTGCCTGACTGTGTATAGTGGACAAGTGCATTTCATCACACCCTGATGAGACTTGTTGTGATTTTGATGAGATTTTTGACCACATTTGCCCCAATGGCTATGCAATTAGTAGACTTGTCAGAATGTATTAGCCCGCATTGCTTCAACAATCAATACCTCAGGAGGCCAGCCTTGTGGGATTGTAGGGGAAGATGTGAGTCGGCCTCCACATCACTCCTCTTGGCTACTCGGCAATGTTTCACTAAGTATTAGTTTTACCAAGTTTATGAGTCACAGTTAAAGGCATTGGTTTTATTCATGATTCCATAATTTGGGTGTAATATTTCATTTGGGGTTTGACAGTTCATAAAGGTGAATGTTTTGAAATTCAGTGATTCTCAGATATTAGACATGGATATCATAGACTATTGATCCAGATATAGGACAGCTTGATATAACCATTGCTAATACCGGGATTCATTCGTAGCTTTCGCTTGCTAATAAAATAAGACATTATCACACAGCTTTATCTTCAAACGTTGACTGGAATGAGAGGTAGTATTAAGATTCTTACTTCATCTTTACTGCCACTCTCAGCCAGTCTGGAATCAATGAAACAACCTTTGTTATATGTCAGATTGTCTTTGAAAGATAAGACTCTGAAGCATTCATTAAGCTCTTCCATATTATCTATTTAATCATTCATATAGATGGAGATTGCCTCCGCCTTAATGTTATTTGCTTTGACGAAGTCGAAGGACACTTGTTTTCTGTCAACGCTGTGATATGTTTCCTCTCAATACAAGCCTGAAACTTTACTGCTTTGCCTTGTCTCACCTCAATGACATTAAGTATCCTGCAGTGTTAGATACCTTTATTTGACACACCCTCATGGATGTAAGCAGCCTCAGTCCACCCACAATTCTTCAACTCAGATATTGCCTCAGTGAGAGAGAATGCCTTCAATCCTGCACTGTTACGACCTTGCCTTGTCTTGAATGAAGGGCCAATGCTCTTTCCAAATAAATCACCTAAAATTATATATCCTGTCATAGTTTAGAAGAAACTAAATTGTTAAAATCTGTGATAAACATTGAAGAAAACAGTTTGTTGATTACATTTGTATCTTTATCACGTATATATTGTCAGTAACCATAGAGTTATCTCCCTTCCAATGATTGGAAGCTTTTGTTTAGAGTAAAAAAATGTCTGAATCCTTTAACATGTTAACTTGAATAGTAAAGGCCTGAAGCACCTGGTTACTTCCTTGTCTTGCTTAAAAGGCTGATGAGAGCAGTCAGAAACATTACATCCAAGACCTTCCACCCAGACACAATGTTGCAACATGAAGACCTTCCTGGACTTGCTAACAAGAGGCTGTGAAAAGCATATACCGTATTCGTGTAATTAGCGCCCCGCTCTAATAAGCGCCCACGCCGATATTTGCTAATATATTGGCAAGTGAACAATCCCAATTAGCATCCCTTCCCATTGATCAATGTACACAAGACTTATTTATTTGTGTATAATACACACTCGTGCGTTATATGCACCCTTAATTATGGGCAATTAAATTCTGGAAAAATATATCTGTCGTATATAAACAGTTCAGACTGCAGCATAAACCACGAAATGTATCTTTCAACTTTTTTCCCCCGCCAAAATAATATTTTAATAAGGGCCCCCTATTTCTAATTTTGAGAGCGCCCTGGGCGCTTATTATGTCGAATACGGTAAGTAACAATCTGGTTTCTGTCTCTGCTGTGACATGAAATCACATCCACCTGCCTACACCGGTCAATATAACAACAAATTACCATCTTTTTCCACGGGGAACATGAACTGTCAACCACCCACCCAACATATTATTATTATTGATCAGCAGTTGTATTGTGTACACAACAGAAATTTAATGCTGCCTCTATCACTGCAAGGCAGTTGTAGCAAATGAAGTATAACACTTGCTTAGACAAATAGTCAGTAGGAATATTGGGTAGCACCATTTCCATGTTCTAGGGCTTAGAAACAAGGCAATGTAAACCTGTCTTGCTAGTATAGTTGTTGTTGGTGGTGGTATATTCATTGTAAGGTCATCAGGACATTTTCATGAATTTATTAACTTTTGATTGGACACCAATCTATATCATTACCAAATTTGGAAAACATCTTTAAAATGTTTAAGACATTTTGGGTAACAATCAATCCAAGTCCGAGAAACTGAACCGATCATTGTATGGTGAGATTTTACTGATGCAACAGGACCGTGTGGATAGCCTAGTGGTTAGCTTGTCACACCGAAGACCCGGGTTTGATTCCCGATGTGGGTATACTCCGACCCCGTGGTACCGCAGTATTCATCATATCGCAGCATTTGTGATTTCCGGTAGCTCACGCGAGACACGCCTCTTAGAGGCTGTCTATTAATAAATATCAGTAACCAGGAAGTGCCCGCTTCATAAACAATTTCAGTTCCCTCAGAATGTTGCGTCTGCTGTAACTAAGGGGTTATTAACGCGTTGATACTTACTTCTGGCATCTTTTTTATGTTGCCTTACCCCCATCTATCAATGGCCAACGATATAACCCACAGTTCCCCAAGGAAACTTTCTCTATCAACTTGAACTAGATCATCTGCATCTAGTCCGCACATTTTTCCCCCGCACTGTGCCCAGAATCTATTAGAAGATCTAAAGGGGCCATAATGCCACACTTAGAAATGCATTCTTCACAAGTAGCCAAAAGACAAATACATACTTTGGGCATACTAGGGGTGCTTTTTATATATTTATTGTTGACGTTTAACATTTTTCCATTTTTTTGACAAATGATTGTCATCCAATTTTTTTTTTAAACTATCTTAAAATATCACTCCTGATATTTTGTTGTTGATTTTTAAAATATTTTCTCTTACTTTTCGGTAAATATGCATTGAAAACCTATTACTGATAACACATTTTTTACTTGTGCTGTCTTTGCACTTGTCTGGACAAATCACTGATGTCTGGCATGATCATACTAAGTGGTTGGTAGAATGATGTCCACCTTTTGTCCAATTCGGACCTCCATACACAACTTTCTCTGTACCGCGATACGATGGAGATCTCTCCCTTGTCAAACTGATTGCAAGGCCCGGCTTTTACTCGGCGCTACTTATTTAAATAATGAAGTTTTATCAGTAAAATATGCATTGTTAGATAATATAAATGACATCTGATATAGAGAACACGAATAATCATAAAAGTTAGTGAGTGCATTTTGTTCCGTTTAGCGTACACAGAGACCATATACCGGTATATGGTCTCTGGCGTACATAACAAGTACCGCAATACCTCGAGGTTGCAGGCTACAGTGTGTGAAGCCCATTTCTGGTGTCTCTCGCTGTGCTGTTGCTGGAATATTCCTGAAAGCGGCATAAAACCTCACTTACTCACTCACACTAATGCAACATTACATTTCATTCACTAATCCCCGTCGTCATCATCATCATCAGCAGCAGCAGCAGGAGCAGCAGCAGCAGCATTCAAAGTTTCAGATATGTTCTTTTTCTTGGGCTTTCTTCCAGAATGTAATGGTAAAGAAGAACATCCTCTTAAAAGTTAATGAACTCATAAAATGTCCTAAACTGTCTCCAAGAAATCCACTGTTATCACTAATAACATGTAATTGTTTAAGCAGTATGAATTGATATATAGCACATGGACAAGAAGAACTGATGGTTCTTTTTCTATAAAACAAAAATTATTTTTTCTGAAGCAAAAGGCGAGTCAGTATCATTGACATTCGTAGATAGAAGCAAGTGTAGTATTGATGTATGTTTTGGGCATTCATGCTTGGAATATATATGAGATTGGCAGAGACACCAGGCTTGTGTCCCTGCTGTAGATCACTCCCTTAATGGGACAGGATTTTCTATGTGGTTATGCTTCTACTCTTAACCCTTAGGATGCATTATTTACACAGATGATCAGAACAAGTGAACATTATAAATTGCTTTTTTGGAAAATGCATATTTTTTATATTTTACCAAAAGGATTGGACGGTTCAGAAGATTAATTTAATTTCATTGCTTAAAGAAAGTGTTTAAAGGATTTGTCTGTTGATTGTATCAATTGTGTTTTTAAGTTTTAGAGCTGCAGACTTTCTAAGAGTTCCCATCAAACACCACCTGAAGATTTCCAGATCTATTGTATCATGTGACAATAAAATCTTTCTTGGGTTGTTTGCATATTAAGTCTATGTATAAAAGCGTTCGTTCTAATGAATTTGTGTGCTATTTGCATAAAATATTTAATAATGTAGAGCTCATAAAGTTTTAATAAATACCCTGAAGGTATAATGAATACTTTAGAGGTTCAATTACTACCCTAGAGGTAAATTTAATACCCTACTCATTGAATGGATCCCCTAGAGGTTAATGGATACCCTATATATTCAATGAATATCCTGCAGAATGAATGGATACCCTCTTTATTAGAAACTGTATCTTTGAATGGATACCCTAAACATGCTAAAAGTTGAATGAGCACCCTAAACATGCTAAAGTTTCAAATATATACCCAACATGTTGAATTGATATCAAATGGTTGAATATATACCCTACAGGTTGAATGGATACCCTACAGGTTGAATGAATACCCTGCAGGTTGAATGAATACCCTACAGGTTGAATGGATACATTACATGCTGAATGAATACCCTACAGGTTGAATGAATATGCTACAGGTTGATTGGATGCTCTACAGGTTGAATGAATACCCTACAGGTTGAATGAATACCCTACAGGTTGAATGAATACCCTACAGGTTGCATGGATAGCCTAAAGGTTTGATGAATACCCTACAGGTTGAATGGATGCTCTACAGGTTGAATGGATAATCTACAGGTTGAATGAATACCCCACAGGTTGAATGAATACCCTAGAGGTTGAATGGATGCTCTACAGGTTGAATGGATGCTCTACAGGTTGAATGGATAATCTACAGGTTGAATGAATACCCTACAGGTTGAATGGATGCTCTACGGGTTGAATGAATACCCTACAGGTGTAAGTCTAGTAGAATGGATAATGCCCTGAGTGTAAAAATTTCCCGGTATTTACAAGGATTGCCCCCAAAGGATGTAACCACCTGCAAGATTTATACCCGTTTCTAAAACAGAGACATGTAGGGATGAAAACTCCCATAGAACCAACATGGCCACCAGCTTACATACGTCAGCTCTGAAGAACTCTCGCATGTTTATGGTCGTGTTTACCTAGATTTAAAATGCCAACATTTCCATCTATAGCTTTTGACAGTTCGGTATAAAAACTGTAAACCGACTTGATGTGGAATGTGTGGGAGGGATGAAATATTGATCATCTAGGCTTACCATAGTTAGGCCTCTTTTTATTCATTGGTTTACGGATATTTTGCTTGAAATCTTTGGTCTGTGGTTGAATTCAAAACACAGTTGGACTCTTTGATTGTTTTTGTTTTTACTTTTGTGTTTGTTTTTGTAAGAATATACCCACAGTAGGATCAGAACATTTTTTAATTCAAATTCTTTATTTTGCTGTTGGCATTTAAAAAAATATGACTGTAATGTTTGTTGTTTCTAATATAGCATTTAAATGAGAACAAAGGTACACACTGTCGGGAGGACCGATGGAGCAATGAATAGTATTTGCGCAAACAATTGTTGGTCATTCAGCATATACCACTAGTCTCAGTGAGGCAGGGAAACAATTATTGTAAGCATGATTAGGTTTGGCTTAAATACACAAAGCTTTAAACAAGAATTTTATTTATTTTTTTACTACTTGATTAAAAGTCTTGATTCACATACTATTACGAATTTACTAATGAAGGAAATAGAATATTTTCACCTGAATACATGAAATAACATATAATAATAACAATATTTCCCATGCATGGCTTTGATACATGCTGTTCAGTTAGTATTCATGTATCAATATTGAACATGTTTAACACAATGAAACCTCCAACAGGAAACACTGGTCTGATGCAAAACTGAAGTTATCAAATCCAATGACAATGATTAATGAAGTGGTGTTTTGTAGCATGTTATATATACCCAGAGGTAATTTCTTTTGACAAAAAGCTGAGTTTACAAGGACCACTTAATACCACATGCTAATAATGTCTGCATGCTGGGATGTTTTGTCCACTGTAGCTACAACAGTTACAGTCAGTAATAGTCAAAATAAGTAAATATGTCACAATTCTTTGAAACAATTGTGTATGAAATTCACAGAGGATGTAATATGTAGACAATATTAATGTTTCCAGTATGCGTGTTGGTTCAAAAATTGCTGTCTCAGGGATTTGTTCAAAATGTTTAGTGTCGTATGCACATCCTCGGAAGCTATTATGGATGTGCATTTCAATTTTAGATTTTAATTGGTAAACGTCAACCTTTGGCACTCTAAAGTTTGAGAGTATTTCTTACCTGAATAGAGACCCGTGAAGATCCGGGGTAGAATAGGTCTTCAGCAACCAATGCTTGCCGTAAAAGGCGACTTTGCTTGTCGTAAGAGACAACTAATGGGATCGGGTGGTCAGGCATGCTGACTTGGTTGATGTCATCAATCCCAATTTCATGGATCGATGTTCATGATGTCAGTCACTGGATTGTCTGGTCCAGACTCGATTATTTACAGACCGCCGTCATATAGCTGGAATATTGCTGAGTGCGGCGTTAAACAACAAACAAACAAACAAAATTTACCTGAATAGAAATGTCAGCTATATGTAACATGCAAACTACAATTTTGAATCGTCTTTTTGCATCCCCCAGGACATACAACAGTGTTAGAAATTGGCACGGGTCCTATATTCCTTGCCAAACTGCCCAATAGTTAAGGTATCATAAGGACTAGTAGAAATTAGCCCTTTTTAAGGGTTTTACTATATGTCATCATTATAAGGACTAGTGGGCTAAAACTGTTAGTTTCTATCACTGTGCAATGTAAGTTATTTGCATCTGTTACAACTTTGGTATGTGCATAGGATGCGATATTTTACATCTGGTAAAAACATATGTCTGACAAACCTGGAAGGATCCATTCATACTCATCCCTGTCCGTAACCTTCAAGAAAACTTGTCCACTATCGGCTAGTTTTATGGGGCAAAGCGTCACAAACAAATCAAAATGTGCACATGACATTAAGTACTTTGGTCAAGGCATTCTGCTTAAATAACTTTTGTTTACAGGTGTAATTTGTTCAACAAAATATATCGTAGTGTCAGTGACACGTATGTTACCATACTGAAGTTAATCAAGTCCAAGGTGGTTGTAAATGGCAATCATGTTATTTGGAAAATATACTTGTACAACAAATTGACTATTTCTGCATTACCATGTGGCCTCTTTTGGCCAAGCCGCCACAGCCGAAGTATAGAGAGATCAGTGCCTGAAGACACATAGACCACGGCCAGTTTGCACTAAGACCCAGTTTAAAAAATGGTCACCAAAGGGACGGCTTGTCCTTCAATGACACAGATAGTGTTGACCTGGAAGGTACACGGTGGTAAAAATGGGTCATGACCTGGAAGGTATGCTGTGGTAAAAATGGGTCATGACCTGGAAGGTATGCTGTGGTAAAAAATGGTCATGACCTGGAAGGTATGCTGTGGTTAAAAATGGTCATGACCTGGAAGGTATGCTGTGGTAAAAATGGGTCATGACCTGGAAGGTATGCTGTGGTAAAAAATGGTCATGACCTGGAAGGTATGCTGTGGTAAAAATGGGTCAGGGCCTGGAAGGTATGCTGTGGTAAAAATGGGTCATGACCTGGAAGGTATGCTGTGGTAAAAAATGGTCATGACCTGGAAGGTATGCTGTGGTAAAAATGGATCAGGGCCTGGAAGGTATGCTGTGGTAAGAATTGGTCATGACCTGGAAAGTATGCTGTGGTAAAAATGGGTCAGGGCCTGGAAGGTATGCTGTGGTAAGAATTGGTCAGGACCTGGAAGGTATGCTGTGGTAAAAATGGGTCAGGGCCTGGAAGGTATGTTGTGGTAAAAATGGGTCAGGGCCTGGAAGGTATGCTGTGGTAAGAATTGGTCATGACCTGGAAGGTATGCTGTGGTAAAAATGGGTCAGGGCCGGGAAGGTATGCTGTGGTAAAAATGGTCATGACCTGGAAGGTATGCTGTGGTAAGAATTGGTCATGACCTGGAAGGTATGCTGTGGTAAAAAATGGTCATGACCTGGAAAGTATGCTGTGGTAAAAATGGGTCATGACCTGGAAGGTATGCTGTGGTAAAAAATGGTCATGACCTGGAAGGTATGCTGTGGTAAAAATGGGTCAGGGCCTGGAAGGTATGCTGTGGTAAGAATTGGTCATGACCTGGAAGGTATGCTGTAGTAAAAATGGGTCAGGGCCTGGAAGGTATGCTGTGGTAAGAATTGGTCATGACCTGGAAGGTATGCTGTGGTAAAAATGGGTCAGGACCTGGAAGGTATGCTGTGGTAAAAATGGGTCAGGGCCTGGAAGGTATGCTGTGGCAAATATGGGTCAGGGCCTGGAAGGTACGCTGTGGTAAAAATGACAACATAACAACAAGTTATGAAAACCAATGATATTTTATTGGAACAATAACAATGCCTAAGTCAATCTTACTGCTACCACAGAATCCTGCTTGATCCCATAATAAACAACTATATAATGCTGTACTTAGACTATGTAGAAGTGAAATAGTGCAGAATACAGGGCCTACCCAGTGCTGTCCTCCAGTGCTCTACAGTATACAGGCATCAGATTGTCGTGCACAAAAGTTCCCATTCTTGCATTTACCATTGTACCAGTGATAGAAACAAGGCTTACACACCAGACTTGTAACCTTTCAGTATTGTATTTTTTAAATTTGATTATTTGTTTTCTGAGGAAATATACTGATGGCTAAAAATAAAGGAACACTAAACATTTTGTACAATAATGTTTCCTGCTGTGTTTTGTAAAACTACTTTATATCAGCAGAATAAGTTGCGAAGTGATATGTTCTTAAATGTGTTGAAGAATTTTTTTTTGTTTTTTGTTTTTAAATTTTAACCGATTCATCAAAACATCTGAAATATGTTCATATTTGATTTGGGGAAGAAATCTCATGCCTGTATATCTCTTTAAAATGACTGAAAACTATATTACAGTTCAATTGTACTGTCAAACTTCAAATACATCTTTTCCTGGTGGTATTGGTACTGCATAGTAATACTGGGTGTCATTGCTTATTTAAGTCTTTTTGATAGCACGGGTATATATATATTTAACAGAACTTAGGCACTGTTAAATGAAGACATTGCACATTAATTGAAATAATGACAAAATCTCTCAGAATTTATACTGTAAATATGTTGATATTAAAAACAGATATATCAGTAATGTTAAACAGTTACATGTAACTAGATAAGCATGATAAGGGTATATATTATATATACCCTTTGCATAATAACATGATTGTTTTCTGTTTTTGCTTGTTTAAGATACTGATAATTCATTTATCATTTTCCTATTCAGAGTTTGATTTTGTAGCCTGGTGTATGATTCACACATATGAAACAGATGTTGGAAACACCATCTTTTCTCTCTCAGGGAACAGTTTGAAGTCTTTCATTTCCATCAACCTGAAGTACCGTATCACGTTTCCTGTGGATTATGTAAGGCATTTTAGTTGATTTTTGGCAAGATATGTTGTAGCATTAGCAGGTTAGGTTTTGGACTTGTTTGCATAGGTTTATCTTTGCCTTGTTTTGTCTTCCACTCCTGAAACATATACCTCGATGTTAGCATGGTTTATTGGACCTAGTCAACACATAGTAGTCTCGGTGCCAGGACAAGTTGGTTACAGTTGGGGGACCTAACAATACAGCTTTATGCCTCTCAAACATGGCAAATTAGGGACAGTGGTGAATTGTTTTTTCTTTGGGGCTTCCGAATACAGTGATTCCTCGCTACAACGCTATCTTCTGGGTCCAGATAATTGATGAGCATTTTAGATCATCAGTGGTTTAACCGAGGTCAAGCCAAATATAACTTTAAGCAAGTCATGGTACGGCATTTTATTTTATGATATGTGTATCCATTCTCTTGCAACTAAAGTTTGTTTCAAGGCATCAGTAATGGTAATCTGACCATGGTTGCTTTAAATAATGGTGAGTTGTGCAATCTACCGATCACTTCACATACAATTTCGCTGAAATTATTGTAAAGATTATTATTATTATTGAATGAAATTTTGAATATAATTAATAAGATGTATTGCAAACATGAATCCAGATAAACAGTGAACAATGTTTTTATAACCAGATATCATAATAATAGGATAAAATTGCGTACTTCAGTTCGGATTTGTTGACTGGTATTTCCGGTGTTACGTGATTGCGGTGATCAACTGATAATGTTTTCTGAGATGGGGGGAAAACATTGTATCATTGGAAAATTTGAGTTTATTAAAAATGTTAGTACATTTTGGGAGACATGCTTTACCGCACGCTATGACCGAGTTAGGGCTATATTGAAGAGCCCAATAGCGAGGGAACACTGTATAGCTTTAATTGTTAATTGGACAACAAAATCATTACTGTAAAAGTTGCGTTAGTTTAAGCTTATCTTATTCACAAAATTATTTTGAACACAATAGTTTGAATGCATGACATTTGTTCAAAAAGTAGATATTGGGGTAAGTTAATTCCACATAAATCCATATATTCAAATCCATTTATATCCAATTGTATACATATATTCTGAAAATATAGAGCATGTCACTTTGGTTTTCCAATAATATGATTCAGAATAATATCAAGTAAGGCTGATGTATTGTGACAAACGTACCGTGATGCCTGGGGCTGTGTTGTCATGTTACTTTTCTCATTCAGATGTGAATGTCTGGATGTGTGTTTGATGACCACATTGGAAGTACTCTCACACATAGTATGGACACATGTACCAATAGAGTCAATTTATTCTCATTTTAATTTCTATTCTTGATTCCAATCATTAATTACTTTAGCTATGACAATAATGAAGATGCTCTCTGAACATATGTATTTAACATGTTCATTGTATCCGATGTAAAATAACACCATCATGAATTATTATATTTATGGTAATGAGTATTATGGAATGGTTGATTTATTTTAATAAAATTATCCCCAATATGAAACGGGAATGAGATTTCACAGATAATGAATTCATGGGCTATGTGTAAAACTGTTAATGTGTTGTCATGCATGTTGTGATTTCATCCTTGTCATCATACTCAACATACCACATATCACATCATTTAGCAGTGAAATATTTCAATAATACTCATCATAGACCACTCAGGCATACTCACTGAGAGCAATAGTGTGCATATTATCATGATACTCATTGTCATATTCATCATATTTGAAATTTGACAGTACATAGATTAAATTTCAATCTCTTAATAATAATTAATACATCACATCAAAGTTGAAAAATAATTACATGATGTGCAAATTTATGCATCTTGTAACTATCATGCCCATATATGGGTACAGACTAAGGAATGTATGAGGTTCACAGGGGTCATTTGAAGGTCAGAGGTCAATCCTGACCAATCAAAAGCTGAGGAGAGAAGTGAGTCCTTAATGCATTGCCATCCTGAAGGACAAAGGTGCAAGGTATCTTTGCATGGCTTGTATATGAATGATGCCTCAAGGATATAAATTGCATGTTAACAGCTTGTATTTTCTAACTATGATGGTATAAGGATTACTGAAGACACAAGTTTCATAATTTGCATGTACACATATATTCAATGGTGCTCCTCAACAGAAGACAATGGTTCATTGAAAGGAGTGAAAGGGTTAAAGCAAATACCATAGGACGTACATTTATTTGTTCATTTTTTTCAAATCATCAAACTGGCAGTGCATATTGAGTGTTCATACTAATTTCCTAAAATCCACTTTGACCTGTGGCATGTGCTGCTCAGTAACAACAATAAGTCGATGTTATACCAGTGCTCAAAACACTGCAAATGTGTTAAAACATAGAGAGAGACCAGCATTCTTTCTGATTTTCTGAATTTTCTGAACTTCCAACATAGTGAATGAGTTGGGTTTAACACCGCTTTTAACAGTATTCCAGTTATATCACAGCGTGTCAGCTTAATGTGGGAGGAAAGCCCGAAGTGATGCAGGTCTCAGACGTTTACCACTTCGGTGAAACCCACGAGCACGGGTATAGTGCTGACAAACCTAGAAACATAATCAGGATGAACCGGGATTCGAACCCTCAATCATAGGTTTCTGGCGTGCCGAAGGGACGCGACTGCACAGTGAATAGCGGTGCCTGAAACGACTGTGCCACCTGTGCCCACACTTCCAAGATAAGTATGGCTACTAATGAATGACAAACAAACAAGTTTTTAACATGGCAAGATACCGAAAGATAAGTGATTGTTTTCTTATTTGTTGGCATAAAGATTTTGATACATATTATTGACCATTTCTTATCAACAACAGTGGTAAAATCTTCTGTGTTATTTTTTCCATTTCACCTAAATGAAAAACAGAGTCCATCAAAAATGTTCTATTTTATTCCTTATAATTTCACACTGATATGAGTTTGATCATGATGAAATGATTTCCACACTCTAGGATCGATCTTAGTTTTAATAGATATTGAATTATTGAATTGTTAGTCTAGAGCCTTGTAGAAGATTATGTTTTGGAAATGTCTACATATTCCTGTATTCTTAGGGATATTATTAAATAATAATAATATTGAATTGTAAACAGCCTAAGTTCCAACTTAAACAACTGCTCTGTGTCACTTGACATATAAAAGAATATTTGAAAAGTTTGATAGAAGATAACTTTTGAGAAGACAAAGGAAAGATTCATCTGTTTGAGCACATGTGAGATCTCGAGGACTTGAGATCAAAAGCTTTGGACCTGCAACTGAGGATGGGAGTTCAGCCAACTTTGTTTTGTTACTTTACAAATAATGTTGCTGTTGGTTTTTCGATTAATGACTGTTATGGCTGGTGGACGTTCAGAAGCTCCATTATATATGCACTGGGAAACAATGCTTCATACCCCTGACTTGTTAAACCAGACATTTGTTAAGCTGTCTGTTTCACTGGAAACTGTACTGTGTGGATAAACAGGATTTCACTTTACAGCGCATGTTTTTTTATTGATGAATATATCAATTGGTCTAACTCTTTTGGTAAATAATTTAGCAAAAAGTATTGAGGTGCAACAAATGACTTTAAACCCGAGACTGGTAGTCTGAGACTGTTGGAGGTTGTAAGAGGTCCTACACTTAATGGTCTTGCAACAGACACTGTTCCACAACATGGGACTTCATCACATTATACCATAACATGTTTTTGCTCTTTAGGCTCATAGAAAAGGTGAAAAGCTTTAGAGTAACCTCCCTTTGAAGTCCCTTTGAAGATTGAGAAAAACTGATCTCTTTTAAGAATCATCCATCATATTGGGGAATTGGCTGGTTATTTATGTATCTGTTAGTTGGACACTTTGAAAGAAAGCCTCTTTTACATTCTGGTTACAAAATTCAAATAGACCGAAATAAAGTTGTACATCCAAGTAAAATTGCGTTATAATGTGGGATTATCAAGGGCATTCTGAAATAATATTATTCAAGAGTCCTGCTGAAAAATATGGTAAAAATATACTAGCCACATTAAGAAACTTTGTACGGAGAAAATATAGGTACAAGGGCACACCGTCCATATATGAAATATAGGTTTGAACACAGTAATTATTGGAGACATTCAAACGCTCATGCACGTGCCATGCGATATGACGTCATTGATGGGGGCCTATGGACGTGCAATGTGTTACTGCACATGCATCCTGTGCACCTGTACACAGCATGTGCAACTCAAAATTCGCTGTCACTTTGGAAAGCATGATCTGTGGTCATTCAAAAATTCAAAACTTCTCAGGCGCAGACACAAGCATATCACAAGCAAATCATGCCAAGATTGACAGCTGCACAGCGTCATGAAGCCATTGGAATGATCTGAGCGGGAATGAGGCAACAGGTGGCAACTCATTTCCAATGCCATCGTAACACGATATCGGCATTGGTGAGGCGTTATAAGAACTCAAATGACGTTGTCGACCACCCACGTTCAGGATGTCCCCGAGTAACAACGCCAAGACAGGACAGATGGATTCGAGTTACACATCTCCGACACAGGTTCCAAATGGCAGTAACGACGTCCCAGACAATTCCTGGACTGCGCCGTATCCATCCCAACACTGTCAGGAATCATTTAAGTCAGTACAGGATTCGACCCCGACTCCCTGCCATACGTCCCATCCTGACACACCGTCATCGAGTCAACCGTCTAAGATGGTGTCGAAATCATGTTCGCCAACCTCAAATATGGTGGAGAAATGTTGTCTTTACAGATGAATCGAGGTTCAACATTTCCCACTGCGACGGGCGCCAACATGTCTACCGGCGTTTGGGAGAACGTTATGCACGCAACTGTATTGTGGAGAGGAATCGTTTTGGAGGTGGCTCTGTGATGATTTGGGGTGGGATAACAGCATGGCACCGAGCCCCTTTGGTGGTTGTTGAGGGCAATCTCACCGGTGTTGGCTACAGAGATCAGATACTGAGGCCTGTGGTCATTTCTTTCCTGCAACGTCATGGCCCGGGATTGACATTTCAACAGGACAACGCTCGTCCTCACACGGCTAGGGTCGCAATGGATTTCCTTCACCATAACAATGTCACGTTACTGCCATGGCCTGCAATTTCTCAAGATCTCTCCCCAATAGAGCATGTGTGGGATGAAATGGAGCGCCGTCTGTGTCGTCTTCCACATCCTCCAGATAACGTCCGTGACTTGGCACAGGATTTGAGGAGGATATGGCAGGCCATTCCCCAGGCCTTCCATGCCCATTTGGTGGACTCCATGCGTCGCCGATGCACTGCTGTGATTCACGCACAGGGTGGTCATACCTATTATTGACTTTGTGACTTTGTCGTATGACCCCCTACTCCATTTTGATCTTCTGACGTCATCGTAACAGATGTTGTTCACGTCCCGTTGACATTTTCTTATGGTCCGATCATTCAGCTGCTACAGCGTCTGCATCATTTTGTTCTTGCTGTGTTGTATTTCAATCCAGGATATATTTTCTCCGTGCACAGTTTCTTTATGTGGCTAGTATATTATTTTTTCCTGCTGTATGTGTTAAGAATGACATACATAATGCTTAAGTGTCTGCCGGGTAATAAAAAGACATTAATGTTATGCTTTCTCATTCTTGAAGGAAAGATAAGACAGTCTATATTCCGCAGAGTATGTACAGCTATGTATAAATACTGATAAGAGTAATAATTTCTGTTAGCTATGTGGCATTTCCATGAATAATTTGAACATAATTGATTATCTTCGTTCTAGAAACTGACATGATATAGTGATGTTTGACATTTCTTCTTCTGTATCCTAAACATCTGTACATGCTACACATTGGTTTAGAGTAGTCACCATTAATCAAGTCCACATGAGCAACCCTGTGCATATTCTCAAACCATCCTTTAATCATTTATGTAACATTGTCAGCTGCAATTGCTCCAGGTGAAGCTGGGCCTCACAAAGGGGTATAACATGGCCCCCAACATCTGATTTGCACAATTCTTTTACGGTTTCTACATCTTTTGCCATTGCTTTCAAATTCATCGGGAATATATGGCAGTGTTTAAATGAAGCATGAAAGTCAAAGGGGTCCTTGTCATAACCCAAATGTTGAAAGTTAAAGATTTAAGGGGTCCCTCAATTCAAATATACTACTCAAAAGAAGTTAAGGACCATCCGATTTTAGTATATTTAAGAGTTTAGTCAGGGCCCATATCTTCTAAAGTCTGTGGGTCCTGATGGCAGCCTGGCAATTTGTTTTATTTCAAACACTGCCCAGGATCCCCCTTAATTTCTAACAATGCATGGTTTTCTACACGAATTTAGTGGAGAGGATAAACAGTTACCAAGTAATTGTCATTAAGTAACAGTCAGTACAGACCGATTATTTATGGTTTTGCTAAAGACTGATTTTATTGTCTTTCTCAAACATGCAAATTCATTCCCTTTTGAGGGGACAGTGTCCTGTTCAGAAAGTGATCATAGCACTAAGATAATTATAACTCTTTAACATAGATTTACAACTGTCTTAGCACTAAGACTGAAAGGAGTTTGTGAAACGAGGCCCTGATGGCTGAATCAGATTTTAGTTTGATGTCAGATAATGAATGTTGCCTTAGGTTATCAGAACAATGTCATGTATTGTTTCTCATGCATCTTTATTCAGGTTACATAAGAAAATGTCTCCAGTTTTGATATCTGCATATACAACTTGCTCCATTAGGTTCATGCTTGTAATTTTGAAATGCCAGCCTGTGCAATTTTGAACAACTTGAGCCAAATTCCGCTGATATAATCAAGTGAATTGTAATCAATTAATAAATAATCACTTGTTTAGCTTGTGATTGGAAGGTGTACATATTCAGAAGAAATGCCAAAGATCTTTCTTTCTTTTTTTAACAAAACAGTCAATCAACCTTGCTAATGGTGTAAATAATTTGTTTTGGAAGTTACAAATTTGGGGGTTGGCATCTCTGCTAATGTTACTTGCTATGAATTTAATAGTGTTGACTTATGACACCAAATGGTGCACTTGATCTCACTGCAGCCTCCACCAATCATATGCTACAGATGAGGAGGTAAACCAATCAGAATTGGCCTTGAAATACTAGCCATTGATTGGTGGGATGCTGGTAACAGTCACACATGCACAAATACCATACAGCTATGTGTCACTACTTCAAAGTATCCACCAATCATGTGCTAGAGTTGTGGCAGTTAACCAATCAGAATCACCCAAGAAATACAAGTCATTGATTGGTGGGATGTTGGTATTACAGTCACACATGCATCAATACCATACAGCTAAGTGTCACTACTTCATTGAATCCGTCTGTGATGGATATATATTGCATCAGTTTGCCAACTCCAAACCAGTATATTCTATCACCATTCTATAACAATAAATATACTGGACTGATTTACAAGTACTGTTTCGTTCGGGAAGTGACTGCCATACACTTCTCTCTTATCACTAAGTTAGCAAAGAATTGCGCTTGCTCATGACCTTGAAATCAACAGCCAATCAAAATGTTTGTTCTGAATGCAAGTTCTGCTATTAAAAGTGCGGCTTAATACGACAAGCCCCCAATATTTTCTATTGCATCAGAAGACTCTGAGTAATGAAATTTTAGCTTGAAAAGATGTTTATCTGAGTATTTATGATGTGAGGAAACATATCATGGCAACATTCCGAGCTGTAGATGAGAAATAAGGTGAGTCAAGTAATAGTGCTATAACTGCTTGTTGCAATTTGATTGGACGGTTATTTTTAGCTTTGCATCATTCATCCCATGCTCAAAACGATGCTGTGGTGGTGAATCGGTCCAGCGTGTGTATCATAATAGAAGATGGAGATGCAATACGCTGGATAATCAGAGTGGCCAATATGTTGCATCACAGCTACTCAATCTAAGCTAGGCAGTATCATATGTACAAGTAAACATGGAAAAAATCTTTAGACGGTCTGTTTTTGCTCGTAACTCTTATCCTATTAGGCCAGAATGAATTTGATCTGGCATAAGTGTTGAACAGTGTTGAATTGGTGTAAAATAGGGTTATAGAAAGAGATATTACAATACACATTTAGGTTCGGATAAAATATTGAAAGTTACACTGTTACAACCATCAAATCCATGATTTACTTTATATATTTTATTCAGTTAGAAAATTCCTGCAAGACTAAATTTTAACTAGGCAAAGAAACAAATGAGGATTTTCAGTTCATTGCAGAATCAGAGTGAGTGAGTGTGGTTTTACACTGCTTTTAGCAATACTCCAGCAAGGGGACACCAGAAATGGGTTTACACATTATGCCCACGTGGGGAATCAAACCTGGGTCTTTGGTGTGACAAGCAAACGCTTTAATCACTAGACTACCCCACCGACCCTGCAGGATTCTCCAAGATGTAACCTTGGGTATGTTTGTTCAACAGGATAAGAGTTACGGGCAGATGGACTGTTGCTATGCACAAATCACTGAAGGACATATGGGGCATCCACCCATGTCTGGAGGGACTACATGATAAAAAATAAAATTTGAAATCAATAAAACGGACAAAGTGTGAAAGGATTGCACTGTTGTCTTCTTGCACACTGAGGTCATGTGACAAGCATTGTGAGTGCGTCGTGAATATGGTTTTTTTTTCACATGTGCGTCTAGATGGAAACATTTGCATGTGGTGACCAGCACCATAGAGATTTGTTGGCTGGAAAAAACGTCCTAAGCATGTATCAACAATTGCAATAAAAATCAACATTCATACACATATAAACCAAGAAACATTGCTTATGCTTTACCACTGAGATGTTGGCCTGAGAATGGTTGTTAATGTACTAAAGATAATTGGAAAGTCCTAAGCCAAAGAAATGCTATAACACTGTCACTTTTTCATTGGGGGTATTGTGTTCATCCTCGGAATTCTCCGCCACAAACAATGGCGCAGACAGCGCTGCTATTCCCGGCTGATTTATGATGCCAGAAACAATACTGTAGTTCCGACAGTTCTTCTGTTTCCGACTTTCCAAGAAATTATCAACCCACTTCTTGACCGTCTGCAGGATGGCCAAGCAGACGTAAAGTCCTGGCATAGTGAACATAACCCATATTGGAATCATAGAGGCCATATCAGCATCTGGTTGAGGAAGAGAAAAACGTAGAGCAGCTAAAACAATCAGGCAGTTCATGCTTGATGTCTCCAGTGCTATTGTTTTGATGAAGCGGACCTTTTGCCGACATGCCACAGAGAACACAAATCCAGTTGCACATCCACACACAGGAAGCAGAATTGCTCCCAGAACTGCGTAATTATCGATGTATTCAAACACATACATATTTATGTAAACGCCTAATGTGATATAGAGAATGGTAGCAAGAAGTAACAGTGGCTTAATCAACCAGGTTAAGATGGCGTCTGCTATCACAGGCCGGAACCTGTTTATCACCAGTCCGAATGTGTAAGCAAAAAATGTTGAAGCCAACCAAATTTCGAAATCGTAAATTGGAATATTCCTTGTGGTCTTCTCGTCTACTCCTTGTTGAAAGTATTGTCCGAGAACGAAAACCCATAATGGGGCCGTACCTGAAACAGACAAGGA
This sequence comes from Haliotis cracherodii, assembly GCF_022045235.1. Taxonomy (NCBI): domain Eukaryota; kingdom Metazoa; phylum Mollusca; class Gastropoda; order Lepetellida; family Haliotidae; genus Haliotis; species Haliotis cracherodii. The sequence continues at coordinate 11,791,841 of NW_027266297.1, forward strand.
AAAAAATGTAAATTATGTCCAAAAGTTTCATGTAGCTTCCTTAAATATTGCGTGACGTATGTGTCCTTTTGCCCTGCCTGTCTTCCTTGCTGATCAAAGAAACATCATTCACAGATTTCTATGTAATGATCAATTTTCTCAAAAAGCCATCATTGTTGATATGCGGAAGACATTTAATGGGGTATTGATCTACTAGAGCTGCTGTTTGGGGTAGCTAAAGACTCGTTCACCGTACTTCATCTCAACATGCTTTTTGTGTCTCGTTAAAGATTATGCCAACATATTAGAGAAGAGTAGTTGTAGTGCTAGCCTTTTCATGTCGATACTATTTGCCTTCTAAAGAAGCTTTTAGAATTCCTGACTGGGCGAATGTTTGACCTGTAGAGAGAAAATTAGGCTTGTTTGCAGCAAGCAATTTTGTTATTTGTAAGAACATGATATATTGATTAAGTCTTGCTCTTTACAAGTTGTGATACATCATATTGGTGAGTCGTCCATGTGTCTGGTGATTAAAGAGGAGAAGACGTTACAGGATGATATCAAACACAAGCTGTAGGGAGGTTGCTATTTTCTGTGAATCAGCAATTAACTTTGATGAAAAAATACAGACCTTGGTTCAACAGTCATAGAAAACAGACACTAACCAATTTGTCTTGTGAAAAATAAATGCTCCTAGCCAATTTTGAAAAAGCTATGAGACATATTTTTTATAACTTTAGATTTCAAATGCTGCATATTTCAAAAGTAATAACAGGAAGTAACGATAGTCAAGAGTGGGTACTTAGAGGATGACCAACAAGCTACGAAGTATTATATATTTTCCCGAGTGAATGATTGGTGATCCCATACCTTGGCAATGGACTTACTGTGTTCATTAAAAAAGGGACAGATAATCCAAAATTGCGAGTTTCACGTAGGCTTTTCTAAATGTTACTCATTGAAAAAGCAAAAATGTATGATACGTCCACCCTACAGATAAACTGAAGGCTCCCTATCTTTCGGATAATGTAATGTAATCAGTTTGTGACATCATATACAATGGATGACATCATTTCTGTTTTTCTCAACAATGAAGCAATGTGGCTTTAGTTGACCAATCAGCATTGAGAATCACTAGAATGCACATGTGCAAATATTGGAAAGTCATCCTACACTTATGGGGACTATTCCTGAATATTGACTCATCAGCAACTTGTTTTGGCCTCAGATTTAACCAGTAAACTTGTGAAGGTAGTTTTTTCAGGTTAGTGTGTCGTCCCTATTTATTACACTAACCATCTGGACAAGTAGAAATATAAAAGTTGTAGCCAGGATCAATTTTCCACATGCATTTGACAGTTGGACTGTGTATTTGTTGATGTCGGACCAACACGGTTTAACAAAGTACTGTATCCTGTCTTCAGATTGCAGCAGTTACCAGCACACCATTAGCATACAAATTAGGTGACTTTATTGAGGTGAAGTCAGTTCTCTAGAACATATCATGTGCAGAGAAAATATTTTATAAGCAGGACATTTTCTCTCATGTTATTTTGTTAACAGATCTACATGTATATACCGTATTCGACGTAATAAGCGCCCAGGGCGCTCTCAAAATTAGAAATAGGGGGCTCTTATTAGAATATAATTTTGGTGGAAAAAACAGAGTTGAGAGATAAATTTCGTGGTTGATGTTGACAGCCTGAAATGTTTATATACGACAGATATATTTTTTCAGAATTTAATTGCCCATAATTAAGGGTGCATATAACACACGAGTGCGTATTATAAGCGAATAACTAAGTCTTGTGTACATTGATCAATCGGAAGGGGTGCTAATTGGAATTGTTCACTAGCCAATATATGAGCAATTATCGCCATGGGCGCTTATTAGAGCGGGGCGCTTATTACGTCGAATACGGTATGCTATAGCTCTGAGTGTTATGCACTATGGGACAGCTGGGTAAATGCCCTTATTAATGACGAATAGTATTTCATATGTATCACCTTACATTGGTGTATCGACTGAAATTGATGCATACATGTACATAGTGCTTGTAGATACTAGTTAGGCCAAATACTATTGATTGTCAGTATATCACTATTTTTCAATGAATAAATTTAAATTTTTTTTATTTCTTGTAACTAATGACAAGATAGTATGGATGATCAACTACTCTGTGAAAGTTGTAGCAATGTTTTTGTGTAGATCCCAACACTGTTATCAGTCAAGTCAGTCATGATAACTGTTCAAATATACACCGAAACATTGCAACACATGTGAGTGTGTGTTTGTTGTTAATGCTACACTCAGCAATATTCCAGCTACCGGGTATATGACAGCAGTTTGTAAATAATAGTCTGGACCAGACAATCCAGTGAATGACATTATGAGCATCAATCTACGTAATTGGGATACGATGAGATGCATAAGCCAAGTCAGCGAGCCTGACCACCTGATCCCATTAGCCAAGTCAAGAACAAATATTCAAGTTGTTTTAGGTTTACCAATTAAAGTAATAAAATTAATAGACTGACTAAAGGGTTATTGTTTGTAATTATTTGATCAGTAAATAAGCATCAATTCAACCCTTAGACCTTAGATTTCATTCCCATCCTGCATCACATCATTTTTTTGACCACAAGTACCTATGCCGATAAGAAAATCATTGATTATTTTGCCTTTTTCTTAACATGATAAAATACACCCAATACTGGTACAAAAATACCCCCTTCCCAATTTTGAAAGATATGGATGAAAGTCTAATAATTAATGAATTGTGGCCTTAAAAGTTAAATCAGAAAAAAAAAATCAAAATAGTGGATGGATAACTTCTGAAAACATTTCTAATAAATAAAAAATAGATATGACCTAAGCAGCTTTAGAAATTGGCACTAGTCATGTCACCAAACTGGCCAAAAGTTAAGGTATCATAAGGACTAGAGGAAATTTGCCATTTTTAATGGTTTTGCTATATCATTTGTCATCATCATAAGGACTAGTGGACTAAAAGTGTTAGTTTCTAAGACTCCCAGTCCCAGGATGTTCCCAGTTTATCAAAGTTTCAGTGACCATAACTATAATGAGCTAGTGATCTTAGTAACTGATCTTATTATATAGATCTAAGCACCAGGGTTTATTGGCAAAGACACTGTCTTTCCTGATGTGTCTGACCTTGGCTGATGGTGCTGTGTTCATCACCCAGACATACAAAGTAGATGGAATTGGTCTGGTGTTCTCCCAACATTCTTGCCTGCTGTCCAGAACATTGGCGTTCCTGAATATGCATGAGAGTTTTACGTGTGCAATTTTCTCCACTGAAGTACAATTTGAGTGGATATTTGGCAAATGTGACACTTCACCTGATACAGGAAGAGTTATTGAAAATGCAAATATAATGTAGAATATAAGCTTGAGTGTGTCAGGAAAAGAATATGGCTGATGTGTAAACTGATTGTGAAATTATGTTCTCGCGTGTTGGGCATAAAAACTGCATACATCACTGCCTAGCAGCCCCTGTCTTTAAAAGATACTGTTCAACCATTGCCTTGTTTGGCCCAGGACCTTTCCACAATGGGATCCTTGTGCTCAGGCAGTCGTAACTCGCACACTTCAACATAGACAGTCGTAGCTTAAGATTCCTTTGTGGAAGGGTGCAAGACTTATTTACAGATGGCAATATGGACCTGGGCTCTGTTTTATAAAGCTATGATTGTCTTAAGTTTGTGTTAATGTATAGGAGGTAGTATCAACTTAGCGCTAAGATGTCACCTACAAGCTTTATGTGGAAGCACGAGGTAGCTCCTGAACAGATGGTACAAAAGGTTTGTGCATTTATAGTGCAGGGACCAGTCCCACAAAGCCATCTTAGTACTAAGACAGTCGTAAGACCACTTCTTTAACACTACAATGGTCATAGCTCTGAGATCCCTTTGTGGAACTTACCGGGGCCTTGGAGGGTCACCATGTTTCAGAACATTAAAACATATTCAAGAAACATAAGTGAAATATCAAGAATATTTAAGACAGTCGTCAAACACATTCTTTAACACTACGATGGTTACAGCTCTGATGGTCATACGTGAAATATCCAGAATGTTAACTGTTATGTATTTTTACTATGATATTCACGGAGACAACTGACAAGGACTTTTCATGATTTTGTCAGCTTTTGATAAGAGATTCTTCTGTATCATTGGGAAATTTGAAATACAAATAGGGACAGTCTGGATGGCAATGAGTTAATGTCCTAGAATATGAACCAATCTGAACCTTTGATTTTGTATTCATGATTATAATGTGAACTCGGTAGACAATGAAAGAACTGCATGAACAGTAGGCCACAATCATGTGGTCTTTATGAAATAAGGATGTCACCTGGCATGTAATGTTGGATTGAAAATGTCAGAGGCAAAGCTTTGTTGTGTGGCTAGAGTATGTTGGCCTCATACCTACAACATCTGGACCTGTTGTATTCTCCGCATCCAGGCCTCAATGAACATAGCTGGGAATTGGGGAGGGGAACAGGTGGTTGGGGACTAGCACAACTCTTATCAACATTCATGCCCCCCTGCTGTGCTTGATGTTACTGGATCTGCCACGAAAGTCTGTTGCTCTTTTGATACAGCTATTGATTGTTTCCTTTGTGTGTTAACGGTGTTCGTTCGTTCGTTCATTTCGTTCGTTCATTCAGTCAGTCGTTCGTTCCTTCGTTTTGAGATAGACGTTTTGAATGGTTTGTTATTTTATTTTTGATAACCACTGTAGTTGCTTGGAGTATGGTTTGAGGAAGGAGTTATCAGTCTGTGATCTCTGACGAATGTGTATGTGGCAAGATATTTGGGTTACATGTTGAACACCAGTGAAGCCAGACAAGACAATCATTCACATTATCTTCAACACAGGCACGTGAAAAACATATTTTGACCTATAAAACTAAAACATATTTTATCCCAGGAGTCCCTGCAAGTTGTGAAAGCAATTTTTTTACCCCCTGTGAGAAATAAAGTATTGGAAAATTTGGTGCCTTGACAGTATGAAAAGGGAGATGGAAGCAGATTAGATAGAGGATAATTTATGAATTGGTTCATCTTGACAAATGACATGTTTAATTTCAGGCAAGAGTGGAAATGTCACCATAACCATTTCTCACCTGGGTACTGTTGTATAAAACAACCTTAGCGCTACGACTGTCACAAGTCTATGTTAAGGTATGGTGGTTACGATCACCGTAGCGCTAAGATCACTTTGTACAACGGCACCCAGATGAGTAACATGACACGAAAAGTCAAATGTTCTTAATATCATGTATTTACTGCTCATCTGAAAAAATAGTGTCTTTCTTAGGCCACATGAGTAGCAGGAAAAAGGGGAGACAATTCTGTCAGATACAGTATAATAGGGTCATGGAGGCCACATTGATAGCAGAAAACAAGCCGAATAACTGTCAGATACAGTGTAATAGGGTCATTCAGGCCACATTGGCAGCAGAAAACAAGGGAAGACAACTCTGTCAGATACAGTGTAAAAGGGCCATCAAGGCCACATTGGCATCAGAAAACAAAGGGAGATAACTCTGTCAGATACAGCATATTAAGTATGAGAATGATGAAGTGTTGTATTTCACTCAAGTGAATAATGGAATATATTCTTTCATATAAACATATCAAGTTTCATCACAACATTTGTAATAGTTCAGATTATACTTGAACACATGTTAATAAGATCAATAAACAAAGAGAAACAAGTTGGGTCAAATTTGTCAGTAGTTGTCAAACTATCCTTGCTTTACCTTGTTCTGTGACTGTTACATGTATAATATATTGGCATTTGTTTGAAGGACAGTAAGTAAGAGACGTTAATCAGGGTGCCTTGCATTTACAACATATGTAAAGAGTCTTCTGGTGTGAAATCTGTTATGACATTTGTGTTTCTTAGTGGAGAGATTTCACCCTCTGACCTGCCTCTGCCCCACTGAGCATGAGAATACTAAACATTTCCTCCAACAAACTGACTGATTGAATTCTGCTTGTTACATACTCCATTCCCATCCTGTCCACACCTGTCAATAGCTATCTCTCTTGTCTGATTGTAGCCCCCTCCCTATCCTCTCCATCTCAACACCTGATCAAACTCCTATCTTATTTCTCCCTCTCCTCCACACTCTTCCCAGACGACTTAACCTTCCTGTCATCCTGTCCTCGCCCCCCCAGCACCCTGAAACATTTACCCCACCCTGCTGCTTGACCTGCCATTTTCTGATATCCCTGATCATCTTCCAAACACTCCACTCCACTTCATACATCCCTGATCCCTCCATATATCCCCACCTCCATGCAGCTGTGCATCTCTACCTTCATACATTCATCCCCATCCCCTGCATCTCTACACAGGATATATCCCCGCCCTTCCATACAGGAGACCAAGTCAGCAGTGTCTGATAGATGCAGCCAATTATGATCTCCCTCCCTCCACCATGAAGACATGCTTATCAGTGTTAAGTACCACAACAAGGGGCCCCACTAGATGAACCCAGCAGGAGATCTGGTCAGCAGTGTCTGATAGATGCAGCCAATTATGATCTCCCTCCCTCCACCATGAAGACATGCTTATCAGTGTTAAGTACCACAACAAGGGGCCCCACTAGATGAACCCAGCAGGAGATCTGGTCAGCAGTGTCTGATAGATGCAGCCAATTATGATCTCCCTCCCTCCACCATGAAGACATGCTTATCAGTGTTAAGTACCACAACAAGGGGCCCCACTAGATGAACCCAGCAGGAGATCTGGTCAGCAGTGTCTGATAGATCCAGCCAATTATGATCTCCCTCCCTCCACCATGAGTGAGTGAGTGAGTTAAGATTTAACGTCACATCGGCAGTATATCAGCCATATCTGGCGACCTCCACCATGAAGACATGCTTATCAGTGTTAAGTACCACAACAAGGGGCCCCACTAGATGAACCCAGCAGGAGATCTGGTCAGCAGTGTATTCCAGCGTCATGCTTCATTACCTGCATCTCACCGATCTAAGTGCTTCAACTTGAGCGTGCTGTAATGTGGTAATAACAGTCAGATCAAGTGTGGCAGATCATTTTGATTTTTGATCCCATTCTTTCTCTCTGCTGATTCAATTCAGGTTTATCTTGCTCCTTTGTAATTACCATGGCATGTGCTCCCCTTGCTGTGCAACATTTACACTGAAGTCTGGCAGTTCACTCCTACTGTGAACACTGTGGAAAGCGTCATGTCTACTCAATTAATATGAATTAGTGATCTTTGTTAAAGTCATCACAACAGATGGATCCAATTTCATTGCTCCATGACAACTATATTTTCTTTTGTTTCTGTGACATTTGGAAGTTGTGTTTGACAAATGTTACAGAAATACCACGACCTTTTTCTATTGGGACAAGCTGGATTATTGTCACTGTTTTAGATTCTTTGTGCAAAACAAGGGCATTTTTTCTAAATATTCTATTTATTTCAATTTGATCACCTTGAGCTGATTCAGGTAATTTCTGGAGCAGTAAGGATATATATGATGTGAGAATTTCATTGTTTTATTGCAATTGTTTTACGATTTTCAAACATAGTGTCTTTGTTGATTAGCTGTAAGCACTGTTGCCTGGCCAAATGGTTCTTGTTTTGGCCCAAAATACTTTATGTTTAGATAGGTGAGGATAGATAGGACTATTTTTGATTGCTTTTTATTATATTTTACCTTTGGAAAATGGTAATTTTAAGAATGTCAGTAAAAGTCTACTTTCAAATGACAATTAAATGTTGCTATATTCAAGATTTATTTATAGAGAAGTGCCACAAATTTATGCTTGTGGAATATATGGAAAAGCTATAGTGCAACTCAAAAACAAGAAAAAAATGTTAGGATCAGTGGTTATAACTTAGGGTCGGTCAGGAAACTAGAAACACTCATCTTCTTTATGGCCGAACAGTGATAACACTTGGGTTAAACCTGATTATTGAATTGCCTATTTAGCGGTTGGTGTTCTCACAATAAACTATTGATTTAAGCCTACTAAAGATCAATCCCGGAGGCTACTAAAGGTTCAACTTTAACATGACCTCTTCTCCACCTGGTTGCTGACTTGTTCCTGTTTGTTGATACTACTTGCCTCACACATCTCACTACTTCAAAGACATTCCTCTAGTTGTCAGGTGAATACTATCTTCATGTCATTGCGGTAAAAGCCAAACCATTTCAAACGGCAGTGTTTGAAACTTAGCTTGTCAGAAATAGCAGCCTTCCCTGAATTGAAGATGCATTCCCTGCACCAAGAGCTGAAAAGGTTAATTTCTAGAAAACATCCTTCCCTGTCGAGATGTTACACGTCTTGGACCCATATGGAGGCTCTGTTTCAGTGATGGCAAATAAAAAATTCATAAAATGAAAGTATTAAATACGATAAGTTTTTTTCAGTTTGATGAAATCTTTATAAATAGAATAATGATTTTTAATTTTTTGTCCCAATTCATAGATTTTTGCTATCTCTGATATTTTTCTCTCAGCTGCAATGATGTTATGGTGCTGTAAGGATATGTAGTCCTTAACCTTGGTTACAATAATTACCTGTGGAATTACTTCAATAAAGAGGGTTTACAGGGTATTATATACCATGATGGTATTCACATTTCACAAGTTGACTTTATTAATGCAGCTATGATTTGACAGGTGATAAATATTACAATATTACAAATTGCCAGTCACAGAACATTCACCCAGAATATTTACTGTGGAAATAACATTAAGAAGTTCCCTTAAAATGTACCTAATAAACTTCCAAAGATGAAAAGAATCCAAAACATGTAAAATATTCTTCTCACATTTTTCTACCATAATTGATTGGTGTTTGGAATGACAAGAATGTCCTCAGCCTGCTTGGAGCTCATCAGTGTATGACGTAAGGAGTTGTAGGTTTGATATACACTGACACAAAACCAAGCACCTGCTGAAACAGGATCATGAACACAGTTTCTTGTTTCACAGGAGGTCGGCAATATATGCTACCTGTGTACCGTTCTTTGAGAGGTACTTAGTGAAGATCCATGTTAAAATTGGTCTTCAGCAAGCCATGCATGTTGTAAGAGGCGACTGACAGGGTCAGGTGCTCAGACTCGCTGACTTGGTTGATGCACGTCATGGTATAGCAATTGCCTAGATCAATGCTCTTGATGATAATCAGCAGATTGTCTGGTCTAGATTTGATTATTTACAGACTGCGGCCATATAACAGGGGTACAAAGGTATGCAGTCATGCAAGTCGCACAAACCTGAGCACAGCAATCTGTGACATTAGCTACTAGTCCCAAGCCCAAGTCTAGAAAACTTCTGTCCATATAGTAACTCTAAATTGTACTTAAACTGATGCCAGGGGCCGTGTTTGGGGATCTCATGGGATCTACAAGGCAAGCATAGGATACATGGAAGGATAACTGCCCTGGAACCACCACTGTGTATTTTATTATGGTAAATCATCTGTTATGATACGTTGGTTTGCAAGGGCTTTATCAAACCATACTGGTACTGAGGACTGTCCTTTAGGGGTGGTCCACATGTTTCAGGTGCTACAATTCACCGTGCAGAGTTGTGTCCCTTGGATGTGCCAGATCTTATGATCATTTGGTTTGAATCCCAGGTTTGCCCTGATAATGTTTCTAAGTTTGTCAGCGTCATGGGTTCTCTCAAAGACCTATGTCACTTGTGACTTACCTCCCATATCCAACTGACATGTCGTGATACACTTAAATACTGCCCATAGTAATGTTAGTGCACTCATTAATGGTCTGCAACTGTCTTGTGGAGGGGGGGTGGGAGACAGGAAGTATGGTTGAAACTAATCAATTTGGCATGTTAACTTTGATGAAAAATAGGTCAGTTAAAGTGTCTGGTTGATGGCTATAATTAACGTCTCTAAACACATGGATCCACACTGTCAGCAGACATGACCTTTCGGTCTGATGATCCATATGATAACATTGTTTGTGGTGAAACTCAGAGGCTGTCTGGTGCTGTTCCTGTCCAGACGTCCAGTTGGTACAATTCCTGTCCTGATACCCGGATAGTACAGTTCCCACTGTATTTATCAGGATGAACAAATCCTTGTAATACCCTTTGTACATGTGTAAACATTCCTAACAGAATCTTCCACAAAGCAGGGTTTCCTGCCCAACAAGGTTTTACTGTGCTGCGGTTCAAGGCTTTTGTTCTCTGACCATGTTGTATCCTCATCCCTTGTGCTGAACCCACACCACAATCATGTAATAATAAATCTTGAAAAAACTAATCCAGTGTGACAATTTAAACACCATGAACACAATTTATCATTTAGACCATGTACATGACAGAACTTAATGATCCTGACAGAAGAGTATCAACACCCAACAGTCTTACATTTCCACTCCGCTTGTCATAAAAAAAAACAGATGATTTTATTTATTTCCTATGTATTTCCGATATATTTCCGATATATTTCCATTGCTCCCGAAGACTGTGAGTTAACTGCGACTGCCACTTTGCCAACTATTACATGTTGTCTTAGCCTGAGATCATTAAATCTAATTCTGATTGGCCGAATGGATGCGTGTTTATTGCCACTGAAGCAAGTTGTGAATGGGTACTACCTGACATGTTCATTATCTGTGAATGTCGCCCAGTGTGTGTTGAGATGTGATTTATGATCTGTGCCAGACAGCTTACTGTGAGATAATTATTGCAATCATTACCACATTTTCATAAATCAGGGCACTGCTGGTCACTTGTTCAATGGCTTCCTGGTTTGGAGGAAGCACATTAGGGTTGTGCTGGAACAGACTGACCTATATCTTCTTCTATAATCACGGGCTTGGAAGTAACAGACCCTGATAAATCATTTACCTGGGCCACAATGTGGACAGTTACTCCATACTTGAACACTGCCACATGGGATTCCATGTTGGAATACGGAATGGGTTACCAGCAACCTATGCTGGCCATAAGAGGCACCTAAATGGATTGGTGGATGATTGAGTGTTCTCTCTCATACCCTGATGGCGTGGATTATTGCTCATAATATCAGTCATTGGATTTTCTTGTCCAGACTTAGTTACAATTATATTGCTGCAATATTGCTGAGAGGGGCATTTAACCCTCCAAAATGTAACCAGAAATGGGCTTCACACATTGTACCTATGTGGGGAATAAAACCTGGGCCTTTGGCGTAATAAGTTGATGCTGTAACCACTAGGCTACCAAACCGCCTCTGCTGGAAAGTGACAAATGCAGGGTTAGTAACCCACGCACCCCTTTTACAAAAGATTGTTTCAAGTCAGTCAAATCACATCTGTGTCCATTTGTAGGCATATGTGACTCCACTTAGTATCCAGTGACCAGGGGATATACATCAGTTAGTCATGATGTTGTGTTTGATATTTTGTGAATGTTGCGTGGTTACTGGAACTACTAGCTCTGACTTGCCACCACTAGTGTTCGTGCATGAAAGGATATCCATGGAGAATTCCTCCTAATGCCGATTTGTCTGCATGCAACTTTGGTCTTATGTTCTTCCAACATCCAACCAGGCACAGGCTTAACAGCTTCCCAGCAACCTTCTGGGATGATAGAATGCTAAACTAAGGCAATTTAAGTTGTAAAGTTGCTGTGAGCGTGATGTAAGTAGAAGCACAGTCTCATGAGATTTCAGATCCAAATCTTGCCCTCTACAACTTAGTCATGCTTGATTATGCATGGTCTGAGCAATTTGAACAAATATTTGAAAGATTTTTCAACCAAAAAGAAATTCATTAAAAAATCCCACATGTTGTAGCTCATTCAAAAGACCATAAAACATGTCACCTGTTACATCCCCGTGCAGATATCGATTTGGAAACTTTCAGAATATATTTTGACTTGAAATGCCATTTTGGATTCTCAAGGGTTAAATTTGGCTGGCATTTGTAGTAGTTAATATCCTCTCTAAGGTGTTTATACTGTTACAAGGCAGACAATGCCACAATTGGTGAAATCAATCGTGTCTTGATGATGACAACATGCTGGTGCTAATTCTATGACGACTTAGGAAGGGTCTGTGAAAAGTGTTGGGCTGTTGCTGCGTAGTCCACTGATCAAATTATTGCTCTAGATGGTTTGTCCATTGATTTGAGCCTCAGTCTTTTAGGGTCAGACAGAATTTACAGTGACAAGATCAATACTAGCCACCTAATGGTGGTAGTTCTCAAATGATAAATATCTCTCCGTAAATGTCACTAAAGCGATCACTTTGTGAGATTCACAGATACGTTTTTGAAAATGTCCATGGAGATCTTGTATGTTGTATGAGTAAGCAAAGTTCAGGAATTTCAGAAATGAATCAAAGTGTTCACATTTTCCTTGCCTTCAAAAGGCATTGCCATCTCAGCATTCATCTGCCTTGGAGCTATCTCCTTTTCCATATTGATTTGTAGAAAGTGAAATTTTGTCACAGACAGAATCATAATTTGACTTGCAAGTCTTCCACAATCATATTGCTTAGGCCCAGCAGTACTTACGACTATCAGATCAAACCAACCAATGAAATGACACAGATCAGTGTTGGCAGAATAACAAGGGAGTTAAGATTTTCACAAAACCAAATCAATACAATGTCCCCGATGACATTTAAATGTCGGAGCTGTATCCTCAGCATTCTATTTTCTCCATTGTATGCAGTTTTGAAATCCCATTTGTAGTACTGTCTGTCATAGTAGAACAGAAACATGGCTGTCAATTATGTTTCGAAAATTTGGTTTGTCAGTTTTTGAAACTTGTAAATGAAACAGATCAGAGTAATGGAGGCTGTGAAATTCAGGAATTCAGTCGAAACACAGATCACACTTAATTTTGAGCAACAAATTCATTAAAGAGATGACTTTCATACAATATTTGGTGACATGAGCGTAGGATGCACAACTTGCTCTTCAGAAACATCTTATGCAACACATGTATTCATATAATATTACAGTTAGATGAGAAATGTCTGTTAAGAACTACCTCAGTAAGTCAGTCACAATAACAGTGTGTCGTAATACATTTACATCAAGTACAAGACGTCAAAATGGCCGACACGATAAACGAGACGGAGAGATTTCGGGAGTTGCTAATGAACCCATGGTTACATGTTTTTGTCATCACTGATCAATTGGTCGATCATTGAAAGGTGATTCAAGATGTGTCAAATAGACACTAAGGTAAAGTCATAGATTGCTGTAGACAGTCACTGCCAGCCTAGATACAGATCGAATCGTTACTACCGTTACTACCATAGTTTGGATGAGCATAGGTTGGTGGGGACCTATTCCAACCCGGAATACCAACGGGGTTACAAATTCATTAAAAACTTCATCCACAAATACAAGAACTGATACCACAAATTAATAGAATTCACTCACAAAAAAACAAAAACAACTTGCACAATAGGTTAACATCTGTGTACTGACACTGAACGAGTTCCTATCTGTTCTTTAAGAAATAAGAAATTTGTACCAATTTATTCCTAAGGGAATTGTAGGGACGATTCGTATTGGTATCAGTAATTGTCTATTGACCTTTGAAAATACATGACAGCTAGGAATTTGTATACTTGAAGGAAAGTAACCAGATGTTGATGTTCATCTTAGATGTATAAGTAGGTCAGTGTCATTTCCCATTCATCACCAGCCAGTGGCTCAGTTTAAACACATTCACCATTACTGCATCTCCTTGTATTCTGCCCAATGGAAGCAATCAGTCAATGGTGGTACTGGCTATAGAATCAGATAGTGTCACACAGGTTGCAGTTCCAATGTTCGAGGGTCTCTAATGCTTACTATCTATGTAAATTGGTGCGATTACCTCGGCCCAATTAACACTTCAGTGGTTTTGTATCCTCGTTATCTCTCTGTGAGTTCAGCCAGGTGGAAAACAGAAGATTGCCACTGAAGTTTGACCAAACAACATGCTAATGCGCCTCGGTTTCTCCATCTGCTGTGTCTCGGGCAACTTAGAGGCACTGGACACAGGGTCTTCTAGAGGAGCCTCATAATGGCCATTGAATTTGATAAGGTCAAACAATGGTACAAATTGAGCCATGATTCCCGATGGAATGCAGCTTCAGGTGTGTGCCACCTACTCCAAGTTCCTCTCCCTAGAGGCTGAAGGTGCTAGAGACTATTACACTGGACATAGGTGCTGTTCGTCCTTACTTGATGGAATTATTGATACAACTGCATCAAATATGTACAATATCAATGAAGGAAACACTTGTATAAGAATGTTCTGATAAGAGGAACTATCTTGTAATAAAAGTTAAACCATTTAGCAGTGAAGAAAATTTTAAAAATGGATCTATTTAAAGTGGGACTTTCGCTGTATGGATTTTATTAGTGTCATGTATGACTGAGACTGTGCATCTGTGTACTGGGGTATTGATTTACTTCTAGTTTGATATTGATGTTGAAAACTGATATAAACTATTCCTTGACACAAAGGTATGTGTGTATTACGAATAAATAAAAATAATCTATTCATATAGTGTCGAGTTCCAACTAGGCTGCTCACAGTCGCTTTTACATTTTCATTTCCCCGGTCTGTGGATCAGTGTGCATTCGATTCTCAGCTCCCTGGGGAGTATACAACCCAAGCTGCCTCTGAGGCACTAGAAGGATAAGTCACATTACTATCTCATCCTCCAGTACCCATTCACTGCTGGGTGAACATAGGCAATAGTACTGTTGTTACTGGTTGACACAGTAGATATCTTGCCTCTGGAATGTTTTGAGGACAGAATTGGTTACTTGCTGGTAATAGCCAACCCACCAACTTTGGACAAAATAATCCGATACGCCCTTGGACCTATACCATGACACTATAGTACATAGTAAAATTTGAATTTGAACTACTGGAATCAAACTTACTAGTGCTGCCAATTTGCCGAGCCTGTAATCGCTCTAAGAGTCCATACTGGTTGTTGACATGAACAAGAATTACATAGGAGAACAGCAATAGAAAATAACTATTTTTAATTAATTTTTATTGCCTTATAATGATAACATACAACAAAACCCTTAAAAATGGCAAATTTCTACTTGTCCTTATGATACCTTAACCATTGGGCAGTTTGACAAGGACAATAGGACTAGTGCTAGTTTCTAACGCTGTGAGAATATATTTTTAAAAAAAACATAGCACAGATGTACTCTCCCTGATCATTCAAAAGGACAAAAACAAGTTTCCATGGATACTTAATAATCATTTTCCCATTCATTGCTGCTATTGTTCCTTTATATGTGTTGATTAGGTGATGTTGAATAGCATGACAAAATACTCAAACTTTGCTGAGACCCCATGATCTGGTCCATGTTGGCCAGAGTGGAAATGAAGGCAGAGAATAATGTATCAGGAATTGAAATGGAGTAATTCGATGTTGGCAAAAAACATTTCAACAAGTATTCCTTTTCACCAAACTCTCCTTAATATCACACCTAATGTTGGGGATTTTAGAATGTTTAGCCTTCATCCAACAGATCTGCCACTTCAGCTCCATATAACATGCAAACTGATTCGAGATAGTGTTAGTTTAAAACACTGCGTGTTGATTGTTCATCATACGCATCGATCACAAACAGTTTTACTGAAATTGACGACTGCCTATTTCAACTGTTGTGGCGTCTTCATCAATGGGCATTGTTAGCAATGAATCTTCTCCTTCATGAGCTGGTTTATCATGTGACCATTTAATGCATAGACGCTAATGTTTTTATGTTTCGATTCGGTGCCATTTATTTCAAGCTTTTCCTGGGTTATTTGTTGTGTTGAAGCTGAGCTCCATGTTGCTAATGACTCGAAATGTGGTTCAGTGGAACAATTGACTGTTTTGTTGCGTCTAATTTTGCCTCATTGCTTCCTTTCAGCAATAATGGTAGAGTGAGTGTGCTAAATGAGTAGTATTGAGAAGAGTAATCATTGGCATCACTAATTAATGACAGGACCATAAGTTTTCTATTTCACTATGCGCTTGTACATTTCAATGGGAGTGTTCAGACATGTCAGCCTTGTTAGGTTTGATTTATGAAGGGAACTTAATAGCTTTTATGCATAGATATTTCCTTTGTAAATAATCTACTTAGCCCCCAAGAAACTGATCAAATCAAATATATTCTACTCAAAAGAAGTTAAAGAACACTCAGCTTTTCATGGCCATGACAGATTAACTTTAGTCACATAAAAGTTGGGTAGTATATTTCCTGCTCCTTTTTTTCATGAAAAGCATATGAAGATTAGGCCACAGATTTCTTTATCTTTCTTTTTGTATTCAACTGACCGCAGACAAAAGCTGCAATCATGGTAAAGGAAATATAATATCATCAAATTATTTTGGTTGCCAAAACCAATCGATCTTTGAAAGAGCTGTAAACATACAAACATACAAAATTCATACACATTTTTACTGCTAATTCTTCAAATGCTTTGTATGTACAGTGAACTATGGTTAAAACGAACACGCTTATAATGAACTGACGGCTATAACAAACTTACTTTTTGGTCCCGACTATTTGCTGTAGTTATGCTGCATATACCGTATTCGACATATTAAGCGCCCCGCTCTAATAAGCGCCCACGGAGATATTTGCTAAAATATTGGCTAGTGAACAATCCCAACTGGCACCCCTTCCGATTGATCAATGTACACAAGACTTATTTTTTTGTGAATAATACGCATTCGTGTGTTATATGCATCCTTAATTATGGGCAATTAAATTCTGGAAAAATATATCTGTCGTACATAAACATTTCAGGCTGTCAGCATAAACCATGAAATTTATCTCTCAACTGTTTTTTTTTCACCAAAATAATATTCTAATAAGAGCCCCCTATTTCTAATTTTGAGAGCGCCCTGGGCGCTTATTACGTCGAATACGGTATGCTTATAATGAACTACGGTTATAACAAACTAAAATTAGTGGTCCCTTTGAGTTCGTTATAACCGTAGTTTACTGTAGTCTCTGGCTATTGACCACCTTATGTATGGAAAACACAGCCTTCTAAGACCTCACTACATATGCATGTTACTGTGACAATGTTTAGAATCCTGCCGTACAGTAGTAGCATCTATATTTCCAACTAAACAGATCGACCCAAACAATGTCATGGCAAATGACATATTAAATAGAATTCTTTGTAATCATATCAATAAACTGCTCCAAACAAAGGAAAGGATGCACAATTTTATTATTGCAAATAAGTATTCTAATATTGATAACAGGATGTTTATGAATAAAATAGTTCATGTAAAGTTTAATATCAATATGGTCATTTTCAGATTCATGTGTCTAGGTTATGTTATATATAGTGAAAATTGACTTGTAAAATATTTAGGAATGGAATAAACAACAATTTCCAGGAAAAAAACCTTTGAGCATAAGTTTTGACTGGCAGTGGGTTTGATCAGGAATAGAAGCATATGAATATTTCAGAACTTTCCAACTTTTCTGAATATTCCCACGATGAGATGAAATGTGAATAAATTGAGGCATTGGTATCTGCATAAACAAGGGTTGTCAGTATTTAATGTACAGACCCAGGCAATAATCATCATCGTTTATTCAAAGGGACAGCTTTTTAATAATTGAGGTTGGTGAATTAACTGAAGGTTGGTGCGTATTGATTTTGGTGACTGTTGTCGACATCAATTTCGCTCTTGTCCATTTCATCTCATGAACGTATGTTATTTTGCAAGACATATAATCAGACATCCATCCTGAGATACGAGTTGAAGAAAATTGGTTCTAGAATTGCCGGATGTGACTCTAGATGAAGGAGAGACAAGAAGAACCATTGGCCATATTGACCAGGTCACTGCTGAAATTGTTCTTGCATTTGGTCATTAACTTGAGGTTAATGTGTCTCCTCTCATTGCGAAACTGGTCCTTGAATTGAGGGTTGAGGGAAAGTTGACATTGTTGGGTTTCAGACACTGATTGGGAAGACCTACTTGTTGGTCAGAAGCAGCCACTAATTATCATGATGATTGAGAAACTGTTCGTAAACACATGATCATTATGTAGGACTCACAGGGATTTATCTAGGAATCCAAACTTCTTGCCAATGACAGGCAAACTGGGAAAAAGTTACTTTTTGCTTAATATTAAGATATTTTGACTTTGCATTCAATAAATTAAAGCCTCTTCCTCTGTATTGGTCCTATTGTCAGTAAAATACAGGTCACCCCTGCAAATCCGTACATTACATTAGACCCATGAAGATCCGGGTTAGAAAAGGTCTTCAGCAACCCATGCTTACCATAACTGGCAACTATGCTTGTTGTAAGAGGCGACTAACAGGATTGTGTAAGTCAGGCTTGCTGACTTGTTTGAAGCATGTCATAGTATCCAAAATGCGTAGATGGATGCTTATATCAATCACTGGATTGTCTGGTCCAGATTTGATTATTTACAGACCGCCGTCATATAGCTGGACTATTGCTGAGTGGGGCGTTAAACAACAAACAAACAAAAACATTACATTTGTTATACCTATATAAACAAGAATTGTGACATTTTTTATTCCAATGTGGGAATATTTGCTGACATTTGCTGCAGATTTAGGGCCAAATTATCAGCCTGTTAGCAGGTCCAGATAAGTCCCTGGCTCAATACTCAAGGAGGTAATATACTGGAGAAACTTTGTTCACTCACTTGAAACAATCTTGCCCATTTTAAAAGTAGCAATTTGATGAGTTGGAGCTTCTGATTGTTGATAATTTGTCTATATGCTATCATTGTTTTGGATGACTGATGAGAAAAGTGAGTCATCTTCCTATGATATCATTGGATGCATATTGATATTGTGTTTTATCCATGTGATATCAGAGGGCACATACTGTTCTTTCCATGTGATATGAGAGGGTGTATATTGATATACTGTTCTATCCATGTAATATCAGAATATATATATTGATATACAGTTGTATCCATTTACTATCAGAGTGTATATTGATATTCTGTTGTATCCATGTGATATGAGAATTTATGACCTACTTCAGTTTTAAAGACTGAGTTTTCTGAAGTTGAGAATGTAGCTCTACCCCAGTACTCATTTTGACACAGTTATCGTATATGAGCAAATGTTGCTTTAGCCTATTAAGGATCAAGACATATGTTACAGATGTCAAGAATATTGATAAATATCATTGTCTGAAAGGACAGAAATAACCACTTCCTTATATACGCAGACCTACTTCGATGATTAAGAAACCACTGCCTCACCCACACACCCAGTGCCGTTGTTTCAACTGTGACGGCACTGCATTGTAACACCTTAGCACTGTCATAGAGATTCACGGAAATGAGTAAATGCTTACATTTTGGTCCTTTGCTAAAGATTAACAAACTAGCATATACAGATTTTTATGATTTTTATGCATGAATGTTTTATCCCTAGGTGGTAAAACTGTTTTGAGAAAGGTGATGCCATTAATTGTACCTTTATTCAAAACTGTTAACATGGTGAGAATTTTCCTAAATGTCATTATTATAATGTGAATTTATTAAGCGTGCCTAGTGCAGTAGAATGCACACAAACCCACATTTTTCAAAGGAAATGTAAGATTGAATCGTCTAGATTTTAAATATAACTATCTTTGAGAAGGTTAGATATTCTGAACACAGGCCAGCAGTCATCTGTTAGCCCAGTAGGTCAGGTCTGGTGGAAGTAAACCGTGTTTGCCACAGCTTTACACTGACAGCAGCATGGAACATTGTTCCCCATCAAGTACTACTCTCCATGTGTGGAAGACCCACAAAGTCCAGCTACAACCGGTGCCCAGAGGGTTGTGACGAAGTCTAACCATGAACAAACACACAAGGCAAGGTACATGGTGCAGGCTCTGATTGCATTCAGTACAAACCCCCTTGCTGTGTTGACTTGGCAAGGGACTACAACCGCACTGTGATTAAGTTTAACATTAGCTCAAGTGAAGACATACTGATCTGCAGCACCAACAGATCTTCATTACAGCCAGACATTACATTAGCTTTGTAATTTATTATAACCTTTGATCAACTTGATACAGTTACTGTGTGTGTAGTGTCTGATGGGGGGAAGCCATGTTGGTTCAGGCTTTGCCTTACTTAGATCTGTGTTCGTTTAGACATAATGAAGAATTGGAATACAGAAACCTTTGGTTGTGATGTTCTACTGGTCACTGTTCTAACACTGGTGATAACGTTCATACAGAACGTTGTATTGTTCTGACTACCCAACCTATTCTCGGTTTTTTTTCATGCAGAGTAAGAATATGAAGAGACCACTATTTGATATTCAGGAAGAAGCCTGTGATTTTTTTAAGTTTTGAATTTATTTTATTTTGTTTGTTCCAGATTATACATGTTAGAAAAAATATGTATTGTTACAATAGTTACCAGGTATTGCATTAGTGTTTTAGCTATCACAATCCAAACAGAATTGTAAATAAATATTTGAAATTGCCTTCTGATCGGGTTTGTGCTTACAAATAATGTTTTTTGCCTTTGCAGTGATTCATCATCTTTGCCATGAATAGCTATAAGTTAGCGTTAAGCAGTATTCACTCACTCACTCAAAAAATCATGGTCTAACATAGATTTGATACTGCAGGCAGACCAATCAGAATGCAGGATTCTAAAATGTCTTGTTAGAATATCATTGCCATATAACTATGTTGGATATATACTTACCTAACATAGCCACAACACTGATCATGTTCATGGTGAGGCTGAGAGGAGCGTCAGCGTCGCCGATCATGACAGCCACATGCCCAAGGCCGCCTCCTGGCACACATGCCACACATAGTAATCCAAAACGTATATCTTTATTGACGGGTAGCAACATCGCTAACCCAAACGCCACCTGGGAACAGAAGGAACATGGACATCATAACTAGTGGTACAGGTACCATGAGTAGCAAACACTTGATGAAATGACGGAAAGGAATGAGGGAACAGTTGTAACAATAAAGTAGAAGTGTGTTCACTCAGTTTAATGTCAAAACATATAATTCAGCAGTTTTTGTTGTTGATATGAAGCTACCCTGTGATGGTTCCGGGTAAGAATAGGTCCCCAGAAACCCATGCTAGCCCAAAGAGGTGACCAAATGTATTGGGTGGTCAGGTTCAGGCACTTGTTGATAGCATGTCATCGTACTCCAAAAGTGTGGATTGCTGTTCACAATATCAATCACTGGATTGTCTGGCCAAACTTGATTATTTGCAGACTATCCTCAAACAGCTGGAATATTGCTGAGTGGGGGGTTAAACATCAGACAAATGTGAAGCACTCTGTTGAACCTTACAGAAGTTAATATTTATAATGACGAACCAACTACAAGAAGTCATGAATTATATGTCCTGAGTGAAGCAATGGTGCAAGCCCAAGGATGTTAAGCTTTTCATCCAATATTGTACTAAATGTGAGGTGGGGTGGTCGGGTAGCCTAGTGGTTAAAGCGTTCGCTCGTCACGCCTAAGACCCGGGTTCGATTCCCGACATGGGTACAATGTGTGAAGCCCATTGTGTGAAGCCTGGTGTCTCCCACTGTGAGTGAGTGAGTGAGTATGGTTTTACGCCGCTTTTAGCAATATTCCAGCAATATCACGGCGGGGGTCACCAGAAATGGGCTTCACACATTGTACCCATGTCGGGAATCGAACCCGGGTCTTCGGCGTGACGAGCGAACGCTTTAACCACTAGGCTACCCGACCGCCCCTCCCACTGTGATATTGCTGGAGTAAAACCATACTCACTCACACACTTAATGTGAGGTGGAAGGTATATTGTTTTTCTACTTCTTTTATATATCTAATGCAAACTGCAAACCGTTAAGACTGATTAACATGAAGCATGAATGTATGTTAGGACTGTGTGCATGGTGTGTTTCATCAACTAAGGTAAGTAGCAACACGTGAAGTGATTTTCTTGATCTGTATAACATGAGGCAGGGGATTAGCAGTGAGGTGGCCAGGGATGAAAATCTAATAATTAATTGATTAAAGCCTAATCAGAAGAGTGGTAATCACATGGTGATTCTCAAGGGTGTGTGTTGGGTTAGAGCACTATAAGGTGGAAGGGCAATTGGGCAGTTTGGTGTAGTGGGACAACCACAAAATGTGCTGGGTCAGCCGTGACAGCCCCTGAGGTTTCCAGCTGATGGGGTTTCACAACTCCCACATTTATGGGGTGTTAGCAGAACAACAAAATAGTCCTGTGGGACCAGGAGCTGTCAGATTTCGGGTGATGATTATGTGCAGTGTTCATAGTTATTGTCAAGTGCAGTGCTTAAGGTAATGACATTGCTGCTGTCAAAGACATTCTCAGCAGGAAAACTTGTTGTGTAGATAGCATCCATAGTATTGGCCAGATGGCTATATATTATATTCATCATTTATCACAACATGGCTGAAATAGTGACAACATTGCTTTTAACACATATTTATCTACAGGGTAAAAAGTTGTTATGGCGTAAGATAAGAGTGTGTCAGCAGTAAGCAATTTACTAACCAGTCCGATAGCCATTTATTTTGGTCCAGTAAGTTCAACAAATTCATAATAGTCCATCAAAAAGGCCCCAGTAGACTAGCTTGACTCAAACGTTTTGGACAGAAACTGGTTTAGGTGTTTTGACTGATGGTCAGTAGAGTTGGTGGATTTAGGCTTCATTCCATCAGTTCATTCATATGACTTAGAATGTGTGCTGTATTTTATAAATTTGTATTTATTGTGAAGTGAAAAGTTCGGAAAATATTTTACCAGGTATCGTATTCCCAGTCTAAATGAGTCTCAAATGTTTGTTTGTTTGTTTGTTGTTCAATGCTGCAATCAGCAATATTCCAGCTATATGATGACAGTCCGTAATTAATCTGAACCAGACAATCCAGTGATTGACATCATAAGCATCGATCTACGCAATTGGGATATGATGACATGAATCAACCAAGTCAGCAAGCCTCACCACCCGATCCCGTTAGTCGCCTCTTACGACAAGCATGGGTTGCTGAAGACCAATTCTAACCAAAAATGTTCATGGGACTCTCAAATGATTCTCAAATATCTCTCACAACCTATCCTATGTTTGAAATGAAGCCTGAAAGTCGAAGGGTCCTTGTCATTACCCTAATGTTAAAAGGTAAAGATTCAGGGGAGTCCAAGATTTGAGTTCTATGAGAACAAACCTCAAGGGCCCCAGGGCCTTCCCTTAATTCAATCACTGCTATCAGTTGGTGACACGTTCTCCAAGGCATTGTTTACTCTGTGTCTTCATCCCAGACATTTCAACAATTCCAGACACAGGATGGCCACACTATGTTAAATCTGACATGTTTAAAATTAAATTTTGCTTAAGTAGTTTGAAAAACCCTAAAGAAGTCCATTGCCATCCGCTGAAGTAGCCAATGTAAAATGTCTTCCAAGCCAAGTCAAGTGGCTCATTGTCATTCCTTGGCCCATCTGTCCAATCAAGATGCCAGGAAGGAGACTGGGAAAAGCTCTCAAATACTCTTAAATATTACAGTAGCATTTGATCTGTTTAACAGAAAATGCTCATTTGTGTCTGGACACTCTATATTTACAGAAATGAAGATGAAAAGTGGAGATGAAAAAGAATTTTGTTTTGGTTAAAGGCTCATGTGCTGTAATTTTGTATGTATGCATCTGATCTGGTGTGTTGAGCTGTTTATGTTCATTTTGTATTTATAGAAGGATTACTCTTGATTAGGGCTATAGTGGGTAGTGAAAGGACTTGATAATGTATATTAGGTTATAGGTTGACTGAATTCCTTATGACCCAGGTGTTGAATAAGTTCCAAGGATTGTGCTTCTAAGCCAGATTATGGGCTTATGATAGAATACAAAGAGCCCTATCATGAGTATGTATCTGTAACTCATACAGATTGTATGTAATTTTGTGTGTATAACTTTTCAGATCAAGTGTAGTGTATTGTGATACATGCTCTTTTAATATAAATGCTGATCATGTAAATCCTGTCTTACTTAATGTTGTTAATTTCAGTGATTTCATGTTTATGTTTTCATTGTGAGAGTTTATTGTGACAATAAATGATATCACTCTTGTAAACATTAAATGTATCAACTTTTACCATCTTTGATTTGATTTTGAATTATTCTATATTTTATATTTTATACAATTTTTGGCTTTGGGGAAGTGAGATGAGGGAGGCCTTCTCTGTAGGTGTATGACAGACATTTCATCATGTTCTTATGAGCTTTACATGTTATCTTGTTTTTCGGGAAAAGAAATAAAAATGATGTAGCTTTGACCTTCAAGCCTGTGTGTTAGTGAAGCTCCAGAATCTTTTATCATTGCTTATTGTTGGCAGATGCCCAGAATTAGAGAACAGGCTTGATATGAGGTATTTTGGAAATGAAAAAATCCTTCGTGAAGTTTTAAAAAAAATTGATTCGTCACAAATTTATTGATTTAATCACCTTGGGACTGTTGATGGTTGAAACTTAACACAAAAGCTTTACCCTGGAGACCTAGTCTAACCCGGAATCCCCATGGAGGATAAGGATTAGTAGTTTTGTCCTGAACTACATATCACAAACCAGTTGTTGCCTACCGGTAGTTGGATTGGTGTTTACTGATGAAGTGGGTTATTACAAGGAAGGTTTATGTTTGTTGAAGCTGCATAATCATGAACATGTAAACCTGCATTATCACTATACACAATTAACACTATGCAATCTTATTCAAGATAATGATACAGTATTTACCCTTTTAGTTTGTTACATATTTGGATTAAACACAGATTTGTACCAGATTAATTTGTTTTATCTTATAAAACTCCCCAATAAATAAACGCAAGTCAATTATTAGGTGTTAGATGTTTGTGTCTGATAAAATCAACATCACTACTTTTGAAAATCTGATATTTATCTAAGAAATAAAAAAAAAACAGCTCTTGAAATGTGAAGATTATTGAATCTTCACAATCGGATAAAGTCAATAAAATATCTGATGAAAATTTGTCATTTTGCAAAAAAAAAACCAGACAATTTCAATAAAAAGCTAAATGTGCAAAACTTGGCGGACGAAAGAAAAAAGTGAAGCTGTTATTCCCTTGGTATTTCAAAATAGATGAAATCTGTTTTGGTCCAGTGAGAAATGAGTTATTGACCCAAGATGCGTGAATACACCGGCACGTTGTAGGAATGTTGTCGTGGAAAGGACATGGAGTCACGTTTGGGATCAAACTGAAGTCAGGTTCTGTGTTCAAGTTCTGGTACTGGCCAAGACTTAGCGCCAACTTACCATTACGTTGGAGAGGGCATAACACAGAAATGACATTGCATTTAGATGGCCCTTGATTGCTTGATACACAGGGTAACGAACCCTTGTTACGCTGTAATTTTCTGAAAATGTGGAAGAAATTCCTCATACTGAATTTCCTGGACAGATGCCATACTGTATGCAATGTGCATATTGTCATTTAGAAGTTTCTGAAAAATCATTTTAATCTAGTTGAAGTAATTAAGTAAGAATTCTTTTTATCATGCTCAGTAAAGGGAAAAAATATGTCAGTTCAAAATTTAAAGTGTTTCTACTTCAAATTGTTTTTATAGATTTATAGATTAATATTTTCTCATGACATCACCACCATGTTTAGTAGAATAGAATTTAAAATGGTAAAAGAATTGTCAGTTTGTTGAGAACTTATTATTTTGTTTTGTCTAAGGGGCAGTGTAACTCTTAACACAAAAGAAATCTTTGAAACTTTTTAACTTTGTAATTCTAGGGTCAACATGGTGAATGAGATACATCATGAGAACATGAATAGACATGAGTGTTTAAAGTACAGTAGGAGAAACATGAAGGTTATCATTGAGCAGTGGGAGAAGAATGTAGGCCAGTTTCAGTTGAAAATAAAACGGCAAAAAAGCTATTTAATTATAAACTCAAAGATGTATTTTGTATGTTGG
Organism: Haliotis cracherodii; assembly: GCF_022045235.1. NCBI lineage: Eukaryota > Metazoa > Mollusca > Gastropoda > Lepetellida > Haliotidae > Haliotis > Haliotis cracherodii. The sequence continues at coordinate 11,817,802 of NW_027266297.1, forward strand.
AACTCAAGGATAGGCCATTTAGTCCAAAATGTCAGCACAATGTCTGCCTTTGCACAAATCAGTACGATGGCATTCTTCCAATTTACAGGCAGGCTGCACTGTTCCTAGCTTCTGAAATACCTTATTGCGTAGGCAGTATGCTGAATGTGACTTCATTTATTTACACAGGTAATAACTGGGTGCATCCAAATAAATGAATACCTTGTAATGAGTTTGCACAATGTGTAGAAATCCCCTGCCACCTACATTAGCACTAAGTGTTATGTGATGAAGTACTTGTCAGGCTTACATCTGTCAGGGAATACAGTGCCAGTTAGGGGGTCCTGGGGCCTGAGATGCCTTTTGCTTGGGTTGGGATGATGCACCAAATGTGCAATCCAATATACGTATCACGATACCTTGCTCACAATCCGATACATGTCACGATACTTGCATGTGCGCTTATCTGTAGTGCATAAGGCATTTTATTTATATGCAGGAAGGCCAAACAGCTTGGCACTCTGATGATTTACAGTTGGCAGTGTCAAGTACTGTGCAGTGGGTGAAAATATTTTCACTACTTATTAGTGTTTGGTGTAACAGTTATAAAAGCAAACATTTAAGGTGAAATCGATATTTTTTACTTAGAGTGCGACTTTGATCATTACTGGGAGTAGAAAATCATGATCCACTGAGATTCATTGTGATCCACCAATGAATAAGTGTTTCGTCTGATTCGTCTCACTAACTTTTGTCATTATAGTATCTGACTGTAACTTTGATGTTTAGTGTTAAAAAATAAGGAGGAGGTTGGTTTTTTTCCATGTTTTTATGCTGTAGTATTTGAAACTAGATCCCCCTCTCTAACTTTGATATTTAGCATGTGTCGTAAAGTTTATAAGGGTTTACATGACCTGTGCATCCAGTATTCACAAATGTATAGAAGAGACTTAACCCAATGGATGCACAATAACATACATTGTACCATATTCTGGAGGAGAAATATAAAGCTCCTTTAATTAATGTAATTGTCAGATCTAAGAGATTTTACAGTACAGTTCACTACAACAGTTCCTTACTTATTTCCTGCAAGGACCCTTGAAATCAACTATTTGGGTCCCGAGGACCCCTAGTTTTGTCAAGGTAAAACCCTGGGTTTTTGACATGGACACTTTGAAAATCACTCTTAAATTTATACACTGATGTACTGAGTTGCTGATACAATGTAAGTTGCTGTTATTGCTGATCTGAGTCTGGACCCCTCCTACAGACCTATCAAAGAAAGCCAGCAGAACAGCCAAACGATAGAACCAAACAGTAAAGCATGCAGACCGCACAAACTGAGTGCGCATGCACTAGGTTTGTTGTCATCCCATTTGAAAATGTGGGTTTTAATCATTACTATGCACACTTGATGAGGATTGGGTCTTGTTTGTAATTTGTGAGGCTATTTTATTTAAAGTGCGTAAATATTCCATAGTTTGGTTGGTCTCACTTCAATAATGCTGTATTTTGTTGCTGATATGATTCATTGATTTACTGAGGCAATTAGACATCACAGGTGTATTCATGGAAAAATACTGTTCTGCCAAAAATATCCATAAATGTGTTAAGAAACACTTGTTTGTGAGACATATGGTGTCATGACCCTTCGTTATTAGTTTTAACATGAATAACAGTAAACAATGCCATCTGTGACTTTGAGAATATAAACAGGAACCAATGTAAAAATATTTTCTTCATCACAACTCTGATTGTTTGATCAAAGGAATTCAATATCATTTACCATCAGATGTTGGGAGAGCATTTCCTCATCAAAGGATTATTATTTTTGGATCGATCAGTTCCATGACAGCTGTGATTTATGGTCAGGCAGGCAGAATGGCTAATAGCAATCGCATTTTTCCGCCATTGACAATTGGATGTAGTTAGGATAGGATCCCAAGTAATGGATGTGAGACTCCTTCAAGACATCATGTGTGACTTGTAAAGTTTGCTTGGTGTGGGTATTGATCTGGAGGAACTAGATCTGAACTAGTTCCTGGGCCCTCAAAGAATTATATTCTAGGGCCAACGGTATGGTGTATGGACTATGTTGAGTACACTTGGACTTGCCTGAAGGTACCTCTTCTTAATGTTCAATACATGTATATCCTTTTTATATGGAAGTTTTGATTTTTTTGGTCCACTATGTTATCATCATTTGGGGAATTATTGAGAAAAATCTGTCATTTTCCATATGGTAACCTTGCCCCTAATTGTGCTACTAGAAGGTCAAACTGGATTCGGGGGTAGTATACGCCTCCACTAGCCTATACTTTGTTCTATGAAGCATCTTAATGGATCAGTGGTGACTCAGTAACTTGGCTGTTTGCATGTCGTGGGGAAGGAGAAATCATTGAAAGGCCCCAAGTAACCTATTCTTGTGGGAGGCAACTCAATGGATCAGACTTTCAGACTTGGTCAATGTAGGATGTTGCTCATGATATCAATCACAGGTTTGTCTGGTGCAGACCTGATTATTTATGGGCCGCCATCATACAGCTGGAATATTGCTGAGTTGACCAGGTGGGTGGAGAATCCTCTCTCACCTGGTGTCATTGCTGTAACTCTACAGAGAGTCATGAGTCTAGAATTCATGTTTCTATTTTGGTTGGACTTTGTCTTGTGATAAAGTACCCATGAACCATGTGTGAACCTTTGGAGAAGTTTGTATTCATGTTCAGCTTTTAGAAGTGTACATTTGAAGTGGAGCATGAAGAATTATCGTTTGGCAGAATTCTGAATTTGGTACAAATTGTGTTTTCCAAAGAAACTTTTGGTGCAGTAAAATGTTTGCTTAGATATAAAACATTAGGCAGCAAAACTAGTTTGCTGTTTGATCTCCAAGAAGTTAGTTCCATCTCATCTGAACTGCTACAACTCTTTGTACACCTAAAACAGTTGTGTAGACCGTTATGGCCAAACTTTGCAACAAACCACTCTCAAAAATTGCCAGAAGAAAAGATGTTCCATTTCAAGTCTATGCGAGATACCAGTTTAAGACCCGTGTTTTTAAAAGATCCCTCAGTCAGTAATCACAGGAATTACATCAGTGTCTATAAAACAGACATCTATCATATAGTTTGCTGCAATCCCATTGAAGAGATTACCCATATTTTGCAAATGGCATGTAGATAATATTAGTAATGGCACGACTGTCTGAGACTGTTTCTTCTGTCAAAAAAATAATTGGATTCTTAGCCCAATTTGATTCCTATAATGTTTTCACATCCATTTACTTATTGGTACCGTGGAGAAATTGCTGGTTTAATTATATTCCACTTTGTCTGCTTGCCTCAGCCTGTTGGAGGTTCCAGTCGTGGCTGAGCCATTTTGTTATTGACCCTTGGACTGACTTGCTTGACCTGTATATACCCTGCTCGACTTGCTTCATAAGCTTAATACTCAAATTACATGAAATCAAAGGCAAATATAGCATATTTTCCCCATAAACAGATTATAAGGGTTTAGATTTCCACCTTACAAACATTCATCATGCCAAGAATCAATATCATCCGGTCCTTCGATTCCGTAATTCAACAATGATTTGTGGGCGAATATTGGGTCAAAGACAAGCTAGTTATTGAGGTAATGTAGAAATTGGCCTCCTTGGATTAGTTGTCAGGGAAATGTGGCTGTAGACAGTGCTGCCACCTTGAGGCAAAGGTGTCAAGGGAGAGAACTGTGTACTGACAAATTGCCTGACAATTACATCTCTAATTTGTACCACATACCCTGAGGGTGTTGAGCAATTATCTGTCTCTCAAGTGCCTTGATTTATATCAGTTTTGTTGATGGAAGTTATTTAGGGTTCCAAGAGTTAATCCTATGTGGAATTGTGAAAGCTAATTTCGATGTGTGATGGTATTTCAGCCTTGTCTAGAAAACCAACAGTTATATTGTGTTATATGTCGAGTCCTGCCTAAAGTGTCTTGTCGCCTTCAGTTGGTGTCAGATGTTCTTTTAATTGTCTGTCTGTACCAGGTTTTGATAAGGTCAAGGTTGATGTACATACATTGTAGCCTGCGTATGACCAGAAAGGTCATCTATGGCTCTGTTAGGGGTGAGTGAATATTGTTTAACTCCATCTTTATAACCTTAATCAGCCATATCAGAACACAGATGGTGTCTATAAGATGTTGCACTTTAACAATGTTCTTCAACACTAGCTCAAGGTGGTAGGCAGCCTAGTGGTAAGGGCGTTGACATGAATCTGGACTAGACAATCCAGTGATTGACATCAGTAGCATCGATCCACACAATTGGGATGACATGCATCAACCAAGTCAGCAAGCCTGACCACCCATTCCCATTAGTCGCCTCGTACCACAAGCATAGCAGCCTTTTATGACAAACTTTTATGAGTTGCCGAAGACCTAGTCTAAACCGGATCTTCACAGGTCCTTGAGGACATGTAAATATAATATACAGTAAACTGGATTTACATTCATAGCCTTTGACAGTTTTTATAACCTAATTGTCTGTAAGGCGCATTTGAAATTGTGACAAACAGTCATTGTATTTTAGTGTTGATGGCACAGTTTAAATCATAATGGCACAATTAAGGCATGTTCCCAGTGCTTGAAGAACACGGGAAATCACATATTTATAAACCCCTTGTGGCAATGCTGTTGAATAAGTAAATGTGACAAACGCTATGGATATTTATATACACGTGGACACGCTACATTCACAGTATGATTCACAATATGTAGTGGGTAGTATGAAATGAAAGGGTTATTATCGACCTAAATGAAAAGGAAGGGACAAACTTTCAAAATTACAACTGCCTATAAATCTAGCCTTTGTGAAATGAGATTCAGTTGAAGTGACTGTAAGCTTAGAAAACCATTGTCCCTGTGCATGCTTCTCTGTATGATTTGAAAATGATATTGATTCGGCCTTCTCATTAGTTTTAATCCAGACTGTTTCTAATTGCTAACTTGGTGATTTACGTTTTACAGTACCTGAAATATATGTGTGAAATCAATTTGGATCACTGGTTGTAGTTTTATCTGCCCTTTTAATTACATGTTGTAACAGACTATATTAATTGTATTTCCATACTAATTTGAACATAGATAAATACAGCGCAGCTGCCACATGGCTATTTTGTGATGCTTGTTTTGGGTTAGACAAAGCCATTAGCCCTAAAGTCAGTGACAGGAAAATCTGGTTGTGTTTTCTGGTAAAATTTACAACACCCACATGTCAAACATGAGTTATGGACTTATTGACATGATATGATACAGTGTCCACCCCTTTTTGTTCTTCATTGTTGTTTTTGTTTATGCCGCACTCAGCGTTTCTCAAGCTGTGCGGAGATAATTGAGTCCGGACCAGACAAAGTCTCATATCGGATGGTTCAATGACACACTCAGCATTATTCAAGCTGTGTGGAGATAATTGAGTCTGGACCAGACAAAGTCTCATATCGGATGGTTCAATGACACACTCAGCATTATTCAAGCTGTGCAGAGATAATTGAGTCCGGACCAGACAAAGTCTCATATCGGATGGTTCAATGACACACTCAGCATTATTCAAGCTGTGCAGAGATAATTGAGTCTGGACCAGACAAAGTCTCATATCGGATGGTACAATGACACACTCAGCATTATTCAAGCTGTGCGGAGATAATTGAGTCTGGACCAGACAAAGTCTCATATCGGATGGTTCAATGACACACTCAGCATTATTCAAGCTGTGCAGAGATAATTGAGTCTGGACCAGACAAAGTCTCATATCGGATGGTTCAATGACACACTCAGCATTATTCAAGCTGTGTGGAGATAATTGAGTCTGGACCAGACAAAGTCTCATATCGGATGGTTCAATGACACACTCAGCATTATTCAAGCTGTGCGGAGATAATTGAGTCCGGACCAGACAAAGTCTCATATCGGATGGTTCAATGACACACTCAGCATTATTCAAGCTGTGCGGAGATAATTGAGTCCGGACCAGACAAAGTCTCATATCGGATGGTACAATGACACACTCAGCATTATTCAAGCTGTGTGGAGATAATTGAGTCTGGACCAGACAAAGTCTCATATCGGATGGTTCAATGACACACTCAGCATTATTCAAGCTGTGCGGAGATAACTGAGTCTGGACCAGACAAAGTCTCATATCGGATGGTTCAATGACACACTCAGCATTATTCAAGCTGTGTGGAGATAATTGAGTCTGGACCAGACAAAGTCTCATATCGGATGGTTCAATGACACACTCAGCATTATTCAAGCTGTGTGGAGATAATTGAGTCTGGACCAGACAAAGTCTCATATCGGATGGTACAATGACACACTCAGCATTATTCAAGCTGTGCGGAGATAATTGAGTCCGGACCAGACAAAGTCTCATATCGGATGGTTCAATGACACACTCAGCATTATTCAAGCTGTGTGGAGATAATTGAGTCTGGACCAGACAAAGTCTCATATCGGATGGTACAATGACACACAATCATCCACTTCATCCAATAAGTTGCCTCCTACGACAAGTATGGGTTCCTGGGGACCAATTCCATCATGGTATCCCATCAGGGCTGTTTGTTGAGGTGGGATGTCCTGTACTGGAAGTGCAATCAGTCATGGCCATCATTAATATTTAATAGAGTCATATACTGTGTGTGAAGGGTATTGACTTTTGAAATATAATATGTATGGCACTGTGATCACTGTAATGTATCAAATATGTTATATCAATAAATATGGAATTAAAGTATCAGTTGGACCAATGACAAAATTTCTATAAGTAAAGATGTTATTTTCTGGGATGGTGGGGTAGCCTGGTGGTTAAAGCGTTTTCTAGGCAAGCTAAAGGCCCAGGTTCTATTCCCCACATGACTACAATGTTTGAAGCCCATTTTAGGCATCCCCTGCTGTGATATTGCTTGAATATTGCTATAAGTGGCATTAAACTATACTCGATCACTATTTTCTACTGTGTCGTGGATCAGTTACAAGGAAATACAAATGATATGTGAAGATAAACCCAAAATTTGTTTTTTTTACGAGGAAAATTAAGCCTAACATTTCCAAATAATGCATAATTTGGACCCAAAAGTAATCTTCATGACCAGTTTGAATACATAACAGACAAGATTATTTCATCCCAGACAGCCATATTGACCAATTAACTAGGTCCATATGGACACATGTGGATGCTGGTAAACATGGCAATATCCATTTGGGTGTCATTCTCCTGTTATCCACTAAATCTGACCTCATACATAATGCATTCATTTAATGTGATTTATCATAAAAAGAATATGCAGTTGTTTGCTTTGACCTTGGGGATGCCAAATAAATCAAAGGAGGAGGATAATGAGACATGTGAGAAAACAGCATTGTTACTGGTTGTTTTCTGAGGTTTGGTGCTGTCATTGAAGTGGGAGGAATTACTGTGAGATAGATGAGTTAGTCAGACATTTTGTCATTAATCTAAAGGACAACATTTAACTACCATTTTCAACATTGCCAACAGAAGAGGATCTGTGGTATTTGCTGTTGAAGTTGTTGAGACAGCTGCATTGCAGAGGGTAGAAACAGTGTGCGCCACAGAGCTGCATTACTTAAGGTAGAAACAGCGTGCACCACAGAGCTGCATTACTTAGGGTAGAAACAGTGTGCGCCACAGAGCTGCATTACTTAGGGTAGAAACAGTGTGCGCCACAGAGCTGCATTACTTAGGGTAGAAACAGTGTGCGCCACAGAGCTGCATTACTTAGGGTAGAAACAGTGTGCACCACAGAGCTGCATTACTTAGGGTAGAAACAGTGTGCGCCACAGAGCTGCATTACTTAGGGTAGAAACAGTGTGCGCCACAGAGCTGCATTACAGGGTAGAAACAGTGTGCGCCACAGAGCTGCATTACTTAGGGTAGAAACAGTGTGCACCACAGAGCTGTATTTCATAGGGTAGAAACAGCGTGCGCCACAGAGCTGTATTTCATAGAGTAGAAACAGTGTGCGCCACAGAGCTGTATTACATAGAGTAGAAACAGTGTGCACCACAGAGCTGTATTACATAGAGTAGAAACAGTGTGCACCACAGAGCTGTATTTCATAAAGTAGAAACAGTGTGCACCACAGAGCTGTATTTCATAGAGTAGAAACAGTGTGCACCACAGAGCTGCCTTGCAGTGGGTAGAAACAGTGTGTGCCACAGAGCTGTATTTCATAGAGTAGAAACAGTGTGCACCACAGAGATGCCTTGCAGTGGGTAGAAACAGTGTGTGCCACAGAGCTGCATTGCAGAGGGTAGAAACTAGAGAAGACTTCAAAGAATTTGGCATAGACCGTAGAGGTCTCTCAAATTGCTTTTAAACTGGAGGACAAGGCACCATGTTCAACTGTTGTTTAGTTATGTGTATTTAATGATCATTTAGTTGTGGAGTAGTGAAGATAGGTTGATGTCCACAATGACTGGTTTCAGACATACATGTAACCTAGAAAATAACATAATTACATTCGAAAAAAAGAAAAGAAATGATAGTTACTGGTACATTCAACAACTATAAGTGTATTCTCCTGATTTAACTTTCAAAATTAGACATAATCCAGAAAACAAACTACATGAATGACCTTAGAGAGATACGACCTTGAAAACATGATACAACCTAGAAAACATGATATGACCTAGAAAACAAGATCTGTTACACCTGTAGCATAATTGGGTCACAGCTGCCATGAAATATTATGATTGTCAAAACACTATAAGATGAATCCAACATGTCTACCTTTCATTTCAGAGTAGTTGTTAATGGACTGTTTCTGCAGTTTTGGATTAAACTGCAAGTTATTACGATTCAGCCTCTGTCACAGAACAGCTGACCATTGACCCTGATTAGAGTTGGTCCCCAGCCAGCTATTCAGGGCCCTGTTCCCGAAGTAATCTATGAAAGTCATAAGTCTCTGTTAAAGAATGGGAGTTACGATCACCTTAAAGGTACGATTGCTTTATGGCACAGACCCAGGTCGTAAGAGCTGACTTGTTGGATGGTGACATTGTGCATAGCGTGTCATCATACCCTGATGGTATGGATCATTTCTCATTATATTGTTTACTCCCCAGGGAGCTGAGAATGAAAACTAAGTGCACACTGATCCATTGGTAATAATAGTGTAGCGCCATGAGCATTTACTGGAGTGGAATGGCACATTATATATGGACTTGATTTCCACATCATGCTCAGTCATCAAATTTGAAAGGTGTCTCAAAGAAGTCATGTTTAGTTATTATCATCATGACAGAAGATTCTGCTGTTCCCTGTAAACAACATGAGAGAGGACAAGCTGTCAAGTTGGATCTAAAATGCGAAATCACCTCAATGCGAATGTGAATCGCCTGTCTGTAAGGCAACATGGATACAGCTGTTTCTCCTTTTGTTTCATTACTGTAATTTATGTTTTGAAAATCCAAAACACTGACTGTTTTTTTGTGCCGTTAGACCAAGTAGAGTACAACTTTTATGGGACCCGTGAAGATTCCGGGGTAGAATAGGTCTTCATTAACCTATGCTTGCCGTAAAAGGTGACTATGCTTGTCGTAAAAGGCGACTAAAGGGATCGGGTGGTCAGGCTTGCTGACTTGGTTGATGCATGTCATCATCAATCCCAATTGCGTGGATCAAAGCTCATGATATTTATCACTGGATTGTCTGGTCCAGACACGATTATTTACAAATTGCTGTCATATAGCTGGAATCTTGCTGAGTGTGACGTTAAACAACAAACCAACCAACCAACAACTTTTATGAGATTTTAGCATGATTATGATTAATAGTAACATAATAATTTACACAAAGCGGTTTTTTATGCACAAGTTACGTTAATCATTTGAGATAAAAAGTTTGACTTGTCTTACTTTTACGATAAATGGTTTTAGTTGCTTTATGTTGTATAAATACCCTATGAGGACCCTCCGGTTGTTGTGGGAGAAAGTGATGCTGCATGTCCTAGATAGTAACAAGCCACTGAAATCTTAGTGAGCAAAGATGAGGCAGGCTGAATTATGGATGTCAGCTTCTTTATTCTTTCTTCACTGTGACATTTCAGTACAGATGGTCGTACCTTGGTCAGAAACTGATGAAGGTATGAGCATCTGGACCGGAACATTGCACTGAAAGAGAAAAGCAACTGCATTCTGTAAGTCAACCCTATCCACAATGATACCACAGCTTCAAGATGTCAAGAACCTGGTACCGATATTCCGTGAGAGCAGGCTGTTCTTATGGTTTGGTTGCCTGCTGATATTAAACAATGCGATAGTTATCAAACTGGTTGATGTTTATGTTACGAATGATTTTCAACGCAAATATTCTAGAAACCATACATTAGTGAGTGGTAATTTACTCCGGAGGACCAAGAGGAAAATTTCACATCCACAGACATAATATTTATGTATATCCCATTGTTCCAATCATTATAAATTGAATATTTTTACTTCACATATAAATATGAAGTAAAATGAACATGATGATATATATGTAGGTAGGTAGGTAGGTAGGTAGGTAGGTAGGTAGGTAGGTAGGTAGGTAGGTAGGTAGGTAGGTAGGTAAAATTATTCCATTTATTAACATTATGTTGACAGTCCTACATTTACCTTTAGAATATTTATGAAAATCCACCTAGCTCGAAGCTTCTTTGAGCAATAAATGATAATGAAGACAAAATTGTTCATAAATCACATCCCTCTTATTTCTTTGTTAAGGCACACTGATGCTACGGATGCTATTGAGTAGGAGCAATGTTCTTGATAATAACGTATGATTGGTCGTAGTTTCCTCCATACTATGGTATCAGATGCACCATTATACAGAGCCATAGATTTTCTATGTTATCTATATGTATTTGTGCCAAATTGAATTCTATGACAGCGTATCATTTCGACTGTTTGTTCATAAATACCCTCATGGTTAGGGATGTAACTGAGTAGGATAATTCTTTTATTGGGTATTTTGATGTATGCATGTGAGAATACTATAGCATTCATCATGGGATATATTTATCAGATGTGTGTAGAAACTTACCAACCCTTATCCCTTAGCAGTTATAGAGATTTTCAAGCTCCCATGTAGTTTGTTATAGGGCTAAATCGTAATTATTCAGCTTTTTTTACATTTACACAAAACATGTACAATACATCATCCTTTACTATACACCTTAATGGATATTACAATGTGAAAATGTATTTGCAGATATATGAAAGTTCATGGTTGCCATGTACTACCTGTTAGGTTCTAAGACATTAATTTGCAGTGATTGCATTCATGCTGGTCTTCACTTGGGGTGGGGGTGGGGGTGTGGGGATGGGTGGTGGCAGTGTGGGGATGGCCTGTGTGGGGGTGGTGAGGTGTGTGTATGTGGGGGTGCTGTATATCTTTTCACTGCTTCATCACATTTTTTCTGAAAGGAGAAGCCACGCAATTCTTTTTGGGGATCACACTGTTTATGTCCACATTAACCCAACAGATGCTGGTCGTATCGCGGGGATTCCAGGTTAGAATAGGTCCCCAGCATCCTATGCTGGTCGTACAGTGAGGATTACAGGTTAGAGTAGGTCCCCAGTTTCCTATGCAGGTTGCACTGTGGGGATTCTGGGTTAAAATAGATCCCCAGCATCCTATGCTAGTCGTACCATGGGGATTCCAGTTCAGAATTGATCCCCAGCATCCTATGCTGGTCCTACCATGCGGATTCTGGATATGAATAGGTCTCCAGCATCCTATGCTGGTTGTACAGTGAGGATTCCAGGTTAGAATAGGTCCCCAGCATTCAATGCTGATGGTACTGTGGGGATTCTGGGCTAGAATAGGTCCCCAGCATCCTATGCTGGTTGTACCGTGAGGATTCTGGGCTAGAATAGGTCCCCAGCATCCTATGCTGGTTGTAGGAGGTGATTAAATGGATCAGGTGGTCAGAATTGGTTACTTGGAGGATTGCTTATCATTGTACCCAATGGCATGGATCTTTGTTCACAATGTCGATCATTGGATCATCTGGTCCAGATTATTTACAGGCAGCTGTTATACAGCTCGAATATTGCTGTGTGGCATCAAACAACAAACATTTAGTGATAGAAAGAGCAAATCACAGCTGCTTCATACATAATCCTGACAAGAACATTAACAAGCTCTGCTGTATTCTTGAGGCACAGATTAAATCAATGACTTTAATTCAAGAAGTTGGTTTGGGAATGGTGAAGAATGTGACAGGTAAGTTACCCTGACTATAGCAGATCTACAGACTCCTGGAACTGACGTGTTTATAGTGTGAAAAGTTCATCCAATATTCACAGCCTAATCATGAGATCTGTATGTCCTGCGTGCATAGCCCTGATTGAGTAACATTACAGTCTCATAGACTCACACCAAGTCTCTTTGCTTAGTGTTTTTTTCTGTTGATCTTCCCAACAAGGCTTAGCACGTCCTGAAGGAAAGCAGGCAGGATCATCAAGAGTGGTTGTCATCACAGTTGGTTGTTTTAAAAAAAAGTCTATTAGTCTAAAGTCAGATGTCTCGTAATGAATAATGAACCAGGTATGCTGAGGTTAAAGGGAAAATCTTGACATGTTTGTTTAGGATGCCTCGCAGATTAGCTCTCAGTGTATCAATGTGTTAGATTATTAACGAACAATATAAGGATGGAAAATTGTTATTTGTGGTCTGGAAGGAAATACCTTTCAGGTTTAATTGTGTTTTTCTGGGATGGAAAATGGTTGTGTTTTTCTGGGATGGAAAATGGTTGTGTGTTTCTGGGATGGAAAATGGTTGTCAGGCATAGGAACGTACCATTTTTAGTCTACTTGTTCTTATAATGATAACATATAGCAAAACTCTTAAACATGGCAAACTTATATGAGTCCTTATGACACCTTAAACTATAGGGCTAGTGCCAGTTTCTATCATTGATTGAGTGCTGCTGGAAATGGTTATCCTTGTCATTAAGTCTCAGGTGACTTGATCCATTGAATGGTCAGACGCGGTGACTTGATTAATTGTGTCATTATACCCCTATGTATTGGATGTTGCTCATAATATCAATCACTGGTTGGTCTGGTCCATGCATGATATTTTCAGGCCCCCAACATACAGCTGGAATACGGCTGAGTGATGCTTTAAGCAATTTGTTCATTTCAGCAAAAGTTCTCAATTATTATGGGACTGGATTTAGAACAACACAAGTTTGAAGGCCTCCAACTTTCAGGGTAAAAATAATTGGTTTGTCTCTGATATGTTTAAAGAAGGGGAGTGAAGCACCACTGTGTGGCGGTTGTATACATGTCAGCCTCTCCTGTAGAGAGAGCTCAGACACACGGCTGTTGTAATCAAATTGCTGACAGTTGGAATTGGACAGTTAAAAGTAATTCCATTTGATTGAAATTGCACTTTCGTTAATGTTAGTTTATTTTAAAAAACAGTGTTTGTGTTTTGGATATCCTATCTGTAAGTATGTTAAGGTGTTTGGGGGTTCAGTCTATACAACACCTGTCAGTGTCTCTCTCCAGTGCAAGGAAGGTGGTGCACTGCTCTTAGGTGTCACAGTTTGTAGTACACAGTTGCATCCCTTAGCCATGTCAGGATCTGCTGTCATTTAGATCAAGATTTGCCTGTCAGCACCACACATGCTTATAGGTTTCACTAGGGTGAGTGTTTAAGTTTTCCACTCATTTTATGTTGATACACTGTGATGTAACTGATATATTTAAGCAAATTCACTCACTCATTCACTCACACCACACCACACCACGCCACGCCACGCCATGCCACGCTGCACCGCACACCACACACCGCAAGACACATGCTGCTTCAGTGGCAGCCATTTATGCCAGTGCCAAGCACATTTACTGATCTCCACCCACTAAGGAAACATTAAAAATGCAGTGGCACATATACCACTTGTATTTTTGCATTTTACATAATTTTGATAGATAGCAGCCGCAGGTTTTATTGATTCTTTATGTAGTGAGATAAATGAGAGCAATCATGGTCTATTGACTGTTATTGTGTAATTTGAATGGGCATAGGGATGTTGTGACAAAATACATTAATTTGACTTCACATATTTCTGGTGTTATTTTCATTGTGGCGCCAGTCCTAAAAAAAAATACCTGAGGGAAGGGCTCCTGTTCAGTTGGGAGTAAAACAATACTCCCTCACTCACTCATGTCACTCCTCCAGTATTACAAAATATTATGCACTTGATCACTCCCAAACATCTAGATCAATGTATTCCACTTATGGGTGATAAGGATCCATAATTCTTACAGGTACCCATGGTTACAGGTTCCCTGATATTCTGATGCTATCTCATTTCATTATAACGCTTGATGACATTTACGTTCACCATGGTCACGTGCCCTGTATACCATGGACAAGTAGCACCATCACATTCTTCTATTAATAATTCATGGTATATTTGTCTGGTGGATTTTATTTAGTTAGTATCACCCTCTCATACACTATATTCTCAGTACAAGTTTATTGATGCTCGCATTAAAACAGATGTTGAGGACTTATCCTGGAGGAAAATATCACTCTTGTCAGTTATGAAATGATGTTTTCCTCAAAGCAGATATTGATTAGCTACCTGACAAGGCTGGAGTGACTATTGAACTAGCTTGCTCTTGTGTATAGGTATGTGTTGTGTAATTATTACGGTTGGCCAATACAAGCTTCATGGAATGATTCGGGCGGTGGGGTAGGAGAGTGGCTCAAGTGTTTGCTCATCACACTGAAGGCCTGGGTTCGATTCCCCACTCGGGTACATTATGTGACACCTATTTCTGGTGTCCCTCACTGTGATGTTGCTGAAAAATGTCTGAAAGCTGATTAAAACCAAAGTCCATTAAAGAGTGTTTGATTCTTATCATATCATGTTACATGTAATTTTGGAGGCAAGATTGAAGTGATGCAGGTTTCTCATGTATACTACCATGTGTCACAAGGAGTAAAGGTGTGGTGTTGACCAAGCATCGTAGTCAGGGTGAACCCACAACTAGCATATCCTGGTACAACTAAGGGAAGCAACCACACAGTGCCACATTGCTACTCATGCCCCTGTCACAGAATATGATCATGAAATGGTTACTGCAATAACAAAGTGTACATGGTATTTTTTAATGAGTTTACCCTACTACCCAGGGAGGGGTTGAAAACTTGAAACATGCATCCTCTACTCTTCAGCAACCCATGCTTGCCGTAAGAGACGACTATGCTTGTCGGCGACTAACGGGATCGTGTGGTCAGGCTTGCTGACTTGGTTGATGCATGTCATCGATCCCAACTGCTTAGATTGATACTCATGATGTCAATCACTGGATTTTCTGGTCCAGAGTCGATTATTTACAGATCGTCATCATTATACACACCTTAATTTGGTCAATGGTGAAAGTTTAAGATAGGCTGATAGGCTACAACAGTCCACTTTAAAACATAAAATGATATTGGACATAAATTCCCTTTCAGTGATTTGTAACAAACACTAGAGGTGCTGTCTTGGTGGAACTCTCCCATTTTAGCCTGTCAATTCCCTTTCTAGCCTCCCTAGCTTGAGATGCTTGAACACAGCACTGATGATGGGCCTTGAAATACCCAACAAGCTGCTATCTGGACTGAATGTCTACCCTTTTAGACACAGAATCTCCATTCTACTGACGTCACAGAGCAGACAACTTCTCAGTAGGGGTATTGACCACAACATGTCAACACTTGATTATTCTGGTTATAATTGGACATGCTATTTAAGGAACTGCCATTGAGACTGTGTCAGATGGATGAATCTAAGAATACCACATAGATAAGGAAACATGACCCTCCATATCATGAGACTGTCACCTGGTCTTGTTTTATTTCGGTAATTCTAATTTCTACTTTGGCTGTCAAGTTGATCATAGCAGTGAATATGGGCTTGATTTATCTGCCAGCAATGCTCATTCAACTGCGAAACATTAGTTTCCAAAAATATAATTTTTATTGAATTCTATACAACATTTTGGGTTCCTAGATTCATGTGCTGTTGGTTAATTTTGAATACTACATGTAATTTATGCCCAATACTTATATAAGGGCTGGCTATAAAAATTGATTTTCAGAATTATCACCGATCGGAAGAAATATTAACGATTATTGATGTGAAATTGTTGTCATTGATAATAACTTACAAACTATTGTGATGTAAAAAAGTTTAGATAATTGATTGCTGTTTATTTAGCGATTATCGATCTCTATGATCTATATCAATAGCCAGCCCTACCTGACACATGTTTGTTCCTGGTCTGTTTATCATGAGAACCATATTTCATATCTAATTCAAGTGGCATTTGTTGCAAGGCCGTGTTACAGTATTGGACAACACGTTAAGAAAGCCAGAGGCGATGATTGGTGCCTGCGTCAGTATCAGCCCAACCCCACATCGATACCAAGGCCTGATTATCCACAGTGTTATTCATGTTCATATGGTGTCCAGCTAAAGCCATGTGTACTCGAGGTAAACATTCCTTGTGAAGATACAGTAGAATGTCCCAAAACCTACTCCTTTTATGAGCCACACGCATGTATTAGTTTGTGGAGTTGTGTGTTGTGTTTAGTTGATCAGTGAATGCCATGGTTTGAAGCATGAGCTGGTGTGAAGGAAGGGGGAAAAGATTCTATTGTGGAGGCCTTTTTATCAGTGCATTATTACACACAGTGGAATGTTACAGATATCATACATTCATGGACAAGCTTCCTGAATTTAGTTCTACATTACTTGACAATGCTGCAAATGTTGTGCTATTTTGAATCAGTCGTGCAGTCTTTGCTAGGATGTCGAAACATTTACTTAAATTATCCTGCATTTCAATAGGTATGGTTTACGTGGTAATGGGGAAAAGCGGTTAACAATTAACATGGGATAAATAGTATGGAAATGTGTATTGATGTTCTATGAATTGATTATTGTTATACAGAGGCAGTGGCCTGTGTAGTTTGTATCATTATACACAGGCAGGGCTCATGACAGAGCAGGAAGGGGCCCTGCATGTGGATGAAAGAACTGTATAACTTGTATGACCTGTCGAGTACAATGGTAAAGATAGGTCATACCAAATGCAAATAGCCAGTGTGGAATTATTATGAATATTTTTGCTGTAAAACGCTGTGCAGGAACTAGTTAGTATCTTGTTGTTAGCCTTTACAGGAGACCATGCAACTCTAGTTATGTCATCATCATGATAATAAGGAAATTTAAACTCTGAAACACTGATTTGCGTACAAGCTAATGTCACTAGTTTAAACACATGATGCTCATTCATAAACAATTAACAATTGTAAAATATATACAAATTATAATCATGTTACATAAAATATATTTACTTTGTGGTGATTTTGCTAGAGATAAATGGTATCAGTATATTCTCATAATTTTATCAACTTTTGCTGGGACATTTGTTTACATTATTACCAAATTTGAAATATATCTCAAGGAAATTTAGATGAGAATCTGTCCTAAAAAATGAGCAGATCTGAAACCATGGAAATTACGGGTTATTGTAAGTTTTGCAGCAATATTTGATGCCTTTCATAATGGTTTCTAGTCTTACATAATTTATGAGTAGATAGTTGCGCTAGACAGGACGTAGGCATCTTTATGGAATGAGTATCTGTACAGGGAGATGCTGACAAGACAGAGGTAATACTTACAACAGGCATGAGGATGAACTGGCAACAGAAGCCTATGACGAGGGACACAGGGTATTTCAGCTGTCTCTTCAGGCTCTCTGTATCAGTCACACAGCCTATGCCAAAACTTATAAGGATGGCCACAGCAGCAGCCGAGCTATTAAACACAATATCGGCAAGACGTTGTTCACGTTTGACAGAGACACTGATGGCTTGGACATAGTGGGCCTCCGGTACATCCATGCTGTTGTGATACGTGTTGAGCATCGCGACAGACATCGTCACACGCCCAACATGCATAGCCTCTATGGTGAAGTTATGTTCTCGGTCAGCTTCCACGGACATGACAGCGTATCTTTCCTCCTGCTCCATATCCACCGACTTGTCATACAGACTGTCCACCACTGGCCGGGCTATATTGTCATTGTCTGAAATTATCACAAATGCATAAGATGTGCTATTTTCCTGGCTACCAGAGCCAGGCTCGAGCGGAGAGCAGTTGAAATAGACGCTCTGTCGTGAATTCACTTTCAGATTATTGATCACTGGTGGATTGAAATAGACGAGGAACGTCTCATTCTGGGGTGCGCTGAGCTGCACCTTGTGGGATCCACCATTGATTTTCTCAATACTCAATAGAATCATCATGATACTTTCTATGTAAATCTGACACTTTAAGTTCATGTTTCAAATGCGGATACCTGCTCTCAGCTTTATTGGAATCAGATGGAATGTAGGTACTGATTGCAATGATCTTCTCTGTCTTGGCCCCGTGACATTTGTTATGGTTTTTTCTCAGTGTTACCCTCCTGTCCACCCCACTGTGGTCACAATAGGCATGATCCAGAAGGATTTCTCATTGATTTGTCTTAATAGTGCTTCTTGAGAAGTTCCTCCACACAGCTTCTAGACTGTGCAAGACATAGACGAAATTCAAGCTATGGACAGAAGATTCCAATGTCACAATCTCCCATTCACAGTTCACCTACATGCTGGTGCATGGCCGGCATGGGTTAAATGGAGCCACTTCCTCTGTCGTGCAGGCTAGACAGATCACTATTGCAGCGCTGTGAGGAAACACTGCGACACCACTAAGTGTAAAGTGACAAAATGGCTGTAATGCATTATGAAATGTGTGATACTTGCAGATTTGTCCCTAGGCTTTTTATCACCTACCACATCCTGTTTGATGACTAGTTGGGCAATATCGCAGTAATTGTAATTTGCAATTCTCTTGAGATTCACATCTGACAACAATTTTTCAGTGTTGACTGTCCATATTTTTCACCATGAATAATCCTGGACTTTTCAAAATCATGTCAGAAATCCAAGATGCCACTCTGTTTTTATGGTCCCCAAGGAATGATGTTGGCTTGCAACGCAGCTGCAATTTGTCAAATTTCAGACTCTTGGTCTTTATCCTTGTGGTGTGGGCTGCCTTAGCTTCTTAACTTCATTGTAGGTTATCAATCTGATGACTTGTTCTCTAAATAAGTCTGAACTTTACAAAATCAACATACCCTTTGTGATCTGTCATGCGTCCCACAAGACGTGATAGCGTTGTCCGTTTAAAACACAGTTCGAAACAGATGGAAAAACTAACCTTTCTCTTCAAACCAGCTTGAATGACAGGACTGCTTAATCAAAATGTAAATTGTGCAAATAGCATTCTGGTTTATAAACACATGGGAATTGAATATCTAAAAAAAATTATACTTGTTTCAAAGTTTACTCATGAATATGTATTTTTCAAATGGCAATAACATGTCAGATATTTGAAAATGATATTGGCTTCAGTATTCCTTAGGGTATCAGTTTGGCATAGTATGCATTGTGTTATCATATAATTAAACAGTGTGAGTTATTTAGGAGCAACAGAAATAGTATTATTTTGTGACTCCAAGCATACAGTAGTCGGATGGTGGGACTGACCCTGGGTGAGCAGGACCTGGACAGACTGTGATTACAACTTGATATAGAAAGTTACATGTGTTCCTCTTGTTTCTCCTCAGAGGCTGGTTGCCTGTCCGAGCTGTCAATAAGCTGGCAATGAGATATCCCAGAATGTTCACAATCACTAAGCTTTTCTTGTTGAGGACCAGCTTGGGAATTTTCCTCCAGTTGTGATGTTTGGTCGCTGGTGTATTGCAGCCATTGTACTTTCCCTGTGCAGATATATTTGATAGAGTGATATACAATCACAACTTCTACATCTGTGATCCAGAATTAATCCATATGGAACAAAGTGCCTTGTGTTTATTCCAATGTGTTGATAGATTAAACACCACAAGTAGATTTACATTAACTGGTGGCTGCTAACCCTTGGAGCTCCATCATTGTGAGCTGATACAGAATTTATTTAGCAAGGCACAAACACTGAGTGGGTCGTTCAGCTGTTGATTACATTGAAACAATGTAGGTTTACATTTTTGTTGCGCTTCAGGCAATCTAACATGTTCACATCTGACGCTGAATAGTATGTTGTTTGACTGTTGGTATTCCAGTAGTTTCACTAAGTAGAATGCAATATTAGTTCCACAATATCTGACACTAATCACAGCTAGCTCCAAAGAAACCAATAGTAGCTTCAATCTCCTGAACAAGTAGTGGTTTCAATCCTCAGACAGTAATAGTAGCTTCAATCTCCTGAACAAGTAGTGGTTTCAATCCTCAGACACCAATAGTAGCTTCAATCTCCTGAACAAGTAGTGGTTTCAATCCTCAGACACTAATAGTAGTTTCAATCTCCTGAACAAGTAGTGGTTTCAATCCTCAGACACCAATAGTAGCTTCAATCTCCTGAACAAGTAGTGGTTTCAATCCTCAGACACCAATAGTAGCTTCAATCTCCTGAACAAGTGGTGGTTTCAATCCTCAGACACTAATAGTAGCTTCAGTCTCCTGAACAAGTAATGGTTTCAATCCTCAGACACTAATAGTAGCTTCAGTCTCCTGAACAAATAGTGGTTTCAATCCTCAGACACCAATAGTAGCTTCGATCTCCTGAAACAAATGATAGCTTTAATCATCAGACATCAATAGTAGCTTCAATCTCCTGAAACAAATAGTACCTTTTATCCTCTGTTATAAATAGTAGCTTTGATATTTTGATAACAATAGTAGCTTCAGTCCTTGTGGCACATGTGGTTCACCGCCATGTATTACACAGCCACCAGGGATGGTGATTCTCTGACTGCATGTATTCCACTGTTGTTGTAGTCAGGGTTCACCACACTAAGAACACAAACACTAGCTGACATCCCACAGTCTGTACACATGTCGCACTAGTTTTACCTATGGATTTTTTACTCCTATATCTGCTTTACTTATCTTCAATCAATATCAGCTGTACATATCAGACACCAAATAATCTGTACACTTTCGACACCAGTATTGTTGCCAACTTACCATATGGCAGACCCCTCCCCCGACACCATTGTTGTTTGCTGGGGATACAACATGTGTCAGGTACCTCTGCACCTCGATCACTGGACTGCTGGCTGCGACACAATATGACCTGTACCTTTAAGATTCAAACACAGGCCTTGTTGACTACCAGTCTTGTGGGCTGGGGATACAATAGGACTGTACATGTACACCTCGGACTCAGTACTTGTTGACTACCAGTCTTGTGGGCTGGGGATACAATAGGACTGTACATGTGCACCTCGGACTCAGTACTTGTTGACTACCAGTCTTGTGGGCTGGGGATACAATAGGACTGTACATGTGCACCTCGGACTCAGTACTTGTTCACTACCAGTCTTGTGGGCTGGGATATGATGACTTGTTGACTTCAGACAGAGTTGTTGACTACAACAGAGCTGTGCCCTGTACAGTGTAGAGGGTCATCTCCAGCAGGCTATGTAGGCCGTATGTCAGGTACCTTGTCATCTGTTGATAAGAAGCAGCTCTACCCTCATGCAGACACTACTCATCTGACATAATCGATCCTGTTGACAATAAGCAGGTAACTCCTCTATCACTAATATTGTTGACAATATATGTGCAGATGACGTATTTGACACAATCTTGTTGACCATAAGCAGGTAACTCCTCTATCACTTATATTGTTGGCAATACATGTGCAGATGACGTATCTGACACAATCCTGTTGACAATAAGAAGGTAACTCCTCTATCCTCAATGCAGTTGACAATATGTGCAGTTCCTTCTGTGACACAATTCTGTTGACAACACACTGTCAACACACCCAGATGACTACAAGTCAGGTATCACTCTCCATGACTGCACACTTTGAGGAGCCAGATGGATGACCTTCCTTCCAGTCTCTGTTCCTATCATCACATGTTAAACTGAGAGACACATGTGGACTGGAGGTAGCCTCTCCTGATTACCAGCCTCCTTGGGGAGTGATTAGTCACACTGAACAATACATAGCCACCTTGTCAGCTTGGATCTTCTCTTCACTTAGAATTCACAAAACGAGTAGGCTCTCCCTGGAGGACCATTAGCTGGTGATGATGTCCCCTCCTGAAAAGTACCAACCATGTACATGAATATCTTTTGAAAGGCTTTCTTACACTGCTAATAATAAACTTGATGAAAGGGCTTTTGCGTTGCACTCCCTAGATACCTAATTGAATCATATGACCTAGCTATATATAACATTATGTAGATGATTTCTCAGTGAATTTGAGCTGTGCCAGTGGTTTTGATTATGCTGTCATAATCTGCATTGTTTTACAATTATTATGACGACAGAATTCTGAATAGAGTCAAGATCCTCTTTCGCGCATTGTTTGGTCTGTCGTGAATATTTACAAACAGTAAACCTTGATTTTCTTTGTTGGACTACACTTACATGGAATTCATGACAAATGGGGGATTCTGTGTTAGAATTGTTCCTAGCAAACTATGCTTGTCGAAGAAACAACTTAATGGATCGGGTGGTCAGGTTTGGTGATTTGGTTGATTGCATGTCATCATACCCAGAGGGAGTGGTTCAATGCTCATAATATCAATCACTGAATTATGTAATCTAGACTTGGTTATTCATATTTCACTGTGGTATAGCTGTAATGTTGTTGTGCTGCAAATAAACAAACAAAACTTGGAATTCAAGACACAAAAGTAAATTATCATTTATGTGTATGCAGACCATTGTTTTGCGGAATTTCCAAAGATTAAAAATAATAGGTGGATACCACACTGACACCAGGTCCATGTGGTCCTGAGACATGAAATGTTATTTAATTTGACTGTGCAGTTATCACGGTGTTCACTAACTGAAAATTAAATCTATACAATACACACACTCAACTCTTCAGCATATTGTACCTGCAAAGGAAGTAAAAACATTAGGCAATGCTAAATAAATAAATAAATAAATAAATAAATAAATAAATAAATAAATAAATAAATAAATAAATAAATAAATAAATAAATAAATAAATAAATAAATAAATAAATAAATAAATAAATAAATAAATATTGTCTCTTGCAACTGCAAACACCTAAAAAAGAGAATAATGCCTTTTCTGAGGTAAGTAACCCGTAAACATTTTACACTTTTAGCAAATATACAGTTGAATATTTCTCACTTAGCTGATCAACCCAAACAAGTATAATATTTGTAATGATATTATAATTCACTGAGCTACACAAATGTGTTCTCATTCTTATGATTACCAACCCAATCTCATAGGGAGGTAAACATTCCGTAAACAGTATACTCCAAGTGTGGCCTTAGTTTATGGTAGGAGCTGCCTATAGGTGTAAGGTGTTATGTGGAAGCATGACTGGAGGGCTGCTGCAGCGGACACGATACAGACATCTCCAACAGATGCACAGCTTGTGTCGTCAGTTGCCTTTGAGATAATGAATACCACAACTGGACAGTGCGATCCCACCTTATTATCGGTAGGGATCCCGCCTTGTGTTGCTGTATCTGCCTCAGAGGGGATCTTGTAGGTAATAAGGAAAACCAACTTCTTCAGCATCCATTAGACTTGCACAAGTCTCTAAGACATTGATTGTTATTATTAATAATAATTCCTTGATTATATATATATATATATATGGCAAGAACAAGTTGTCCATAAAAAGACTGGCATAATTAAATACTGTCCACTTATTTGGTCTTGTCTATTATTGGGATAGAATTATTATGCATCCATGGACTTACCAATCAGTGTTTATTCAGTGCATGTGATAAGATGCGGAGACGGACCCTGGGGGAGGTGTGGCTTACTTTTAGAATGTGTGTGTGGGGTGGACAGGGCTTGATCACTTCACCATACACAGGTATTTCAACAAACAAATACCTGGGTATACTTTTCTTGTCATAAGGATTCATAATAATATGATGTTAATTCTGCCTCTGGGATGGATTTGACTCGGCCAGGATGTAAGGTTAATCAGTGGCTGATTAATGTGAGGGAGTTATATGATAGCCGGGCTAACAGAGGCATGTTCAGGTTGGTGATACGTCTCCACTTACTTCCTGTTCCTTGTGAGGTTTGGTATCAGAACAAGCCTTCAGATTGTGTTGAGATGTAAATGTAGAATGAAGGATTGCATACTGTCGTATATCCTGATTACAGTGATATCTCAATTTCCTGGTGTATACTAGCGCTCTAGATCATAGTGTATACATTCTTATAGACTAACACCTGGTCTTTGAAAACATTTTTTTTAAATTATTGTAATTTTTGGTTCAAATGAACCTTTTTGAAATATGCTTCTTTTCAACTATTTTATTCTAAAAATATTTTTTTTAATGAAATTCAGGTTTTAAGATGTGCTATTTGTTGTGTGGTTGATGTAAAGTTGAGTAAAATGTTTATGAAACAGATAAAATCAGTAGAAATTTAGGTGAATGTTGTTTCACCTGGTCCTACCTTCCATGACAGATACTCAGTGACCCAAGATGACCTTGTACCCTGACACTGAGACCACGAGGCAGCACACTACCCCTTCTCCTACTCTGTCAAGGGAATCTGACCAATTCACCTGCCTAGTTCGTCACTTCCTGTGGATCACAGGATCATGTGACCTCCTTGTAGTGTCATGTCACTGAATGCATCAATTAAGTCATGAATTATTTAGAATACAGTAAACTACGTTTATAACGAACACGCTTATAACGAACTAACGGATATAACGAATTAACTTTTTAGTCCCGACTATATGCTGTTGTTATGCTGTATATATGCTTATAACAAATTACGGTTATAATGAACTAAAATTAGTAGTCCCTTTGAGTTCGTTATAACCGTAGTTTACTGTATTGAGTAATTTGCTGTATACTTGGTGGCACACTGCACAACAAGAACTGATCATTGTAATTGCTGTGATAGTGGATTGGAATGGTTTGAAGTACCTGTATGTACATGTCTGTGTCTTATTGATGAAGCACAAACAGTGAGGTTCAAGAAAATATAGGTAATTTGTGTTAAGCCGCACATATTCCGACTAAGTGGTTTGCTTGATTGCATGTGATTGTACCATGATGGCGTGAGATGTTCATATCAATCGTTGGTTTGTCTTGCCCATATTTTATTATCTACAATCCACCATTATGGAAATGAAATATTGCTGACTACAGCATTAAGGATGCAGTGTATGATGCTTCTCAACAGAATTATTCAATTTTACACAAAATTAGCAATATCTCAACTTCTGATATATATGACATAATAAAGAGTTAATTTCACCCTTATAGAAACAATACATAGTTCCTGCTTACATAAAATGCAAAGTTCAAGGATTGTATTGTACAGATATGTTTATTTCACACTGATCTGTGAATTTCAATCAATTAATGTTTACTGAGAAAAGAAAATCAAATTTGAAAAAGATTGAAAATTTGAAATTTGGTTTCTGCATAGAATCTTTCCTCAACAACATTCTAAGCTTTTATCAAGATTCCAGCAATATCATGACACAAGACATCAGAAATTGGCTTCACACACTGTTCCTGTGTGGGAAATCGAACCCAGTCCTTCGGGATGACGAATGATCACTTTAACCACTTGGCTACCTCAGCAGCCTCCTCTTGGCTGTGATCCTGTTAACTGCAATTTATCTTGATCTGAACCTGAGCACAGAAACACCATTCTCTGGTCCCTAAGTGTTGCAGAAAGGAAGCCGAGTCCCCATCATGTTATTCCAGTTTAGCCAATAGTGTATGTCAATAACCTGGGCTCATTTTCAGACACTAATTACAAATCAGGCAGCTACAAATGCACCATTCTGAGAAGAAATCATACAAATATTGGTTTTCTAATATCTGTTGGTCATGGAACTTGTTACTTTTTCATTGATCTGAAGAACATTTGCCATTACAAAGGTGTTTTACCTCCGTTAAAATTGTGTTACAGCATCGGTAAGATGATTGAAAATTGATTGGCTGTTACAGTTGCAGGCAGCGACTCATTAAAGGAGAAAATAATAGAAGATCAATTTCAATTACCCTAACACTTTGGCAGATGGGCTGGAACTCTACAGAATACCAGAGTTCAAGAACTGTTTAAATAGTGGGCTCGTTTCTCTTAATGTTGATAGGAAGGAATAGCCAGCCCCACAATGTATTCTGCTTGTGCATGAATGTAAGTCGCTCTTCTTACTGATAGGAGTAAATAGTCCATCTGTTTCTTTTGCATAGAAGAGTGAATGAGTATGAGTAAGGTGTTCTGTTGCTTGTAGAATTATTCCAGGCAAATCAATTAGACACAAGGAAGCACCAATAAAGGTCTTCCTACACTGGATCCTTGTGGAGAACTAAACCCAGGCTTTGGGCATAAAGAACATACAGTTTAATCATTAGTCTGCCTCCCATCCCCATCATGCTTGAATGGTCCTTAACTGTACAAATATGATTAAAATAGAATGTAGAAACAACTCTGTGTGTGATACACCTGAACAAGATGCTGTGGGGGGAGGTGACATGCACGGTGAAGCAGTGTTTTCATCACCAGCCTGACACAACTCTGTGTGTGATACACCTGAACAAGATGCTGTGGGGGGAGGTGACATGCACGGTGAAGCAGTGTTTTCATCACCAGCCTGACACAACTCTGTGTGTGATACACCTGAACAAGATGCTGTGGGGGGAGGTGACATGCACGGTGAAGCAGTGTTTTCATCACCAGGCTGACACAACTCTGTGTGTGATACACCTGAACAAGATGCTGTGGGGAGAGGTGACATGCACGGTGAAGCAGTGTTTTCATCACCAGGCTGACACAACTCTGTGTGTGATACACCTGAACAAGATGCTGTGGGGGGGAGGTGACATGCACGGTGAAGCAGTGTTTTCATCACCAGGCTGACACAACTCTGTGTGTGATACACCTGAACAAGATGCTGTGGGGGGAGGTGACATGCACGGTGAAGCAGTGTTTTCATCACCAGACTGACACAACTCTGTGTGTGATACACCTGAACAAGATGCTGTGGGGGGAGGTGACATGCACGGTGAAGCAGTGTTTTCATCACCTTGCTGAAACAACTCTGTGTGTGATACACCTGAACAAGATGCTGTGGGGAGAGGTGACATGCACGGTGAAGCAGTGTTTTCATCACCAGCCTGACACAACTCTGTGTGTGATACACCTGAACAAGATGCTGTGGGGGGAGGTGACATGCACGGTGAAGCAGTGTTTTCATCACCAGGCTGACACAACTCCGTGTGTGATACACCTGAACAAGATGCTGTGGGGGGAGGTGACATGCACGGTGAAGCAGTGTTTTCATCACCAGGCTGACACAACTCTGTGTGTGATACACCTGAACAAGATGCTGTGGGGAGAGGTGACATGCACGGTGAAGCAGTGTTTTCATCACCAGCCTGACACAACTCTGTGTGTGATACACCTGAACAAGATGCTGTGGGGGGAGGTGACATGCACGGTGAAGCAGTGTTTTCATCACCAGCCTGACACAACTCTGTGTGTGATACACCTGAACAAGATGCTGTGGGGGGAGGTGACATGCACGGTGAAGCAGTGTTTTCATCACCAGGCTGACACAACTCCGTGTGTGATACACCTGAACAAGATGCTGTGGGGAGAGGTGACATGCACGGTGAAGCAGTGTTTTCATCACCAGCCTGACACAACTCTGTGTGTGATACACCTGAACAAGATGCTGTGGGGGGAGGTGACATGCACGGTGAAGCAGTGTTTTCATCACCAGGCTGACACAACTCTGTGTGTGATACACCTGAACAAGATGCTGTGGGGGGAGGTGACATGCACGGTGAAGCAGTGTTTTCATCACCAGCCTGACACAACTCTGTGTGTGATACACCTGAACAAGATGCTGTGGGGGGAGGTGACATGCACGGTGAAGCAGTGTTTTCATCACCAGCCTGACACAACTCTGTGTGTGATACACCTGAACAAGATGCTGTGGGGGGAGGTGACATGCACGGTGAAGCAGTGTTTTCATCACCAGACTGACACAACTCCGTGTGTGATACACCTGAACAAGATGCTGTGGGGGGAGGTGACATGCACGGTGAAGCAGTGTTTTCATCACCAGACTGACACAACTCTGTGTGTGATACACCTGAACAAGATGCTGTGGGGGGAGGTGACATGCACGGTGAAGCAGTGTTTTCATCACCAGACTGACACAACTCCGTGTGTGATACACCTGAACAAGATGCTGTGACATTGTGCCAACAATCTACACATTGGAATCTATTTAAGGCACCACACGGACAAGTTTGTAACAGTGTTAATTGTTCACACTGCCCAAGGGTTATTATTAATTTATACCCTTCTTTCATTCAGTGAAGAGGATCAGATATACTTGCATGGTTGCAACAGCTTGGCTGTCAGTGTTGAAGCGCTCTGTTGTGAACATTTCTCGTTACAGTTGACTTGCTTTCCATGAATGTTCCACTCCAGGCTTAATTTTCACAAACTCAACAATCAAACTTCAATCTTGATTTGGGCTTGTCTTGGAAATGACTCAAATACTGTCATATTTTCTGTATTCATACAAACACTGTTTTGTTGAACTTACAGTTGTCTCGAAGTAAACAAATTGTTCCCTGCATATTCCTCCTTTAATCATCATTTTCCAGTTATGGCGAACTTCAAATAACTCGAAGTATGTACGTAAGTCCCTTCAACTTCGACACAACAGTGTTTGAGTGAATTATGTTTCCTTATTTGAGTGAGTGAGTATGGTTTTACGCCACTTTTAGCAATATTCCAGCAATATCACAGTTGGGGACACCAGAAATGGGCTTCACACATTGTACCAATGTCGGGAATCAAATACGGGTCTTCGGGGGTGACGAGCGAATGCTTTAACCACTAGACTACCCAACCGCCCCTCCTTATTTGATTTTTGATGAGATGTTTATAATACAGGGATTTCAAGACAACTGTGTTTGTGTTGCAGTGTGATGGATTTAGAAGAAATAGTCAACCAGATTTGAAGCCCCAAAATCTTCTATATTTTTGCAATGTATGGATAATATTTGTGATAAATTTCATGGTTCATGTTTCAAATATATTTTGTGTGTTTTCATTCATGATAACATATATTTTAGAAAATAATCATGGAACATTTGATATCAATGAAAATATTACCATTGGGTTGTTTTTTTAGTCCTTTTTAATTTTATTAATTTTTATTCCCCGCAATGCGTTTGCAGGGGATATAAAACTGGACACCATCCGTCTGTGCAAGATGTCATTTCTGGAGCAAATTTTGAAAACCATACTATATTTCTTCTTTAAACTTGGCACATAGATAGGTCTAGTGGTGAACTGATGCCTTTTGATAGTTTTGGATTTTTGACAGAAATCATTTTTTTCTTACTTTGGCTTAGACTGAAAATGGGGGTAGTGCTTCTTTCCGGAACAGATCTTGAAAACTGTAAATCTTTCTTCACATAGCTTAGCACGTAAATACATCTAGTGGTGAACTGGTACCTTTTGATAGTTTGTGATTTAAAAAAAATGAAATCTTTGGGAGACATTCCTGACAAGTATTTATCATTGCAGGGGATATCGATGACTTTGTCCCCTTTTTATTTTAATTTTTGTTTTTATTTTTATTTTTTAAAAGTAATAATGTATTCAGACATATTTCTTTTATTAGTACTATCTAATTCAACATTCTCTCATCATGCTCATAACAAAGGATGTTAAATAAATAACCACTGTTCAACAACAACTGCATAAAAACAGAAGTGATCGAGTGAGAGGCATTGTCAAGTATTGATCTCATTGATCTCCAGGAGTGAAATTTACCACCCAATTTGAATTGACTTTCCAAAGGCTTAATGCCAGGCCGACCTCATTCTCAAACATTATTAATTTCCGCAGGTAATATGCGTAATTATGCTTTCAAGCTTGGAGAACTTGCAATACCATCGATCATTATTAGAGAGTCTATTCATCCATGTTCTACACAGAGGATGTTTCTTTGAAGAACAAACCTTGTGATTGACAATGACTGACTGGGTAGGAGTTAGGAGGGTGTCAATTGCCGATGTGTAATCATGATTGACAGGTGATGGTTTGAACAAGTAATAATGATAGATGTGTTGTTATTGTTAATAATGTCCTGAAGCATTGTAAACAAATCATTAAATGCCACTGTTCAATATTTTCATTGGAATGCTAAGATTTGTGTTACCCTTTCTTGGTCACAACAAGAAGTCTGATATACTGATGTCTGATACTGTAACTGAAAATTAGAAGAATTATGTCCCAAACAATCAGATCTTATATCTATATATTGAAGATATCTATGTTCAAATAAATGTTCACATTTACATTTCACACTATTGTCTTTCACCATTACCATGTGGTGCAGTGGCCCCATGTTCCCTCCCTTAGGTAGGCCAGGATGTGCTGGGTTTGAATTCCAGATTTGCCCTGACTAGGAACATTTGTCAGCACAGTACTTGTACAAATAATCTCCACATCATTTGCTGAACTGCCAGCAGCCTTCATCTAACAACCCCCCAACCCCACAACCTACATTAAACCACAACAACCTCTACCAAACAGCACAGAACCACAACCTTCTATATAAAGAAAGTTACCCCATTAGTTACCAGGGTATCTCCCAATTCACTGACTTACTGACCCCATGGGGACCCCGGGTAGAAGGTGTCCCCAGCACCCCATTGTTAGTCGTAGAGGCAACTTTACAGGGAACTTGTGAGGATTCTGGGTTAGAATTGGTTCATAGCAAGCTGGGGTGGTCAGATAGCCTTGTGGTTAAAGCGTTCACTCATCAAGCCGAAGACCAGGGTTCGAATCCCAACATGGGTATAATGTGTGAAGCCCATTTCTGGTGTTCCCCGACGTGATATTACTGGAATGTTTGCTAAAAGTGGCGTAAAACCATACTCACTCACTCTCTCTTTGCAAGCTAAACTGGTTGTAAGATGCAAATAGATGGATTGAGTGGTCAGGCTCAGTGATTTTAATCTCACACACCCACACATACAGTATTTTATAGTACAGTATGCTCCAAAACATATTGAGCTCCCTTCTCTAGGGGATGCAGTAGTTTGGGAGAAAAATTCTTTTTGGATTATAATGTGCTGTAATAATCTACATCGAATCCCTTCAGGTGAAGAAACAGGGGAGAACAAAGTTTGTGAATAAGAAAATGAGATGGAGCGATCAGTTGATCAGTTCACACACGATTTCGCTGAAATTCATACAAACAACATGGAATGAAATTTTGACTAAAATTAATATAATTGATTACAAGCACACGTCCAGCTGTAGGGGAAAATATGGCCTATACTCAAGATGATATGGTACATGCACTCATGCACACGCATAATAAGAAAAGAAACATCAGCAGCATTTCTATCAGTTTGTCATTTGATCACAGTGTTTCCTGGTCCCAAAAGCCATTATTCCATCTGAGAACACTTGGCCAGACTGACTGTCACAATCTTCTCTGAGTTATGGACTTGATACAATTAGTTGTGGCAAACTGTATCTTCCACTTTGTTGTGTCCTGACAACTTACAATAGAGGTCTGAAATTAACAGTGCGGGCCAATTCCATGTCTGTCAATCCTTCAATCTATAGGAATCCCACTGTTATCAGGGACCAACCATTGATATTCTGGGGGTAGGGGTGGGGGCTGTTGTTTTAACAATGAAATGAAATGTCCCCAAAAATTCTTCATGTGCGGAATACTGAATTTTCTTTTCATCTTTCTTCTTTCTCCTTTCCCGATTAGATAGAAATTCTCTCATCAAGTTGGACTTAAAGCTACAGTCAGATGATTTTTTTTTTCGAATTTGTGGGGCTGCAGGGATTTGTCATCTTCTGATGACTCTTGTTTAACAAGCGTCATAATTTTGGTATTTTTTTGTTCAAGAGCAAAGAATAGACATGGAATTTGACACAAGTTCTGTAAAATCAGTATGGTACACCTAGTCACACTTGCTAAATTAAAGACTCTTCGTAATGAAGCTAATTCATTGTGTGAAATTCAACATGAGAAATTTATTTAGATAAATAATATCTATGTATAGCACACTGAAATATCTGACAGAGCTTGACCAATCAGGTTGCTCCTGGGCTAAAAACATGTACTTACTTGTCTGGCTCATGAAGGTAGTCCTGGTCAAGAATACAAATCAACAGTCACCTGAGAGTAAGCATGGTTCTCAAACCAAACCAGCTCAGTTAGGAATAAAAATTCCCCAAGGAATGGCAGCCTGTCAACATTGTCAGAGCTTGTCCAGGACAGATAACGAGTAAAACTCACTTTGCGTATTCACCAATGCATGTACCACTGCACATTCACACAGGGAAGTATGACCGTTCATGCATTTTATGAAACAATATGTCTGCTGAGAAAGTGAAGACTCACCCACCTAATGAACTATTAACGAAGTTTGCGACGATGATCGCAGCTCCTGTCTTCTCAAAGGAGATGAGTCAATCATGTATGACGGCAATCAATTGGAATTAAAAGTCAAGAAAAGTCCTACCTGTCTCTCGTCTCGCTAACGCAAAGTCCCCACTTTGATGATGGTTGTGAGGACCTCGTCAACCAGTCGTGCATTGATTCTGTCACCGGTTATAGAAGTTTGATAATTGAGAATAATAACTACTCCTTCTTAATCCATGGAGACCCAGCTTCTGTATGTTACATTGTGTATCCCAGAGCATGGGAAGTGCTGCAAGTCTAAACACACCTTGGAGAACAACATTGATTAATGGTATTGATTCCTGATATCGCCATCAGGGGGCACTGAAGGATTAGCAAATACCCTACATGGTCACTTTGCTTACTGCAGGATGAAATCCTATGTTCAGACTTATATCAGGTCCTGCACATCGTCACCCACGTATAAGAAAATATTTGTCACAGCTATCAATTATTGATTACAGTTTTATGTCATTGAAGGTCATTATTACATCAATTAACACTTCCTTGAATGTCATTCGTGGTGATTCTGTTGTTCATAAACAAACTATTGTATTTGCCCTCAGGTTCTATATGCAGATGTTTGGTGTAGATCTTATAGGTTTTCATCAGTGTCACTGAGTGCTGCAGGGGTGTGTAGTAGACATTGCTAAGAGACGGATGCTAATCTTGTATTGTCATGCTAATGGTTGTGTAAGCAACGCTTGAATGAACACCATGGAGATGGCATGTGTGCATGACAACTTCAACAAGGCCAATTTCTCAATCAGGATAAAAGTGAATTGGGTGGAATGATTGGAAACAAATGTTCCGGTTGTTAAAGTTAGTCATGATATCCAAGCATTGGTTAACAGCTGGACAATGTTGCCATGGACTTTCAATGGCGGCAGTGTGTTACATATTGTCATGTCTTGATAATCAATATTATAAAGGAAATCACTAGATTCTTGAGAAAATTAAGACCTGTCAAAAATGCATCTGAAATTTACTTAGTGAATTTTCTACACATTTCAAAATGTAAATAAATCTGGTGTCAAAGAAACATTCAAACTTTGACCTCAAGTCACATGTGATTTGGCCATCATTACAACATAATAATTTACTCTATCAGTCATTGATGTCAATAAAGCGACAGAAACCAGCTGTAACCTTACAGACCCCTTGGTGACAGTGTTGTGTCATCACTTGTCCCACTCTCAGACACACAACAGCCTTGTTTGAACAGCAGAAATCAGTGATAATATAGAAGCATTACCTCTTTCTGCCAGACTCATATCTTGGAATTGACAAGATTAGTGGCGATGGTGTTGAAGCCTGAATCAAGTGTCTCTGAATGTTGTTAACCATGAACTGAATAATGGTAATTTAACATACTTCCCAGCCTTCTGTTATTGACAGAAACTAATAGGTATGTTTTACAGTGTGTATATTCCCGTACAGCTTTTATCTTCATTAAATATTTACACACATACAGCTGACGGTTTGGTAATCTGTTAATGTGTCTGTGTTAGAAGTAAAGAGAGGTGTTAGCAGGGTTAGAAACTAACAGTTTTTGTCCACAAGTCCTTATAATGATAACATATAGCAAAACCCTTAAAAAGGACAAATTTCTACTAGTCAACACTTTCTA
Source organism: Haliotis cracherodii (assembly GCF_022045235.1). NCBI lineage: Eukaryota > Metazoa > Mollusca > Gastropoda > Lepetellida > Haliotidae > Haliotis > Haliotis cracherodii. Next base: position 11,852,024 of record NW_027266297.1, read on the forward strand.
ACACTGGTGTTTGTTTGTTTCAAATTGTTCACGTTATCCTACCATGGCTTTTTACCCATTTACTAACACAGTCACTGTTATGCATCTTGTTCGTGAACTTCATCATGGTAATGAATAGGACAATTTTAAACAAATACATGTATGATTTATAGATCTGGCATCACATGTGGCATTGATGTAATCATTTATAAAATATCCACATGGGGATTATACTAGTTAGAATTCATCCCCAGCAACCTCTGCTGGCTGTAAGAGGTGACTAAATGGATCGGATGATCAGACTCGGTGATTTTGTTGTTTGATTGTTATTGTATCCAATGGCATGGTCAGTGTCACCTAGTTGGATGAGACCGTCTGTGCCACCTACTGGATCAGACCTTCCAGTTAGTCGACCAGAGGTCAGTGCCAGTTAGAGGACCAGATGTCAGTGTCAGTTAGAGGACCAGACCATTGGTGCCAGTTAGTGGACCCAGACGTCAATAACAGTTAGTGGACCAGACCGTCAGTGCCATTTAGTTGATCAGATGTCAGTGCCACCTAGTGGATCAGATGTCAGTGCCAGTCAGTGGACCTGACATCAGTGCCACCTAGTGAGCCAGACTGTCTGTGCCAGTTCCAGTTAGTGGACCAGATTGTCAGTGCCACCTAGTGGACCAGACTGTCAGTGCCACCTACTGGACCAGACTGTCAATGCTAGTTAGTGGACCAGACGTCAGTGCCAGTTAGTGGACCGGATGCAGTGCCAGTTAGTGGACCAGACCATCAGTGCCAGATAGTGGACCAGACTGTTGGTGCCACCTAGTGGATTGGATGCAGTGCCAGTTAGTGGACCGGACTATCAGTGCCAGTTAGCGGCTCAGACTTTTGGTGCCAGTTAGCGGACCAGATGTCAGTGCTAGTTAGTGGACCAGACTGTCAGTGCCAGTTGGAGGACGAGATTATCAGTGCCACCTAGTGGACCAGACCATCAGTGCCAGATAGTGGACCAGACTGTTGGTGCCACCTAGTGGATCGGATGCAGTGCCAGTTAGTGGACCAGATGCAGTGCCAGTTAGTGGACCAGACCATCAGTGCCAGATAGTGGACCAGACTGTTGGTGCCACCTAGTGGATCGGATGCGGTGCCAGTTAGTGGACCGGACCATCAGTGCCAGTAAGTGGCCCAGACTTTTGGTGCCAGTTAGCGGACCAGACTGTCAGTGCCAGTCAGAGGACCAGACCGTTGGTGCCAGTTAGTGGACCAAACATCAGTGCCAGTTAGTGGACCAGACTGTTGGTGCCACCTACTGGACCAGACTGTCAGTGCCACCTACTGGACCAGACCATCAGTGCCAGATAGTGGACCAGACTGTTGGTGCCACCTAGTGGATCGGATGCAGTGCCAATTAGTGGACCGGATGCAGTGCCACCTAGTGGACCAGACTGTCAGTGCCAGTCAGAGGACCAGACCGTTGGTGCCAGTTAGTTAACCAGATGTCAGTGCCAGTCAGAGGACCAGACGTCAGTGCCAGTTAGTCGACCTGACATCACTGCCATTTAAAGGACCAGACCCTTGGTGCCAGTTAATGGACCAGACATCAGTGCCAGTTAGTGGACCAGACATCAGTGCCAGTTAGTCGACCTGACATCTGTGCCAGTTAATGGACCAGACCCTTGGTGCCAGTTAGTGGACCAGACATCAGTGCCAGTTAGTGGACCAGACATCTGTGCCAGTTAGTGGACCAGACCATTTGGGCAAGTTAGTGGACAGACCGTTGGTGCCAGTTAGTGGACCAGACCTTTGGTGCCAGTTAGTGTACCAGACATCTGTACCAGTTAGTGGACCTGACGTCAGTGCCACCTAGTCGATCAGACATCACTGCCACCGTGTGGATCAGACATCAGTGCCAGTTAGTGGACCAGACCATTGGTGCCAGTTAGTGGATCAGACATCACTGCCAGTTAGTTGACCAGACTTTAGTGCCAGCTAGAGGACCAGATGTCAGTGCCAGGTAGTGGACCAGATGTCCGCGCAAGTTAGTGGACCAGACGTCAGTCCGAGTTAGTGGACCAGACCGTTGGTGCCAGTTTGTGGACCAGACCATTGGTGCCAGTTAGTGGACTAGACCATTGATTCCAGTTTGTGGAACAAACGTCAGTACCAGTTAATGGACCAGAACATTGATGTCAGTTTAAGGACCAGACCATTGGTGCCAGTTTATGGACTAGACATCTGTGCCAGTTAGTGGACCAGACCATTGGTGCCAATTAGTGGACCAGACCATTGGTGCCAGTTAGTGGACCAGATGTCAGTGCCAGTTAGTCAACCTGACATCAGTGCAAGTCAGAGGACCAGGGATGGGGTGGTCTGACTTGGTTGATGCATGTCATCGTATCCCAATTGCTTAGATCGATGTTCGTGATGTCAATCACTGGATGGTCTGATCCAGACTATTTACAGACCGCCATTATATAGCTGGAATATTGCTGAGTGCATACCCTTGCTCCAAGGTTTCTCAAATTGTTCAAGACCTGCATCACTTCTGGCTTGCCTCCAACATCAAACAAAAGGCTAAGCAGGCTGTGATAAAACTGAAACACTGTTAAAGACTCACAACAGGGATGGACTGACTTCAAGTATTTATTCAACCAAATAATTCCATGATCTGTATTTGGTGAAATCTGTAACACTATTGCTCAAAGAATGTAATTCAAGGAATTAGGACTATATGCTTTATTAGATTTAACAGATACGATAAAACTACACACAGTAAATGGACATCAAACAGTCACAAATAAGTTTTCATGGAACAAATTTGATTTTGATTCCATTCCCTAAAGTGTGAAGGTCACATTCTTCAATCATGTTGCATCGTCAATTATTTATCGACCAACCACCAATGTTGAAACAGCTCAAACTTCCAGCTGTATTGACTGAGAGAGCCATGTTTTATTGGATTATCGTGATTACAGAAGTACACTTCCAAAGTAATTACATCTGCACTGACCATGTGAATGTTACATCATTACCCGTCTTGTATTGATGGAGTCATGAAAGAGTCAAGTGCTTTGCCACTCTGAATATAGTGTCGTCAAGCTGGTACCAGCGTCAGGGATATTTGAACATTCACTGTTATTCTTGAGAACAAGTTTTCTTAAGCTATGTGTTCGACAAGTTCAAACAATTCAAGTACTTATGAATTATTGAACAAATGTTCACAGAAAGATAATTTGTAATATGAATCGTAAGAAATTTTGTTTTATTGCCAAGCAAGATCTGCTGACTAGAAAACTGAAAAAATGACATTTTTATATTTGTATTTTGTATTTAATTAATTTCATTGTTAATTTTTTTTCTAGATTAAAGTGTATTGTTTTCTTTAAATTCAATTCCGGCAAATAATTTGCAATGGTTTGATGTTTTGACATTTTAATGAAATAGAGTAAAAGTAATGACTGTGATGGATTTGATGAAAATGTCAATACAGTTGTTAGGGTTGAATGGGTAATCAATATCAGAACCCATCCAAGCCAACTTCTTATTCACCTTATGGCATCTAGTGACCTAATGTCACAACTTCTGAGGTACAATTGAGCATGCTCTTTTTTGAAGATTTCAGAGAGCATCATTGTTGTTTGATGAGGTCACAACATTCAAGGCCTCAAAAGGTCTTGTGCTAGGTATGTGGAGTGCAGTTCCAAATTTGAAAGCAACAATGGCAAAAATAATGTCCCATGCAATTCCCTCTTTTGACTTGTGAGATATGTTACTGTGTTTTTTTCTGGTGAACATTTGACTTGACTTTGCATGTGTTTGTGATGGGTGCCACTGGTGGAGCAAGATACAGTCATTTTCTTTGTGAACACCTGGTATCATTACTATTTGAAAGTTTTTCATGAGCACATGCTTATGATGTACCGTATTTTCTTGAGGATAGTGTGCACTTTTTAAAAAAAAAAACCAGCTGTGTAGAAGGGGGTGCGCATTATACACGAATTAATGGGTTTTGATGTTTTTTCCCCCATGGAAGACATTACCATGAGCACGTAACACCGGAAATACCATGTGAACAAATCCATACTGAAGTTTGCAAATTATTCATGTAATTACACAGTCTGGCTATAAAAAGTGTTCTTTGTATATGTGGACTTATGTTTGAAACTTATTTCATTAATTTTATTCAAAATTCCTTTTAATATTGTTTTAATTAATTTCGGCGAAAACTTGTGTGAAGCGATCGGAAGATCGCACAATTCACCGTTATTAGCATCAACCACGGTCAGATTACCGCTATTGACACCTTGAAACGAACTTTAGTTGACAGGGAATGGATACATATATCATAAATGCCATACTTTGAATCGTTAAAAGTCATATTTGTTTTTGTCAACACGAAATTCTCGCGATCACGTGCACGGGAGCCTTGACTGTGACTGGTCAGACTGGTTCCATGTAAAAAATAATACCCGGCAATAGCGATCAGCTGCTTTGCTTAAGATTATTATTATTTTAAATATGTTTAGTAAAAGCTGCATCTAAATTAACAAGATACTGGAATATATTATTCCTGATAAAAAAATAGTTTCAGATACAACTTTTGCCGATCCTTGCATTAAAATACTGTAAAGTTATATCATTGGGTGTGTCTTGACCGAATCACCGGTAGATTCCAAGAAAACGTGTGTACAGCTGATTGCTGTGTCCGGCTTAGTTTACGAGAAAATGCACAAGGTTAATCCCTGGATATAAAACAATGCCTAGCTGAACCAAAAATACAAATTAAACGGTAAATCAACATGTCTGTTGATTTTTTATCTCAAATTTCGAATTTGTACTGACGGAGTTTTTCATCACCCGTTCGTTTGCCGGACTTCGCTGAAGAGGTACGGTGTAATTTTTTCTGCGCATAATATTCAAATTTCTTTTTTTCCAAAATATTGAACCCGCTAAAGGGGGGTGCGCATTATACATGGGTGCGCACTGTACTCAAGAAAATACGGTAGTCATACAATGAATTCTGCTATTGGCAGAGATTTCTTTTCATTATGGAAAGGGTTTTGTCACGTTTTATTTGAATATAGCTACGCAATAAATCACAAAGAACAATGACGGACAAAGCATGGTATATTTCAGATAAAACATTGCTCTATCGTGACGTCATTCCTGGAGATTTGAACATGCTTTGATAACGTCGTAAATTGGGTGACGTTATTTTTTAAAGGAAGGTGTCTATTGAGTGTGTTCCCCGTAGATGTGGCTGGGCAACATAAATAAACGCAATGGCCACATGATCACATCCAAAAGTGGGAGAGATATGACAATCATTATTGGGAGAAAAGGTACAGATAATTGACATGCAAATTGAGAATATGCGGGAAAGACACTGCCGGGAGAAAAAAAACACTCAGGGGTGCGCCCTTATGCTTAATTCTACCTGCAGTGTTTTATTGAAACGGCAATTAAAGCTGGGGGCACTCACTCCCCTCCCTCCCCTCTGTACTGTTCCTTTTAGAAATTTTCAAAACTTGTGTGATATTTCTATTCATGAAAGATACATGTGATCATAATGAGAGGTCAAAACTTTGTCAGAAATGCTTTTATTTCTTGATGAGAGATAATTGTTCATCCCAGTATTCTAAATCTGATAAGGAAAACAAGCCACTATAGCCCCAGATCCCAGAATGGGGGATTACTGGGATGATATGAGGGTGATGTATGGCTTACCACTATTACCATCGTCACAATGGGAATTCCTATGCCAAGAAAAACAGACCCAAATCACGTTCATCTAGTGCTCTTTAGAGGACCTCCGACTGGCCCACCTGTGAGAAAGGTTGTCGTGAAGCTAATCACATTTCTCTTTTGATAATTTTCCGAATGCTCCTGAGAATATTAAAATGGGGTTTCCTCACATGAGGATCCTCAAGGCCAATACTGAATATTCCACATCCAGAAGTAATTTCTGAGCTGTCACATCTTGCTGGTCAGATTGCTGTGCATGCCACTTACCTGTCGCGGTATTCATCCTCCTTGTGCACTGTTGCCGACTTTCTATGCATATGACCTTTTGGGTTAATTTTTTCCATACCTCCAGGGAGACTTGGGGTCTTTTGGGCATTTCATAGCCATTTAACAAAGATTATGTGACGTGTAATTCAGAGACTAGACCGACAGGTCAACCCTTTTAGACTACATTACAGTTGGTTCTTCTGGATGATTTTCAGGGCTCGTGGTTCAAGTTCTTCATTGGAAGGAGGAGAAATAGATTCTATGTCTTCTGTGAACTTGTTAGCTGAATTAGCAGGAGAAATTGGTTTAGCCTTTTCGGCATTTTGAGCTCAGTGTGTGGTTACCGTGACTCAGAAGTCATGAATAGATCCATCAACACAGTATATAGAAGTGTGTTATTATTTGATTAGTTTTAGCGCGAATGACTTTAAGGATAGATGAAGTGACGTGCTCATGCCCTTGTCTATATGCTATAAAACATATATACAACATCTATGTCAATAATATTAATCCTGATCACAATATTTTTTTATTGAAAAAATGGTGACTACTTACTTACAGTCCAGTTATAATGTGCCACAATTCCATTATCAAGTGAATGCTCATGGTGCTACATTATTATTACCCCTGTCAATGGATCAGTGTACACTTGATTTTCATTCTCAGCTCCCAGGGGAGTATACAACCGAAGCTGCCTGTCAGGCACTAGAAGGTTTACAGTCATCCTACCGGGTAACCATTCACTGCTGGGTAATAACTCTGGTCTATGACATGACCATCCTAACCAACACAAAAACAGGATAAAAGGTAGATTCAAATATATCTACCATTGAAATAGTCTTGCCGCCCAAGGAAATCGTGAGGCTGCCAACCCCCTTTTGGTACTCGGGATTCGGGGTCTAATTGGAGGGAATTTGAGACTCAGCATTGGGGTACACGGGACACATATAAAATCGTATTTGGTACGCAGTTTCAACATTTAAAAAAGAAATATTGATGTATGTCAGCGGTAGAAACTAACAGTTTCAGTCCACTAGTCCTTATAATGATAACATATAGCAAAACCCCTAAAAATGGCAAATTTCTACTAGTCCTTATGATACCTTTACTATTGGGCAGTTTGGCAAGAACTACAGGACTAGTGCCAATTTCTAACGCTTTATGTAAACATTTCCTTTATATATTTCATTTTTTAGTCATTTACCTACAAAATGCACCCTTTTATGACCTTGGAACATATCGTCTTCGACGTAATAAGCGCCCAGGGTGCTCTCAAAATTAGAATATTATTTGGGTGAAAAAAAGAGTTGAGTTGAAAGATAAATTTTGTGGTTTATGCTGACAGCCTGAAATGTTTATGTACGACAGATATATTTTTCCAGAATTTAATTGCCATAATTAAAGGTGCATATAACGCACAAGTGCGTATTATATGCGAATAAATAAGTCTTGTGCACATTAATCAATAGGAAGGGGTGCTAATTGGGATTGTTCACTACCCAATATATTAGCAAATATCGCCGTGGGCGCTTATTGGAGCGGGGCACTTATTACGTCGAATACGGTAATACTGTTATGAGTTTATGTCAAATAACTGACATGTATCATTGTTTCTCTAGCTACCATCATCAACACAGATACATCAACATAAAAGTACCCACAGAGTCTCAAAACCATGAACAAGTCTTTTACCAATGTGTTGAAGGGAACCGGTAATATCATAAAAGTCTCACAACAAGTTATTGCGGGGTTCATTTAAGTGCGTGGAATTAGTATACTCAGAAGTATCCAGGTACATAGTAGTATAAGATGTGCCAACAAGACTCCATCACCATCAGCCCCACATAGTATACAGCAAGGTCAAGTCTTGACACGCACATTTGGATCCAACTTAAACATCAAACACTATTTTTAAGTTTGTGAGCACTGAGTTTTGAGAGAAACGGACCTAAATCCATGTGATCAGCGCATATGTCTGAACTCCAGGAACAATACAATGTGCATGTTATATCATTTGTTTACAATCTGCTTTAAATTGCCATGGCAACAACTCTGAAGATACAAAATAGGAATTGTTCTTAAACAAACAATCAGGCTTTTTTCTCACTTGTTTACTTCAGAATGATGGGTAAATTTGGTGGAGTTTATCTATCTGAGACAAATAATGACACTTACAGGCCAAGTGTTTATGTTAAAGTAAAGAGTAATACCTGAGCAATGTTTGTGTGTAGAGAAGCTGGCCATGGAGACATTGATCATTTAGAAATGTCTAAACAGTTGCCTAAGGAGATGCAGAATCCCTTGGGCTTGTTAAAAGAAATTTGAAACTCTGCCTTTTTTTTATATCTGGAAAGACAAAACATGTATACATTGGTTCCTGAAAAAAATATATGTTTAATTGAAGTGCAATTTTCTCTTCTTTTTCTTTGATTAAATAAATGATAATCAATGACTTGGTTAACTCATCTGCTGACTCCAAATATTCAAAGTGTTAGATAAATTTTGAGAATGTTGTTTGTTTGACTTTTAATCAAATCTAATTTCTGTTCTGTTAAAAAAAAGATTGAAGTAGAACCATACATGAACAAATTAACCCCAAGTTATTAAAAAAAGAATGTTTTATTTTATTTTACACAACCTATGATTTTTTTTGAAATCACAGAAAAACTCAAAATATTTGAGATGTCTACCAGTATGTGAAATTTTTGACATGAAGATTTTATTTACATTTGAAAAGTTTTGTTATTTCTAAGGACAGTGGATTAAGTTCTTTATAAAATATAAAACATCAAATCCAGAAGATACCCAGTCTTGACTATCTGGTGAAACAGCTTCTATTGGGTGTAAAAGGCAAACTAGCAGTGAAAATATAGGAATGGTTCACTGAAGATCAGTGGTGACACCAGGTGTTCGCCACCGGTAGCACCCGTCACTCTCACAATTTGCATAAAAAAGTATGTGTTTGTTGCCTGACAGCACACAGCAGTACTCCAACCAAGCAAAGGTGGCATGTAAACAAACCAGACAATCAAGTGATTAACCAGAATGCCAGTAACACGATAGCACATTTACTGATTTTGTTGCAACTAAAAACGATATGTTAATTTTGAATTATGACTGATGTGTGCAGAGAAACTTACGTTTAACTAATAGAGAGATAAGCATAAACAGGCTTCAAATTTCAGCAAGTGTGTTTACATAACTGAATAAACTGATCCTGAAGAGGGAGTCAGTCCACCTGATTATATAGTGAAGATAATTGCAAGGAAACCTTGGATGAGGTCATTAGAGATGTAAGCCATGATACACACCTCAACAGAATCAGTTCCCTTTCTCTTCACTGGACTCCAACTCTTTATCATTGATCATGAATTATTCATGCCTTGAGCTGCTAAGAGAATTATTCATGCTTTTAGTTGCAGAGATTTCCTGTGATTATGGATAGGGTTTTGTGGCTTTTATTTATCAACACCTGTCACATGTTTGGCTCATATCCATGGTCAACGTGTTGATGGTTTATGCTCTTTAAAGGTGCTGAGATCAAAAATATCTAACAGCAAATCTGATCTTGCACCTGTAAAACATGTCACTGTACAATGACCGTGTGGAGTGTGTAAGGGAGAGAAGGTGCATGGGTGAGTGTGTGATTGAGTGAGAGAATGGGTGGTTGAATGAGTGAGTGTTATTTGCAACTTTCTAATTCATCTCATTGTTTGTTTGTTGTTTAACGCAGCACTCAGCAATAATCCAGCTATAGGATGGCGGTCTGTAAATAACCAGACAGTCCAGTGATTGATGTCATGAGCATCAACCAAGTCAGTGGGCCTGACCACCTGATCCTGTTGGTTGACTCTTACAACAAACATAGTCACCTTTTACTGCAAGCATCATGGTTGCTTAAGACCTATTCTATCCCGGATCTGCTCAGTACCTTCTCATTGTACCATGTGAGTGTGGGTGTGGGTGTGGGTGTGGGTGGGAGGGAGTGTGTGAGGGCCGAAGGTGTACGGGTGAGTGTGGTAGTGATTATGTGGGTGTGAATGAGTGAGAGAGTAGGTGGGTGGGTATTTTACTGAGAGAGTGAATGTTATTCACCACTTTGTAATGCATGCCATTGTACCCAGACAATGAGAGCTCTTCACGCCACATTTTAACCAATATTTCAGCAACATCATACCTGGTGCCACCAGGAATAGCTTGACACATTGCATCCAGACATGATGAGCGACCACTGTAGCCAGTGCCTCAGACAGTGTAGATCATGCTTGCACTAGGAGCTGGTTTGCCTGGACCCAGCATGATCACAGCACCTGTTTCAGTGATATATCCATACTGATCATGTGGCATGAAACTCGGATTCACTCTCTCATCACAGGTTCCCTAAACTGCAAGCACAGTGGGGTGGACTTGGTCAGACCCCAGCAATCTGTGTTGGTCGTAAGAGGTGACTAACAGATTTGCTAGTATATAGCTTGTTGACTTGGTTGATGTAGTGTCATTGTGCCCCGACACTATGGATCACTGTTCATAATATCAGTCATTGGATAGTCTGGGGATTTGGGGTTATAAAATAGACCCCCAGTAATCTATGTTGGTCTAAGAATCAACCAAATAGATCGGGTAGTCAGACTTGGTAACTTGGCTGATTGCGTGTCATTGTACCCTGATATTGTGGATTGTTGCTTATACTATCAATCACTGAATTGTCCGACCTAAAGTCACTCACTCACTTACCCACTCAAACACTTCACACTTCACATAAACACAAAGACTGTTTTAGAATAACATTGAGTCCCTGAAATAAAGTTATCTTATTCAACAATATCTACAATATAAAAATAATAGAGCACTGCTTAATTCCTGGACTTAGACTTGCCCAATCATTCTAGACATGATTTGGACTCCTTTTCTAATATATTCTCTAGGGTCTGGGAGACAGACTTGCCCCGTTTCTAGTTACATCAAATCAGTGATTACACAGGCCCTGTTCCTGCTTACAAAAGTAGACAGAACAATTCAGGTTCAAAGAGGAGAATTTTTATGGTTTGCTAAACTGCAGGTTGAATAACTGTTTCTTCAAATCAAAACATAATGAAACAAGTTAGCAATGTCTCCCTTGAATGATTTACACATATTTTCACTCATTGCTTTTAATCTTTTCCTCAAAAATATTTTTTTTCTTAAAGAAAAGCTTGCCTTGAATGTCTGTCAGAAAGCGCTGGGTGATTTGGTGTAAATAATGTCCTCCTGTCAGACGGGGCTGCCTTCTTTCTCTCTTCAATAAACCTTCCCCTTTTTCCGTGATTATCTCCTAGACTTGATAATGTAATGGGCATCCGATACCACCACCAGCATGAAATGCTTTCACTGAGTTTAGGAGGTAAATTATCTCCAATTCAGCGTCATTGCAGCTGATTAAGTACGAGGTATTCATGTTTGGAAAATAGAGATGATGTGCTGTCATTACTTCATCTATTCCAAAGGGAAAAAATTAATGATATTAATTGTGGTATACATTCAGCAACTACCTGCTTTGTTTGTACAGTAAATGGATAGATTGAGTTAATGTGTCACATTCATTGTTGTTAGCACAACCCTCATGGTGCTGTATGTTGAGTGGGTGAGCATTGTCTGACAGAACTATCAGATGTGAGGATGAGGGCGGTTATGAAGTACACTGGAATATTTTTGTATACCGGTACATTGTTCAGGGTTAGAAGTTAAGTTTTGTGTTCACTATGCTGCAAAAAAGATTTGCTGCAGAGTTGCTGTCAACCGCATGGTAAAAGGGGTAGTCCACAAGGATATGTCACTAGTCCCTCCTGATTATTACAGAACTCCAATGACTGGACCTTTTGTTACATTGTTGTATGCTTCTTTGTATGCTGGGTACATTGTAGTGAAAGGTTACACTTAGTTTACTGGTGTTGTCAGAAAATGTCAAGTAACTAAAGCCCCTGTTACACTATCAAATACGTTAAAAAAACTTGTTAAATAAAAAGTTTGACCAAGTTTTCTTGGTTAAAGTTGGGCTAATTAACCTTATCAAAGTTTTGGACTGGCCATCAAAGTTCTGGCGGGAATTATCTAGCCAAGATTTGGATGCTGCTATGTATAATTGTTCGCTGTTAGATGGATTTTGTATTTTGTCATGGTGAGTGAGTGAGTGAGTATAGTTTTATGCTGCTTTTAGCAATATTCCAGCAATATCACGGGGGGGGGGGGGGGGGGACACCAGAAATGTTGTCATGTTGAGAAGTAGGCTAAGGAATATATGGTTCTGGGATGGGCTGCTGCACAGGAGGCACCAGCTTAGTGCCTACAATGCTCTTCTCCAAGAGTTGGATAGAGAGGTTTTCAGTGCCTGTGCCAACTATCTAAGAATGAAGAGGGAAACCTAGGTTTCTTCTTGAAAAAGTGAGGCCGTACATCAAAGGCAAAGGGTAGATGTTTCTTGCATTCTGATTGGCTAAATTACAGCAAAGTTATTCCAAACACTTTAAAATAAAAGATTTCCACTGTTTCGACTATCAAATACTTTGTCAAAATGGACTTTGACCAAGTTTTTTATTAATATTTTTGATAGTGTAACAGCGACTTAACATTCAGTTAACAAATTTCACAGTTCTTTCGCTGAAGTAAGCAATGCTTTCTGTGTTGGGACGTAATGATTGTTCAACATTGTGAACAGAAAAAAATCACTTGTCCTGAGACAGTCTACTTGTACAGATTATTAACCAACAATGCTGTTTTTATCACAAAATCAGTTTTCGATTTGACATTTATGAATCAGTTTCATACCTCTGTGACGTTTCCCACTACAAATAATGATTTCATCCATTGCAAGGCATGTAATCAAATAAATAACCTACTTCTTACAGAATGTTGCAGGTTTGTCTACATGGTTCTCTGAACAACCAATCAGATTGCATTTCGTAAGCGTGATGGAAAGAAGTAAACAAATACACTGCCGTCTGCTGGATTGGTCATATTCACAATCTTTACACTTTTTCAAAGCTGTATTTAGTAGTTGTCCTGAATAGTTTAGTTTTTTTAAAATAGACTAATGGTCTGCTAATGTTAAGGTTGTCAACAAAAAAGCTGAAGCTGATATTTTTATATTGTCCAGCGATATTAACTAACAAATGGGGCAAGTCTGGCATTGATTTTCCACACGTCCCTGCTTCCAACTCTTACATTTCATGACTTCCCATTAGATCAACTAAATGAAGAAACAGCTTTTAATCAGCCCTACCTAAGCAATGCAGCAAGTGCGCCAATATGAAGAGTATATAGTGTATGCATGCACTCAGAGCAGTGTCTGAGGTAGGTGCACAGCCTTGCAGTCATTGGGTGATCTGGTACATACAACTTGAGATAGTTCCACCCTAGTGATAGCTGATTGCACATGTACTCTGAAGTTCCACTTTGGACTCCCAGGCAACATGGTGACAGTAAATTGATTAGGTTGTGAGGAGATTTGGTGTCTTGATCAAACTGTTTACCATTTATGTCATTCTGGAAATTGGCCACACGAAAGTCGTGGTGATGGAAGTATGCAAGAATAGTGAGCTGGGTTTAACACTGCCTGGAACAGTATCTCAATTTCACTAATATCCTTGGTCAAGCTGGCTGACTTTGTTGATGCATATTATCGTATCCCAAATGCGTGGATCGATGCTTATGATGTCAATCACTGTATTGTCTGGTCCAGACTTGATCGCCGTCATATAGCTGGAATATTGCTGAGTGCGGCGTTAAACAATAACAAAATAATGTTAAAAGTAATATCCTGCATGTCAGCTTATTGGAGCAGAAAGCAGATCCTGGCAAAACTAAGGAACACAACTCTGCACAGCAATAACAGTGGTGTAGACAACTGGGCTTCAACCCTTCCCCTGTATGCAGGAATAAGTGTGTGTATATGAAATATGTTATCTGAAGCCAAATAAATATTCTGTCTGTGACAAGTCTAGACTATTGGGACCAGTGGTCGTCTTTAATGGAAAAGGGAATATGATGGTATCTTGTCTGCATTATAACTTAGACCAGCAATTTCTGTGTAGGTTTGAATAGTTGTCCAGAGAGAATACAGTCTGTCTGAGTAGGAGATGGAGTCCAGAACTTAAAGATAAGAAGATGCCTTGTTAAATTCACAAGATGTTACACTTCACTACACCAAGACCTTAAGAGAGAGTGAGAGGGCGGTGGGGTAGCCTATTGTTTAAGGCTTTTGCCTATCATGCAGAAGTCCCTGGTTTGATTCCCCACATGGGTACCATGTGTGAAGATGATTTCTCATGCCCCCGCCATGATATTCCTGAAATATTGCTAAAAAGCGAGGAAAAGAGCAACTTTTTAAATGATTGGTTTACAGATCCCGCTTCCCCCACCGCCATCCCCTTTTCCCCAATTGTAACTCTTTTACTTTAACACAGACTTACGACAGTCATAGCAATATGATCTTAACTCCCTTACTTTAACATCGACTTACGACAGTCATGGCTATACGATCGTAACTCCCTTACTTTAACATCGACTTACGACAGTCATAGCAATACGATCGTAACTCCCTTACTTTAACATCGACTTACGACAGTCATGGCGATACGATCGTAACTCCCTTACTTTAACATAGACTTACGACAGTCATAGCAATACGATCGTAATTCCCTTACTTTAACATAGACTAACGACAGTCATAGCAATACAATAGCTTTGTGGAATGGGGCCCAGGATTTTAAATGATAATTATAACCTGTAAACCAAGATATACGCTTAGTCCTATAGCAGTACATCAGTGAAAAGTTAGTATCAGGTGTGTGAGTGAGTTTGGTTTTAGGCTACCTTCAGCAGTATTCACACATTGTAGAGTGGTAGAAACTAACATTTTTTGTCCAATACTCCTAATAATCATAACATATAGCAAAACCCTTAAAAATGGCAAATTTCTACTAGTCCTTTGACACCTTATGGTACCTGAACTTCTGGGCAGTTTGGCAAGGACTATAGACAAGTGCCAATTTTCGAACAATGTTGTAACCATGTTGGGAGTTGAACCAAGGCCTTTCTCAAGATGTGCGAATTTGGGGATCAAACCCGAAACTTCGGGGTGACAAGCGAATGCTTTAACTACTTGGCTACCCTACTACACAAGTTTGTATGAGAGATACCATGCTGGACAGAAGCTGTGTTTTTCCTGAGATTTTGCATTGCAATATACTGGGACACTGAGGTCTGTATTGTGAGGGGCGGTCAGGTAACCTAGTGGTTAAAGGCTTTCGGTTTTCACGCCAGAGACCCGGGTTTGATTCCCGACATGTGTACAATGTGTTAAGCCCATTTCTGGTGTGCCCTACTGTGATATTGCTGAAAGCGGCTTAAAACCATACTGACTCACTCACGTACTCACTGTATTGTGATACGTATTACAATACTGTAAATCTTGAAATTAAAGCATCTCAAAATTAGTACGACAGCTGACCCCTAGCCATGTGTGCAGTGAGGCCGTCTTATTGTTGATTTTAAATCATTTTGGAGAAATAAATGTGAAGTTTCATAAATGAGAACAAAGACCACTCGCATTTTTCGCATTTAATTCATGCTCACGTTAATTTCAAGATTTACAGTATATTGCCATGATTATTTAAAGTTGTCCATGAAGGACATTTGCACTTCTGATCCAAACATGGTACAAGCTCAGTGACCTCTCGGGTGTCAGACACACTCTATGGCCTCAAACCTTTCACAATGAATTTAGCAACTTTGTGAATCAGAGCTGATGTTATTTGTTTTGTTTTAGCTCTTTGACATAACAAAAGACATATAGTTGGCAGTGATGATGTGCTGTGAGTAACAATACTTATTCATCTGAGCTTAGTGGTACGAGGACAATTAATATCATTAATGATATTAAGAAGTACACTGGATTTTGTATTTTCTCAACACACCGATCCATATATCGTATTGCAATACATATTGTAGAGAGTTTGCATTTTGGTTGTCAGGTGTAGACTCTCAGTGGCCTTGATGTTGTTAAAAACAAACAAAAATCTCAACATCAAAACTAAAAGATATCTACAGTAAGAGCTTCAACATTAATATTTATCCAAAAGATTCTTGCAGTGAATTATGTTCCTTGTATCTTTTTTCTAGCTCTCTCTGAAACTCTCCCTCACAACTTCCCTTGCAGTATTGTGAAGCTGGGAACCAAGTGGATCAGTAACACATGATATCACCCGTGTTTCTGGCAACTGCTTTTATTTCCAGTCCCTATATCAAATCACTGATTGTTGAATTAAAGGAACATTACACATGCTCTTTTAGATTTTACTCTTATGTTCATTTATGATTTGCTCTGCTTTTGCAACCGAGGAATGAAGAAAGTTCATCTGCTTGAATATCCCACCATCTTGTATGCATGTGCGATGCATATAGTCTCAAACCAGGCCCTACGCTAACATGACTTGACAGATTATTATTATCCAGTCACAAAACATCTTATATTCACTGCTGAATGACTAAGTTGTGATTAGATATGGGATGGAACTCTCATGTATTGGGAGAACAAAGACACAAGTTGTGAAATTTGTGCTTCACAAAATCTCGCAAATGTTAGACCGTTAACAATAAACTGAAGACTATTAAGACAGAAATTTGCAAAAAGGTCCTCAACGAGTCCTTATAATTGTATATATAACATATCACCATTTGAATAGTCGTGTCATTTAGGTAAAACAGTTAATCAAGGAGACAAGAAAAGAAGTTATAACCAAAAATCTTGTTAATAAATAATTGAAATATGTTTATGCTATTGAATATTTATTGAAATAAGTTGCTTTGCATGTTCTGTAAACAGTATGAATGTAATGAATCAAATACATAATTCTCAGTAAAGACTTATTTTTTTATGCTCTAAAGTAAATGTCACATACATATAAAGTTCATGCTCAAGCCAGAAATGAGAGAAGGAATATTAAAAACACCATCCTACCTGAAAGTCAACTTGAGAAGAATACAGTGAAGTGTAAGCATTCATCTGATGCCGATTTCCTCCATATATACACATAAAGTAGTGTTATGGCCAGTCCTCGCACCTACCATGTCTTCCTGGGATATAAAGCCTGCCAGTGGTCTCACACAGACTATTATAAGACTCATCATGTGTATCTAGCTTCACTGGTTACCCAGGGGAGATCATGAGATTTCCCCACTCAGTTTTCAAGACCAGCGCAGTTGCAGGGTTCAAACACACTGACATATTGTTGTGTGACGACTGGTTCGGGTCCTTTAGTGGAGGCAGGGTGAGGCAGCTATGGGGAAATTATTTCAATGATTTATTGAAGTCCTCCTCGAGCACTGTCAGGTAGCAAGGTGGTGGCTAATGAGAATTTGGGGTGCAGATCAAGAGCATTTGCTTTGAGAGAGCGGTGTGTTTAGCCTAGGCTCAGAGGTTACCATTACACTCATCACTGAATCCCGCCAATTGGAATGTGATCATCTCCCGTAATACATGACACCTGACTGCTGATTGAGATGATGCTGCCCATCTGAGTTGGCGTTGGAGGGAGGGAGGGAGAGATGGCTGGAATTGCTCACCTGTGTTAGGTAGAGTGTTGGGCTGTAGCATTGAGAGTGCCAGGTGCTGTAGGAAGAGATGGCTGGCACTGGTCATTTGTGTTGTGTAGAGCGTAGGGCTGTAGTTTAGAGATAGTGTCAGGGGCTGGTTCCTGTAGGGGGAGATGGCTGGAACTAGTCATCTGTGTTGTGTAGAGTCAGTGAGTGAGTTGGGTTTAACGCCGCTTTTAACATTATTCCAATTATATCACAGCATGTCAGCTTGATGTGGGAGGAGAGCCCGAAGTGATGCAGGTCACGGACGTTTACCCCTTCGGTGAAACCCATGAGCATGGCTATGGTGCTGACAAACCTAGAAACATAATCGGGGTGAACCAGGATTCAAACCCACAATCATAGGTTTTAGGCGTGCCCAAGAGACGCAACTCTGCACAGCGAATCACGGCGCCTTAGACGACTGAGCCACCCGTGCCCCCTGTTGTGTAGAGTGTGGGGTAATGTCAGGTGCTTGGTCCTGTAGGAAGAGATGTCTGGAACTGGTCACCTGTGTTGTGTAGAGCTGAGGGCTGTAGTGTAGGGAGTGCCAGGGGCTGGTTCCTGTAGGGGGAGACATATGGAACTGATCACCTGTGTTGTGTTGAGAGTAGGGCTGTCATGTAGGGGTTAGTGTCAGGGGCTGGTTCCTGTAGGGTAAGGGCTGGAACTGGTCACCTGTGTTGTGTAGTGTGTAGGGCTGTAGTGTAGGGAGTGCCACGGGCTGGTTCCTGTAGAGGGCCTTGAACTGTTCACCTGTGTTCACTTCTGAAGAGAACTGCTCATGGTTGTTTGGGCTAATGTCCTTGGCTGCTCCCTGAAGGAAGAGATGGGGCTACATACCCCACTAATGCCCACTGGTCATGGAAGCTGGTTGTTCAGCTGGGATCATGGGCTGTTCCCTGAAGGAAGAGATGGGGCTACCCTACTTGCCAACCCGTCATGCGGGTTGATCAGCTTGGATCATGGGTTGTTCCCTGAAGGAAGAGATGGGGCTACCCTACTTGCCAACCCGTCATGCGGGTTGATCAGCTTGGATCATGGGTTGTTCCCTGAAGGAAGAGATGGGGCTACCCTACTTGCCCAGCCGTCATGTAGGTTGTTTAGCTTGGGCTCAGGCAATGGGCTGTTTGTTTGAAGGGAATAAGACTAGTCAGTTGGTGACATTTGTTACAGGCTATAAGGCAAGGCCTTTTGGGGTTTTCCTTCAAGAAAACAAGGAGGTGGAGGTAGGGGAAGGAAAGTACACCTAATGTTTATTGTTATAGGACTTCAGTTTCTTTGTTGTATGTACAGAATTTGTTTTTTGTTTAACACTGCACTCAACATTAATCCAGCTTAGGTATATGACTTGGCCTGAGAATGACTGAATTTGGACCAGACAATCCAGTGATTGATATTATGAGCAGCCTTTGGCTTCAATGACGTGCAATCAACCAAGCCACTGAGTCTGACCACGCGTTCCATTTAGTCGCGTCTTACCACCAGCTTGTTGCAAGGGACCTGTTCAAACTCAGAAAGGAAAGGGTTGCACTTCTGAGTTAGTTCCAGGTTCGGGATAGCACCGGATGAACATCCACTTTCTTATCTAATTCCATGAAAATACAAGCACTCTAAATGTGCATTTGAAATAATCCCTGAGTCGCTTCCATAGTTTCTTTGATGATTAATCCAAAAAATCCAGTCACAAAGAAAACCTGTTAGGAGCAGTCAGGAAGTTGAAAGCCAAATGACTAGTTATCCACTGTGCATGACTGGCGAGTGTTGATGTAGCAGACCCATGACAGGAGTGAACCATTTGTACCTCATCCCACTTTGAAGTAGGCCTGAGTTAGCTGAGATGCCAGCCTTTGATCCGGGCCAACACAGGGAGACTCCAGCTCCAGACATGATCGCTCCTAATGTGATCCAGAGGTGGCCGGAAACACTGCTGCCTCTGTTTATTCATCATTGATAACATGGTTCCTGCTGTGTTCGGGCACCTGGGTAGCCTAGTGGTTAAAGTGTTCACTCAGCAGGCTGACCTGTTCGAATCTGACGTGAGAATAATGTGTGAAGCTTTTTTTTAGGTCCCTTGTAATGATATGGCTGGGCATTATAAAGTGATAGAAACTAGCTGTTTTAAGCCACTAGTCCGTATGATAATAACATACCAAAACTAGCGCCAATTTCTATTGCTGATATCCCGATTTGGGTTGGAAAAGACTCCCAGGATTCTCTTGTTGAAAATGGCGTGGTCAGTGTCAGGAATTGGTTGATTGTGTGTCATTGTGTCCAAAAGGCATTTGATGTTGCTTATTTATCAATCGTTGTGTTTTCAGGTGCAGAATTATTTTCAGCAGACTTGATTTTCTGGGAAAACTGCTGACAGCAGAGTAAAACAACAAACATTATGGCTGATGTTGAACCACACTCACTCACACAATCACTCATGCTTGCCATAAAAGGCAACTATGCCTGTCGTAAGAGGCGACTAACTGGATCGGGATGGTCAGGTTCGCTGACTTGGTTGATGCATGTCATCGTATCCCAATTGCGTGGATCGAAGCTCATGATGTCAATCACTGGATTGACTGGTCCAGACTCGATTAGTTTTCAGACCGCTGTCATATAGCTGGAATATCGCTGAGTGCGGTGTTAAACACTCACTCACTCACTCACTCACTCACTCAAACCCACTCACTCACTCACTCACTCACTCACTGGATGGAGACAACAGTTGATACAATACAACATATAATAATACATCATTAAGTCAAAATCTGATGGATGATACAGACAGACCAAAGTTAAACATTGAATTCCTCTCACATTTAACAGAGCACAATTAGTGCATTACCAGTAATACTAATTCCACTGCTTTGCCTAAAGGACTAAGAGGAAATCTTGATGCTTAATTTCTTTTTCTGTTATTCCATGTAAATATATTTGCTCGTTAATTCTAACATTCGTATTGTAGCATACATATTTTATAAGCACTTCAGTGTTGTTTATGTATCTTTAGGGTCCCAGAACACTTTCTTTCATCACTACTCTGTATTCTTTATCAGATATCACAGCGCCGTGTATAATGCTGTTCAGGTATCAGACAGTAGAATATTCATGTCAGGAGAAATACCTTGAATGTATTGAATCACTGGGTTGAGTTCACATTGATTATTGCCCTGTTCTGGGTACTTGCAACACATCTCATGGTGCATCATACAAATGTCAACATCCAAGGACACATTTGCCCCACCCAGGAGAATTTTAAGCAGCAGTGGCAACATAGGTATTCCCACTTTCACTTTAATGTTTCTCAGCTAACTTTCTATCAATAATTCATCTGGTTAGGTTATCAACATGCTTCGGTTAGGATGGGACTGGGAATATCTTACCAAGGCAGCTAATGTAAACTGGCTGGAATGCCATCATATTCTTGAATGAATGTCATCATGTGATTGCAGGAACATCATCATATGCCTGTAGGAACATCATTATATGTCTGTAGGGACATCATCATATGCCTGTAGGAACATCATCATATGCCTGTAGGAACATCATCATATGCCTGTAGGAACATCATCATATGCCTGTAGGAACATCATTAATGCCTGTAGGGACATCATCATATGCCTGTAGGAACATCATCATATGCCTGTAGGGACATCATCATATGCCTGTAGGAACATCATCACATGTGTGTAGGAACATCATCATATGCCTTTAGGAACATCATCATATGCCTGTAGGAACATCATCATATGCCTGTAGGAACATCATCATATGCATGTAGGAACATCATCATATGCCTGTAGGAACATCATCATATGCCTGTAGGAACATTATCATATGCTAATAGGAACTTTAGTGCTTGTGAATGCAAACATGTGCTTTTATGCTGTTTTGTGGAGCAATATACATTTGGGCGTGTTGACACCATATCTGCATCACTACAAAAGCAAATAATTCTCAACTGTCCAGAAGATGGAATTCTCAACTTTCCATAGCTTTCTGAAACAGATTTTGATGCCTTTTCTCGGTCTGTTATGACCAAAGCCAATCGTTCTTATTGATCAGTTGGGGAAATTAACAAATAGCCTCTATAAAATTCAATGATTTCAATGAATACAAACTATTTCACTTTCAGAAGCAGCCAAAAAACCTTCAGATCAGAAAATTGGAAATGATATTTCTGCTGTTGACTATTCCAAAGGGACTTTGCAAGAGGCGGTTATGTATATAAAAGATGCAGTTGGATACTGATTTCAAGAGCAATAGCTGCAGCCATGCACAAATATCACTGACAGATTGTGAGTCCTGAATCCCTGCATGGCTGCATTCTATACATACATTGTATGTGGCACAACACAAGCAACCATTCTTGCGAAATATTTCCCCGACCACTGGTATTGATCTGTACAGGGAAAAGCTGGTTAGCACTGATGTGATACTTGAATGTGAAGAAATTTCACAAAAATCAAATTAATTTCAGCCAAGAGATTTTGGACACGAATCCTCAAAGGAACCAAATGTCCCATGGCGGTGACGGAAATCAGATTGTAGATTGAATACCTTTGTTTTATTTTGGTCGTAGTCTGGAATTTGAATGTCCACACTGCCCAGTATCAAGCCATAAAATCTATTGTTACATTTTACAGGGCTAGTACAAATTCCTGCAGGCTAGTCTGAATTACTGCAGGCTAATATAAATTCCCAATTTAACCATTGTTTTAGCATCACAGGAGCAAAAGCTTTTGAGTTTAGTTCTAACCCTGATGTATACTTTGCTTTGTCTCAAGCTATGTGCCATTAGTATGGAATTTGGATGTCCACACTACCTTAAAAGTGTCGAACCATATTCCGTTACTATGGAAATACAATGTCCACACAACCTAGTTTCAAGCCATTTTCCATTACTATGGGATTTTTATATGCACACAACCTAGATTCAAGCCATATTCTATTACTATGGGGTTTAAATGTCTACACTGCCTGGTATCAAGCCATGTTGTGTTATAATGGGATTGAAATGTCTATACAACCTAGTGTCAAGTCATACTCTGTTATTATGGGATTGAAATGTCCACACAGCCTAGTGTCAAGCCATATTCTGATATTATGGGATTGAAATGTCCACACAACCTAGTGTCAAGCCATATTCTGATATTATGGGATTGAAATGTCCACAAAACCTAGTGTCAAGCCATATTCTGATATTATGGGATTCAAATGTCCACACAGCCTAGTGTCAAGTCATACTCTGTAATTATGGGATTAAATGTCCACAAAACCAAGTGTCAAGCCATATTCTGATATTATGGGATTCAAATGTCCACAAAACCTAGTGTCAAGCCATATTCTGATATTATGGGATTCAAATGTCCACACAGCCTAGTGTCAAGTCATACTCTGTTATTATTGGATTCAAATGTCCACACAACCTAGTGTCAAGCCATATTCTGATATTATGGGATTCAAATGTCCACAAAACCTAGTGTCAAGCCATATTCTGATATTATGGGATTCAAATGTCCACACAGCCTAGTGTCAAGTCATACTCTGTTATTATGGGATTGAAATGTCCACACAACCTAGTGTCAAGCCATATTCTGATATTATGGGATTCAAATGTCCACAAAACCTAGTGTCAAGCCATATTCTGATATCATGGGATTCAAATGTCCACATAGCCTAGTGTCAAGTCATACTCTGTAATTATGGGATTAAATGTCCACAAAACCAAGTGTCAAGCCATATTCTGATATTATGGGATTCAAATGTCCACAAAACCTAGTGTCAAGCCATATTCTGATATTATGGGACTTAAATGTCCACACAGCCTAGTGTCAAGTCATACTCTGTTATTATTAGATTCAAATGTCCACACAACCTAGTGTCAAGCCATATTCTGATATTATGGGATTCAAATGTCCACAAAACCAAGTGTCAAGCCATATTCTGATATTATGGGATTCAAATGTCCACACAGCCTAGTGTCAAGTCATACTCTGTTATTATGGGATTGAAATGTCCACACAACCTAGTGTCAAGCCATATTCTGATATTATGGGATTCAAATGTCCACACAGCCTAGTGTCAAGTCATACTCTGTAATTATGGGATTGAAATGTCCACAAAACCTAGTGTCAAGCCATATTCTGATATTATGGGATTCAAATGTCCACACAGCTTAGTGTCAAGCCATATTCTGATATTATGGCATTGAAATGTCCACACAACCTAGTGTCAAGCCATACTCTGTTATTATCGGATTCAAATGTCCACACAGCCTAGAGTCACGCCATACTCTGTTATTATGGGATAGAAATGTCCACACAACCTTGTGTCAAGCCATATTCTGATATTATGGGATTGAAATGTCCACACAGCCTAGTTTCAAGCCATATGGAGTGTTTTAAATGCCATTACAAGATGCACGTCCGATGATCTGGCTGAATTATTTTTGTAGAGTTTGTTCATAAAATAAAGGATATGAAGTTATTTTGAGAGTCAACCGATATTAGTATATTGCAGAAAACTTGCAATAATTATTACACATATAGATTATTGATGCATTTATTCTTTGCTGTAGTTGTTTCTCTGTATTGTTCACAGTCCAGTGAAAAAGTA
Organism: Haliotis cracherodii; assembly: GCF_022045235.1. Classification (NCBI taxonomy): domain Eukaryota; kingdom Metazoa; phylum Mollusca; class Gastropoda; order Lepetellida; family Haliotidae; genus Haliotis; species Haliotis cracherodii. The sequence continues at coordinate 11,876,234 of NW_027266297.1, forward strand.
TTATGGACTGGCAACATTTTAACCAAATTGACAGTACATTAGCTTTGCCAGTTCAGCTGGAATTTTTCAGAATAATAAACGCTGCCATAGAACTGTTTTAGGCCTGTGTGGACAATATGAATTCACGGTGTTTGGCAGAGGATATTAACATTATCATCACCAGATGCAAATTGAAATTTTGCACATTTCAATGAGAGCATGGAATGTAAATTCAGAATTGTTTTGTGATAAAAATTATTATTAAAATTATGAGTAATCACACATGGAAGAATGAGCATGAACACATGGATCTGCTTCAAGTAAATTTATGAATAGAAAGTTATTACAAGGGAAGCACAGATTTTTAAAACTTCAATGGCATAACGTGAGTCATCAAACTGTAGGTTGTTTTGAGCTTGACTAATTTTGTAGTTCGACAGATTTCACCAATGCAGACTGGTCTGATTAAATTTCCAACAGGTGTTGGAGCCTGACTTTGTTTCAAAAACGATTCACATGCCTCAATGATGGTCTACTATACAGAAACACTGTATCTAATAATGTAATTGCATAAGTCATTCATTGCCATCACATCTGTTGGTTGATGGAAAGTAAGACAGTTCCGCTTCAATTCAATTACAAGTTGTGGGAGAACTTATAAAATCCTACGGTGATTACATGACAACATGTCCAGCACAAACTAATAGAATAAACCTACAATAGATATCTCAGTTAGGATGCTCATCAAGATGAGGTGAAATGGGGTTTAGCGTCATGTTCAAGATTATTGCGCTTATGTAGGGATGTGCATGCACGTGTGTGTGTGGCTACTTGTGCTAGTCTGGGCTATTGCAGATTTTATAGTTCTAAGGCATTGAGATACCATGCCACAGTTTAACATGAATACTACACTGAGACACAGTATACTGACCAGTCCTTGTTTAAGCCCCCTAATGCTGAGCAGCAGGCAGGTTACCATCTTTTAACGTCTTTTGGTATGACACGGCCAGGGATCAAACCCCTGACCTTCCACTATTCAGGCTGATGCTCTACTACTAGACCACGGAGGCTCATATTCAGGTATCTAATTCTGCCATCTGCATTGTGTCAGCATTCATAAGGAACAAGAATCTGTGATATCATTACCCAGGGGAAACTTTGGACCAATGGCAGGTAACTCCACTGATAACATGAGAAACCTGGTCACACCAGCCAGGTCACACATCACAGCCACCCAATCCTCATGTTAGTCAACTCTCATGATGTGTACCATGTGAACCACTAGCCCCACAAGGGATTTCATTGTTGACATTATTTTAAGGGGTTATCACTTTAGAAGCCTCAGACATAGATCGATGTCTTCATGAGTAAGCTCTGACAAGGATCCTTGATGTTATTACCGACTGTAGACCTGAACATGATCGGGGCACAGATTCATTAGCTGTGGTACCTTCATGACACTTTTAATGATGCTGCTATTTAGTTTTTGAGTTGGGGTTGAATCCTGTGTTTCCTCTTCTTCACAGCATGTCAGCTTCATGTACCCATCCTCTCTGAAGATTTATAAAGGATCAGGTTGTACTTTTCATCAAAGCACTTTGCCATCTGTACTTCTCCCAAACATCTGCATTATTGGAATAAGATACAGTGAAGAAGGCACCCTGCCACAATTTTCAACAGTACAATACCACAGACTGCAGTATCAGAATAAAGTGTTATTGTACATAAGTCACATGCATGAGATCATATTTCTTGCACATATAATATATCCAATACAAAGACATCAAGTCAACATAACCGAGTCTAGCCAGGCCAGGACCGCCACTTATGTCTTGCAATTCCCATGACGTGGTGAAAGTGTGCACATCACTCACAGGACAAAGCAGCCACTAGGATGAAAGAAACTCATATTCTTTATGTAAATACACTGCACTACAGAAACATATCCTCACAATTCATTTGTTGTGAAAGCGATCAGCTTGTGATACTTAAGGCTGTAAAACATTAGTGAGGCAATTTTCATGTATTGATGCGAGAGGCTCAATGGTGTTTACCTGGAGCACTATCCTGCACACATTTCCTGACTGGACTATATAGGATTCCTATTCCATTACGGGGAACATGGCCTAAGTAGCCAGGAGTTATGGATTATCTCTCTGCCTTCAAGTTAATGTTCGACATCCTCACGTTTATGGAGGGCCATTTCACATGGATTTCACAACAGACAGATAGTCTGTAATTCTCACTATGAATGGTGTATTTTGACAGTTATGCTCTATCATCCTTCCGATGAAAATGTTCATAGTTTACGAACTGTCATCATTCAATAGAAAAGTTCAAAAGTGTATGTATATATATATATGACAAAAGTTAGGAATGAGAAACTGATTCAGATTGATGATGATTGTTTCAGCACAAAATTAGATATCAAAACTAATAACACTAATCAATAATGTGGCCTGACTGAGTGAGGTGATGAATTAAGTTTTCAGATCTTTGTCAGTGTATGACAGTGTATGTTTTTATGTCTGATGCTTTAACATTCTGCACTTTGATGTACATGCAGAGTTGCTTCCCTTAGTGACAGTCAGTGCCAAAAGCTTTTGCATCACTTTTCCAAATATCTATTTCAGTAGATTTTGGTGTTCAATAGGGGCTGATATTAGGTGACCTTAGCAAACAGAAAGAAATGACGCTACACCCGGGCTTCTGATAAGTGGTAAAAGTAGAAGAAAGGTTGGTGCCATGATCTGCAGGACATGGGTTCCAGATTCCCCGATAATAACATAGTCGTTATTGTGTGTCGTAACATCCACTTTCATGTCTCACTTTGGATGTTTCTCCCACACTGAGTTGACAAGCCATGGTATGTCGCAAATACTGTGCTGAAGGAACTAAATCCAACTCACTCACTCAGCAAAGTCATTTTTTTCTCCAAAAGCAACAGAAGAACAAGTAAAAGTAAAACATTAGAAGTATGAATAAATCATGACACTCACGCAGTTCCGGGTCTTCAGCTGTATGCTTGATGCAGTACATACACGTTACACGTGGACATGTTGCTGTATTAGCTCTGCTTGGATGGAGACATGAGTGGTCAATATCTGGCCAGTTTCAGACTAGTTGGTACCACTGGTGTGTGGTCAGATGAGTCAGGAATTGACCAACAGAACTGGTCAAGCAAACAGTGATCAGTGAGGCTTTCCTCTAACCAATTACAGGACGCACAGATGTTGACCTGCCATTCTTGTGGATGGATGAATTGCTATATTAAGCCTGAAGAACTTGAAAAAACTCCAGTAAATCAATCACAAGTCAGAATCTAGATTTACAGATATATAGCATGATGTCTTGATTCCATTCAGATTAAGAAACTCATCATAAGGCCAGATTCATTGATTTTTCTTGTTTTACAAATGAGATTCACAAAATGTGGGGGGGAAATCTATGAAGAAAAGATTGGTCTTCGGTATATAGGTTGAGTTAGTCAGGATCTAGGAGCCTACTGATGCTGCTCATATGCTATCATGTATGCCAATAGAGGTTAATGGCACTTCCAAGTTACTTCATCAGCGATGTTGATGACAGAGTACTGAACTTATGGAGGAAAACTTATGTATTCTTTCAATGTGATGTTTCAGTATAGATCCAAGTACTTTATCAGTGTTAAATGTAGTTAAATTGGCAATGTAGTTGTTAGCTCCTAACACATCTCAAATTCTTTTTAATTCCTTGGCCTTTGATCATTAATTTTTTGATTTACTAAAAGTATGGTCCATTATATAACGGCATTATTCCGGAGGAGTACAAGCAGCTACATACACAGATGCTTGTATGTAGCAATATTTGTGCAATGAACGCAACATTAAACCCAATTTCACCTCACTTCATCTTCAAGAGCGATACTGGTTTGTGAGTTACAAATTATAATACTTACATGGTCTTTGGACAACATCTAATTGTATCCTCATGTTACGGGTTTTTGAGAAGTATTTATGATTACATTTTTTTCTGTTAACACTTGGATGGTCAAATAACCATGTCTTCTTAATTTCATACTGATAATGCTTCGCCGAGCGAGACGAGTTGATCAGGCGCCATCTTGTTAACGTCACATTATTTCGAGCCCCTCCATTACAGTCAAGTTAAAAATAGATGCATTAGTCACATGACATTTAACACAGGACGTTAACAAGCAGCAGCCGATACGTTATTAGTGCATACGATTGTTCTGAAGCAAAATTATCATCAGGTCAAGTTTAATTAATATGTGCATTAGTGAAAAAGTAAGTTTTGAGGTATGTTTTCAATACCTAGTGAATATCTTACCTTGTGTAGCTTAATTCGTAACATAAGTTCAGCGGCAAGTGGCACTTTGATGTGTTCAATGGGTTGGGCTTTGAATCATCTACCTTGATTACATCATTAAGTGCGTGGTTACGTATTGTTTAAGGGCTTGAAAATAAGTGAGGCTCGAAAAACTGTGGCATGGTGATAATTCATAGTTTACCTTGAGATGTTTATTCAAATGTCAGCTTTTTTAATTTCATTTTAATTACAAACAGTGTGTTTGTTAGCGAAATAATGATAAATAAAAAGCCTGAAGAATACGGAAGTAACAACATCATGTGTAAACCTTTGCTAAAAGTAGTCAGTGTTTATACCTCAGTGACTTTAGTTTAATCTGCTTTGCTAGAAGGTGTAAAAACATTCAGGACACTGAACTTCATCTGGAGATAATCATATAATTGAATTTGCCAAAGAAATACGTAAACGTCTTGACAGCACTGCAGAGATGAGAGAGGGCAAAGTAAGTCAGTAGAGAATATGGTTGATAAAACTGGAGCTGCTGGAGTATGTAGATGGAATGAGCAGACCAACACAATGTTTTACTTGTTCATTGTGTTAATTGTGCATTGTATTACTTGTTCATTGTGTTAATTGTGCATTGTATTACTTGTTCATTGTGTTAATTGTGCATTGTATTACTTGTTCATTGTGTTACTTGTTCATTGTATTACTTGTTCATTGTGTTACTTGTTCATTGTGTTACATGTGCATTGTTACTTGTTCATTGTGTTACATGTGCATTGTTACTTGTGCATTGTGTTACTTGTGAATTGCGTTACTTGTTCAATGTGTTACTGGTGCATAATTGCTTTGACTTGACATTATCCCCTGGTCCCAGTGGACATTCTGGAAATGGTAGATCCCCAGTGGTTTTGCCTGTCATAGGAACCAACTTATGAGGATTGGATGGCTAAAATGTGTGACCTGAGTGATAGTGTCATGACACTGTGGATCTATGCTCATGCTATCAACAAGTGGTTTTGAGGTAAGGTTTTAAGGTTGAGCCGTTGGGGCTGCAATTTGCAGAGTTTGGTCCCTTTGCCATAGCAGGATCTGCTGGTTTGGGGTTTGTGCCCAGATTATGATCCTTTGTCTACCAGCACCTTCACAATTGGTTTTAGCAAAGTGGTTTCCTTCCACATTAAGCTGACATGCCTTGATATAATTGTAGTACAAAGCGCAGGAATGAACAAATTGATGGATTGATTTGTCCCAGATATGATCCTTTGGCCTCCATAGCCCTGTCCTTGGGTTTCACTTAAAGTGACCTGTGAAGATCTGGGGTAGAATAGGTCTTCAGTAAGCCATGCTTGCCGTAAAAGGCGACTATGCTTGTCGTAAGAGGCGACTAACAGGATCAGGCGGTCAGACTCGCTGACTTGGTTGATGCATGTCATCGTACCCAATTGCATGGATCAATGCTCATGATGTCAATCACTGGATTGTCTGGTCCAGACTCGATTATTTACAGACTGCCGTCATATAACTGGAATATTGCTGAGTGAGGCATTAAACAACAAACAGCAAACTTATAGTCTGCATTTGGCAACATTTGGGGCTTTTCTCCTGACATACCTTGATATTACTGAAATACTTTTCAAGAGTGAGTGAGTTAATATTTAAAGTCACATCGGCAATATTTCAGCCATATAGTGACTAAATACTTTTCAAGAAGGAAAGAACCCAACCAACCAAGAGATGGACAAATGAACAGACAGACAAACAAATGACCTTGTAGTTGTACTCCTAGTCATCATGCCACCAAGAATAGGTCCTCTGCACCAGTGGTGATGAACGCTATCCAGTGCACACCCTCATACAGAGACCTCATCTGTGTGCTGGCCAGAGACAGACACTCCCCTGAGACTCCCACAGCAGCAGTTTGGCAGTAGGACTGCATCATAGTGTCTTCTGGCATGCTGGCATATATTGCCTACACAACAGTCGGTCCCTACACTTTTATTGTAACAGACAATGCTGTGAGACAATCTTCTGCATTTCTGTGGAAAAAGTTGAGCCAAATAATTCCCATTGCTTCAGCAATGAGGAAATCAATAATTTCACTGCTTTCTATCAGGACATTAAGCTGCTTGCATCTTATAGACAATTCAGTGTCACATCCCAACGGTTGCTTTTTGGCTTAAAAGAAATTTAACTATGGCCCATATTTGGTATTAGATCAGTGCTTGCACTTCAATTGCGAGAGTGTTTCTTTGGCAAGGCGACAGTATTATGGACGAGATGAAGGTAAGCTAGGTTGGCCTTTGGTTGTGTTCTTTGAGCTGATCCCAGGGGAACATTTCTATCAGTTGAGATAGCTTGGAAGAGAGTTAATAAGATAACCTGATACTGCAAGAAGATGATGGAATGATTAGCCAATAACACAAGGTACCAGAAGCTGAGAAGAATTATTGAAACCTTCATTTCCTTGGTAAATAAGCTGTCATGTTCTGGATCTGCCATTTCAGGATACCCAGTAATCGGTGACTACTTATATGATCATTCTCATCAATGATGTACCTTATATGTAAAGTTATTTATGGTGGGACAAATTGCTGGGTCATGGGTTCTTGTTTGCATATAGATACCTCTAGCTTCCAACATGATTGCGGGGATGCAACTTAACATTCCCTCAATTAAGCGACAACCCCCCATGCGCATGGAATGGTCTGGAATTTGACCAGCTCTCTGGATACCTTTACCATAGACAACGGATGATTGGGTGACCCAGAGGTTAAAGCTTTTGCTTGTCATCCTGAAGGCCCGGGTTCAGTTCTCATCATGAATCTATCAAGGCCTTTTCCCACCAAAGATGTTGCTGGAATATTGCTAAAAGTAGTATAGACTCCACTCATCTCACTAACACAGACACTTTGCTTTTGAAGTCTTTTCTGGAGTTAGCATGCGAGGACAAGCAGAGTCAAAATGTCAATGTAAATGTACATTTTAAGATATATGGTTACTAGACTGGATTTTTTCCTATTACAGAATGTGTTAAACAAGTAATGAAATTGGTCTGACATTAGATTAAAATACTGATCCAACAAGGTGTATCTAGTGAGTCAATTAATCTATGATGAAGTCATCGTGCAAGGTTTGAAAAGAGAGGGGTTCCATGTTGTTTTTTTACCTTGAGACTGCGCCGTCAAAATTTCGGGAAACATTGATCTCCGTTGGGTAAGCCTAAAGTAGCTAAGATATTATAGTCACTGCATTAGTTTCGATGTGAGGTTTATTAAGTTATTGTAAAGAAATTAAATCATTGATGCTGATAGTTTAGTGGTTTCAACACATTTTAGCAGGCGGGTCACCAACACATTCTAACACGCTTCTATTCAGCTCTACCCGTATATTATGTTATGTTATCCAGACAAAAGTATTGTTATGTTACAATACAATGGCTAAAAACAAACTGACATCTGGACTAAATAGCAGCAATATTTAAATGGCTGTGAACCTGTAGATGTGGTTCCCTGATCAAGCATCACAATAACACGACCTGATAGAATATATCTACAACTTTCACTGAGTATGATTCCCAACAAATCTTGACAATAATTCTCTCCACCAACATCCAAGTTATCAATGCCATGGACAAAGCGTGCTCCATAGAATCCGATGGCTCATTCATCTTCATGGTGTTTATGCAGCACCAGATACATGGACGAGAGTCCGAATAAGCCACCACTGCATTAGGAATGATGTGTGTTAAAGCAAGCAATCCTGACTTGCTGAGCAAATCCAGATACATTGGGATTTAGCATGGGGGTATGCCATTCACATTTGTGTAACTGACCTCAACTCCTGGGACTTGAGCAAGTGAAGCTAACAGGCCTGAACCACACACACAGTTAGCAGATGAGGACTAGGCCAAGATACTGGCTTCCTCACACAGTCAACAGCCCATCTACAAGTTCCCAACTGGTTTGAGGAGGCACAGCCTAATATTCCTAATTGTCGTGTGTAATTAGTTTGCTGTAATCAGGGGTCTCTTGAGCTGACAACATTTGAACTGGTCATTGGAGTTTCTGTGATTTCAAACTTTAGATGTTGATTAATTCTGAATGATTCAGAGTATTCTGAATCATTTAGAATGTGCATTTCATTTTATTTTTGATAAATGCATTTACAAGGAATCATTTAACAAACTTCAACGCCAATAACTTGTTGTAAATAGGGTGCATATGGTGTAAATTCAACTTTTTCGCTCACCTGACTAACGTCAAATGAGCTTATCTTGCGGCATGTTGTCTGTCCTGTTGATTGGTTGGTTGGTTTTGTTGTTTAACGCCGCACTCAGCAATATTCCAGCTATATAACGGCAGTCTGTAAATAATCGACCAGACAATCCAGTGATTGATATCATGAGCATCGATCAACGCAATTGGGATCTATGACATGCATCAACCAAGTCAGCGAGTCTGACCACCAGTTCATCGCCTTTTACAACAAGCATAGTCACCTTTTACTGCAAGCATGGGTTGCTGAAGACCTATTCTACCCCAGAATCTTTACAGGTCCATTGTTAACCGACATCTCCTCTGAAAGTATAAGGTCTTAAGAGCTTAAGCCATGTATGAGTGACTGCAACCATGATGTCTCTATAACATGCACACAGAATTCCAATCTGATTTTAAACATGGACACCACTGCTGCCATATTGAAAATATCATTTTTGTCTATTACCCAGCCATTTCTGCCTGTGATATTTCTGATAAGTTGTTATGCAACAAACATGAGGTAATTGATATAACATGTTATATGTTGTTTGGCATGTTTTACAATCTACTACCTTTGACCTTTGACCTTTGACCTTTGACCTTTTTCAAGGTCATTGCATGTTCAACATCTCATCTACAGCTACAAGGCTGAAACTATATATGAATTATCCCAGATACAGTGTCTCTAAAAAGTACTCACAGAATTCCGATTTTTTTGAAGACATTGCTACTATTATTTGTTCCTAATTCAGGTGAGCTACAGAACCTTTTTGCTGTATTTGTGAACCCTTTACATCCACTGACCACAGGTTTGAATTCAGCTTTACACATGTACAAAAAGCATGCCTAAGTTGGTCCACTTCTATGACCCGTGTCATAGTCTTCCCAAATAACTTGACAGGCAGTGATGAAAGTGTTTCTGTTTCGTAAAACCCCAAACTCATCCACAAGGCTTTTTGTATCTGCTGTAATCCTTGAGATGGATTATCCATCACCAATGTAAGTGAGTGGGCAATATTCAAGCAATATCATGGCGGGGAACACCAGAACTAGGCTTCACACATTGTCCCATGTTTGGAATAGAACCCGGCTGTTCGACACTAGGCTAACTACCACCACCCCTCATCACCCATGTGATCTATCAAGTCCTCATACTACAAAGTTTCAGTTCTTGGTAAAGTCTGTCGAGTAACTCTCACTTGTCTTGACATGTACAGCGTTCAAGAGTAACATAAGTATGTTAGCCTGAGACTAATAACATTCAGGATTATGACTTTTATGTGACATCCCATGTGACTACAACTTTTCCCATTTGGTAGATAACAAAACTGTAGTGGATCGTTTTTGCGGCAAGTTAAACTACAAATTTATTTCTAACCCCTGACTAGACATGTGAAATTCCCATCTTGTAGGTGATATTTAACCAACATGTTCCAACATTAGTTTATTCATTTATCCGGAAATCTAATTTCTGGATCAAGAAAGCCATATTTATATACCAAAATGGCAGAAGATACATAAAACTGGTTCACTTAACCCATACAATCAAAATGGGGATCGATGTTTGTTTAGGTGATCTTGGTGTCCCACATTGAGGAGTGGGCATTCACTGGTCATGTGCAGGGTAGACATTTAATCGGACTAAAATAAATGAACTTGGTTTATCAATCAGTATCGATTAAAGCAGTGATGTTGAGTTAACGTTTGAATGGTAGTCTTGGATTGCTATTCAAATAAATATCCCTTCCAATCAGACCCAGATACCTAGATGTTTAATCAACAAGACATATTTACAAAGACTGTTGTTAAATAAGGGAAGTTCCATTGTGTTTTTGTAAATGCAGCTTTAAAAGAACTGCCAACACTTAACCCCATACAACCCTATACACACCCCAAAACACATCCTAAAAACCACCCCAACATCACCCCAACCCCTGCTAAGACACATCCAAACACTCCTCTCTCTATGCTTTTTCACACCCTTTATTGGATAACCGACCCAACACACATCCCAACACCCTATTCTCCACCCTTCACATCACCTGTCACTGCACATCTCTCACTGGACACCCTCCTAACACCCCTCCTAACACACCTCCTAACACCCCTCCTGACACCCCTCCTAACACCCCTCCTAACACCCCTCCTAACTCTCTACAACCATCACAACCGGAATCCCCTCCTAACACCCCTCCTAACACCCCTCCTAACACACCTCCTAACACACCTCCTAACACCCCTCCTAACTCTCTACAACCATCACAACCGGAATCCCCTCCTAACACCCCTCCTAACACCCCTCCTAACACACCTCCTAACACCCCTCCTAACTCTCTACAACCATCACAACCGGAATCCCCTCCTAACACCCCTCCTAACACCCCTCCTAACACACCTCCTAACACCCCTCCTAACTCTCTACAACCATCACAACCGGAATCCCCTCCTAACACCCCTCCTAACACACCTCCTAACACCCCTCCTAACACACCTCCTAACACCCCTCCTAACACACCTCCTAACACACCTCCTAACACACCTTCTAGCTCTCTACAACCATCACAACCGGCATCCCCTCCTAACACCCCACATCACGATCCAGACACCCTTCTCAGACACCCCTCCTTACTTTCTACAACAACCACAAGACACCCTTCTCGGACACCCCTTCTAACTCTCACAACAGGACGACACCCTTCTCGGACACTCCACCTAACTTTCTACAACAGCCGAACAGGACACCCTTCTCAGACACCCCTCCTAACTGTCTACAACAGCCACAACTGGACATCCCTCTCGGACACCCCTCCTAACTGTCTACAACAGCCACAACAGGACATCCCTCTCAGACACCCCTCCTAACTCTCCACAACAGCCACAACAGGACACTCCTCTAGGACATCCCTTATAACTCTCTACAACAGCCACAACAAGACACCCTTCCTAACTCTCTACGACAGCCACAACAGGACACCCCTCTAGGACATTCCTCCTAACTCTCTACAGCAACCACAACAGGACACCCTTCCTAATTCTCTACAACAGCCATAACAGGACACCCCTCTAGGACATTCCTCCTAGCTCTCTACAACAACCACAACAGGACACTCCTCTATGACATTCCTCCTAGCTCTCTACAGCAACCACAACAGGACACCCTTCCTAATTCTCTACAACAGCCATAACAGGACACCCCTCTAGGACATTCCTCCTAGCTCTCTACAACAACCACAACAGGACTCTCCTCTAGGACATTCCTCCTAGCTCTCTACAACAACCACAACAGGACTCTCCTCTAGGACATTCCTCCTAGCTCTCTACAGCAACCACAACAGGACACTCCTCTAGGACATTCCTCCTAGCTCTCTACAGCAACCACAACAGGACACTCCTCTAGGACATTCCTCCTAGCTCTCTACAACAATCATAACAGGACACCCCTCTAGGACATTCCTCCTAGCTCTCTACAACAACCACAACAGGACTCTCCTCTAGGACATTCCTCCTAGCTCTCTACAGCAACCACAACAGGACACTCCTCTAGGACATTCCTCCTAGCTCTCTACAACAATCACAACAGGACACTCCTCTAGGACATTCCTCCTAGCTCTCTACAGCAACGACAACAGGACACTCCTCTAGGACATTCCTCCTAGCTCTCTACAGAAACCACAACAGGACACTCCTCTAGGACATTCCTCCTAGCTCTCTACAACAATCATAACAGGACACCCCTCTAGGACATTCCTCCTAGCTCTCTTCAACAACCACAACAGGACATTCCTCTATGACATTCCTCCTAGCTCTCTTCAACAACCACAACATGACACTCCTCTAGGACACTCTTCCTTACTCTCTACAACAGCCACAACAGGACACTCCTCTAAGACATTCCTCCTAACTCTCTTCAACAACCACAACAGGACACTCCTCTAGGACACCCTTCCTAATTCTCTACAACAGCCATAACAGGACACCCCTCTAGGACATTCCTCCTAGCTCTCTACAACAACCACAACAGGACACTCCTCTAAGACATTCCTCCTAACTCTCTACAACAACCACAACAGGGCACCCATCTAGGACATTCCCCCTAGCTCTCTACAACAGCCACAACAGGACACTCCTCTAGGAACCCCAACCCCACCATCTGGAATCTGTACTACCCACCCACCTCACCACCCACCACCCCTTCCTCCAGCTTGCAGGCTGTGATTCTCCCACGCTTCAACCGTAGTAGAGCAGAGAGCAGGCTGAATGAGATGGAGAAGGCAGTGAACATTGATTAGTTGTGTTGGTCTGACAGAGGGATGCCCTGAGATAAACACATTGCACGCTATCAAGATATTGCTGTTTGTTCCTCTCCCTCCCAGATTCGGACAGCACCTCATGAATAACCAATCACCCAGATGGTTACCCTCAAAGGTTAGTGGTTCTTCTCACTGCTCCATGTCCCTGCTTAGCGCTGCCACGCAGTGACAGTAGGCAATGTTTCGCTCCACTTACAACACTCAAATGTTGACAGTACTTTTTCCTGTTGTTGATTCTGGTTTCCAAGAAACTGCCACTATTTGCAATCTGTACCAGAAGCAACATGCAGTAAAACAATGTCTCGCACTCACACACCCATTCAACCCAAGACCACAAACCAATTGCATGGTCACATGACCATTGTTACATCATCAGTGGATTTGATTGTGTCGGCTCTAAGAATACAAAGTATATGTCAGGTTTGAGATTCGGAATTCCAAACATATGCCAAGTGTGCAGGGCTAGAAGAAACCAGTGTTTCGATTGAGTAGGAAATAATCATGGGTTCAGATTTCAATCAAATTTGGAGCTGCTCTGTCTTTTGTTTTGTTTCATCAAGAACCAGTGGCAGCATATTTTGTGAATAACAATTCATTTACCTCCCAATAAGCTGTTGAAATATCAGAGCACATCTGACAAATGTTATCTTTTATACGATGGACAGGAAGCAATTTTCCCTTTGTGGTCTCTCGGTTCTTGAATTGCAACCTCAGCAGATTTCCCACTGGTGTACATGATGTGTGTGTTGAACAAAATTAAATATATTGGCTTCCAGAAAAAGTGGCCGATTTGAAAGAGTGCCGTTAGATGTTTATCGATGCCATCGATACAACGTGTGACTCAGTCAGTAAAATTTTATCTGTATCCATGCCATCAGGACAAGGTGACAGTCAGAAATATTCCAGCTGTATCCATGCCATCAGGGCAAAGTGACAGACAGCAATATTCCAGCTGTATCCATGCCATCAGGGCAAGGTGACAGACAGCAATATTCCAGCTGTATCCATGCCATCAGGGCAAAGTGACAGACAGCAATATTCCAGCTGTATCCATGCCATCAGGGCAAAGTGACAGTCAGCAATATTCCAGCTGTATCCATGCCATCAGGACAAGGTGACAGTCAGCAATATTCCAACTGTATCCATGCCACCAGGGCAAGGTGACAATCAGCAATATTCCAGCTGTATCCATGCCATCAGGGCAAAGTGACAGTCAGCTATATTCCAGCTGTATCCATGCCATCAGGGCAAGGTGACAGACAGCAATATTCCAGCTGTATCCATGCCATCAGGGCAAAGTGACAGACAGCAATATTCCAGCTGTATCCATGCCACCAGGGCAAAGTGACAGATAGCAATATTCCAGCTGTATCCATGCCATCAGGGCAAGGAGACAGACAGCAATATTCCAGCTGTATCCATGCCACCAGGGCAAAGTGACAGACAGCAATATTCCAGCTGCATCCATGCCACCAGGGCAAAGTGACAGTCAGCAATATTCCAGCTGTATCCATGCCATCAGGGCAAAGTGACAGTCAGCAATATTCCAGCTGCGTCCATGCCATCAGGGCAAAGTGACAGTCAGCAATATTCCAGCTGTATCCATGCCATCAGGGCAAGGTGACAGTCAGCTATATTCCAGCTGTATCCATGCCATCAGGGCAAAGTGACAGTCAGCAATATTCCAGCTGTTAAATGCCATCAGGGCAAAGTGACAGTCAGCAATATTCCAGCTGTATCCATGCCATCACGACAAGGTGACAGACAGCAATATTCCAGCTGTATCCATGCCATCAGGGCAAGGTGACAGTCAGCAATATTCCAGCTGTATCCATGCCATCAGGGCAAGGTGACAGTCAGCAATATTCCAGCTGTGTCCATGCCATCAGGGCAAGGTGACAGACAGCAATATTCTAGCTGTATCCATGCCACCAGGGCAAAGTGACAGACAGCAATATTCCAGCTGTATCCATGCCACCAGGGCAAAGTGACAGACAGCAATAATCCAGCTGTATCCATGCCACCAGGGCAAGGTGACAGTCAGCTATATTCCAGCTGTATCCATGCCATCAGGGCAAAGTGACAGACAGCAATATTCCAGCTGTATCCATGCCATCAGGGCAAAGTGACAGTCAGCAATATTCCAGCTGTATCCATGCCACCAGGGCAAGGTGACAGACAGCAATATTCCAGCTGTGTCCATGCCATCAGGGCAAGCTGACAGTCAGCAATATTCCAGCTGTATCCATGCCATCAGGGCAAGATGACAGTCAGCAATATTCCAGCTGTGTCCATGCCATCAGGGCAAGCTGACAGTCAGCAATATTCCAGCTGTATCCATGCCATCAAGGCAAGATGACAGTCAGCAATATTCCAGCTGTAAGGGACTGTAAATGTGAATTTAGAAAGTTTCTATGCCATTCTTGTGATGTGAAATTGTTGAGCAATTTGAATGATATTTTGCCCCAAGTGATGATTTCAGAATGAAAGTTGAAAGAGAACATTAAAAAGAATTACCTTATCTCAAAAGATATCCAAAGTGCATAAAACATTTAAGTGTATAGCTTCTTGACAGGGCTTGGCAATATGGTGCACATCATCCAGCCATAAGATTAATTTTATCATTTCATTCTTAGCCCAGTTGTTGAGTTTGTTATTAATGTCGGAATCATGTTGTTATCACAGAAGGAATCAATGTTTGATGGTCCAACAATCAGGTTATCTGTATCCCTGGAGATTTAACAAAACTTGAACCACCATCATGCCACTGTTTATTATGTATTCTGTTGGCTAAAGAATGATATAATTCTAACATATCCCTTGATAAAAGAAAAAGTCCCTTGGTCTATTGCTTCATTTCAATTGGGATATCATGTCTCATAATCTGGTTGAACACCAGTGTTCTTGTAGTTGTAGCATTCATATTGAACATTTTGTTCAAGAAGTTGGGACTAATTTTAAGGCTGTTTCTCTGCAGATGTACTCCCAACATACACAACCCAGACCAGTTATCTCCCTTGCACATTACATAACCCAGATGAGTTGTCTCCCTTAGTTACTACCTACTACAAGGACATCATGATTTTTTTTTATTGAGTATCAGTCAAGTCACACAATGTATCAATTCTACACCCATCAACTGGTTCTTTCTCAGGCAGAAGTTTTATTTGATCCAGAACTATTTCATAGCAAGTGGTTGTTTAGATCAATCATGCTGATTGTGAAGGCTATTGTGAAAAGGCACAGCAGCTCACAAAAAGCTGGTTTGCAGATCATTAACAGTTATTTCTTTCTACTCGGTCCAGATTCATTTTGCTGTTGAATTAACAGTATCAAATACTGTCATCTTGTTTCTCTTCTTAGCTGCAAGTTTCAGCTTGGAAAGATTGATGGTGTGATAATCGCTCATTGTGTGCAAGAAGTGATCCAAGCCTGTTGTGAGGTGATTCATTGCTTAACAGATTTGAATGCTTAGGCTAAGCCAAGTTTTTTCCTTGGCTGTTTCATACCGGTCCTATTTTCTCCTTGGCTTTGTGCGAAGATGAGTAGGTACTTATTGTCCTTGGCTGTCTGAGAAGATGCTCTCTGAGAAGATGATCTGTACTGTCCTTGGCTGTCTAAGGAGATGAGTAGGTACTGTATTGTCCTTGGCTGTCTGAAAAGATGAGTAGGTACTGTATTGTCCTTGGCTGTCTAAGGAGATGAGTAGGTACTGTATTGTCCTTGGCTGTCTGAAAAGATGAGGAGGTACTGTATTGTCCTTGGCTGTCTAAGGAGATGAGTAGGTACTGTATTGTCCTTGGCTGTCTGAGAAGATGAGGAGGTACAGTATTGTCCTTGGCTGTCTAAGGAGATGAGTAGGTACTGTATTGTCCTTGGCTGTCTGAGAAGATGAGGAGGTACTGTATTGTCCTTGGCTGTCTGAGAAGATGAGGAGGTACTGTATTGTCCTTGGCTGTCTAAGGAGATGAGTAGGTACTGTATTGTCCTTGGCTGTCTGAGAAGATGAGTAGGTACTGTATTGTCCTTGGCTGTCTGAAAAGATGAGTAGGTACTGTATTGTCCTTGGCTGTCTGAGAAGATGAGGAGGTACTGTATTGTCCTTGGCTGTCTAAGGAGATGAGTAGGTACTGTATTGTCCTTGGCTGTCTGAGAAGATGAGTAGGTACTGTATTGTCCTTGGCTGTCTGAAAAGATGAGTAGGTACTGTATTGTCCTTGGCTGTCTGAGAAGATGAGTAGGTACTGTATTGTCCTTGGCTGTCTGAAAAGATGAGTAGGTACTGTATTGTCCTTGGCTGTCTAAGGAGATGAGTAGGTACTGTATTGTCCTTGGCTGTCTGAGAAGATGAGTAGGTACAGTATTGTCCGTGGCTGTCTGAGAAGATGAGGAGGTACTGTATTGTCCTTGGCTGTCTAAGGAGATGAGTAGGTACTATATTGTCCTTGGCTGTCTGAGAAGATGAGGAGGTACTGTATTGTCCTTGGCTGTCTGAGAAGATGAGGAGGTACTCTATCGTCCTTGGCTGTCTGAGAAGATGAGGAGGTACTGTATTGTCCTTGGCTGTCTAAGAAGATGAGTAGGTACTGTATTGTCCTTGGCTGTCTGAGAAGATGAGGAGGTACTGTATTGTCCTTGGCTGGTTTTGACTATATAGGTCGTATGTTCAAGTTAATGTTCACAATAAAGTGTTCTTGAAGATAAAAAGTAATTTGTGTAATTATTTCATCAAGAACCTATTCAACCAAGTTTGATGAATGTCATAATTATCACAGCTCCTGTATGTTGACACACACTTGTTATTACAATCAGATTACTTTACATAGGTTACTCCTGCAAGGCTAAACAAGATGACGTGGCTTTCAGAACTCATTTAACTGAAGCCAGTCCTGTGGGGAACAATATTGTACTATCAGTTTAAAAAGCACAAAGCTAATTACCAGTACAGAGAAATTACCAGTTCTGGGCTGACACTCAGACTCTTTGTCGTCAGAGACATAACACAAGCTATATGAAGTCATAGCAATGATGACCTTGAGCATGGAAGCTCCGGTCATTGGGGGGTCCATTATAGTGAAACACCTAGTGTACTGGAGCTGGGGCAACAAGAGCTGTGGTGACTGTGTGGAGTGAAGATGATTCACTCTGTGGGCCATGCATGGTCAATGTAAACTGACCGTGATTTGTCTAGAGTGGATGCTTTCTGATACCTGGACAAATCTGTTCCCTGAATTACCCTTCATCATTTGGTCAGATAACTTTTTAAGATGTCTGACTTGTTTACAAATCAGTTTGTAACAGAATATAAGTTGTTTGTCCTTATGACATAATTCCAGATTTAAAAAAAAATATTTATTGAGTAGTGATTAAAATTAATCTATTGTAAAGCTACAACGATTATTTTTTTTTATCTGTCAAATTTAAAACTTTTAGTTTTTTAATTAGTATCTTCAAGGCCACTTTGATCATTGACTGTAATTCACATGCAGCATGACAGGTTGGAAGTTCTCCCGGTATGATGTAGTTTATCTTCACTTGTAGGCACTTAGGTTTAAGAAAATGATGTGAGGTTGGGTGGTTATTAGAGAGGAGGCGGAGATGAAAATCAAAGAATTAATTCATCATGGCCTTATCAAGGTATATGCAAAAGTATATGCAGGGTTTCATCTCATTTTCAACTTTATGTTGGAGATGAATAACAAAATGAAGCTTTACAGGTAATGTTATACCTTGATTATTGTGTGAGACTATCCAATCAAAAATGGCACAGTATCATGTGAATAGATGGGGATTAGCATTGTCAGCCTCATTTCTTCGTTTGTCAGCTGTTTATTCCCAATTTCCTTGTTCATGATAAATCATTGTAAAAACTACATCTATGCATTATACTCTAAGGAATGGCCACATTCTGTAAACAATCTTCACGGGATAAAAACCTGTTTAACCGCAAGTCGTAGATCCCTAATTTCCTTGCAATGACTGTTTCCCAAAGGTTGGCCATTCCATGCAGACAAAATAATTTTGATTACATTTTATGGAAATATGTGAACCTTCCTCGCAAGAGATCAATACAAGGGACTGATGTAGAATTATACTGGAGCCGGTCTGTTGCTGAAACAAGATCGGCTGAGAAACGCATGTTGCGTGTTGTGTGTAATCACAGGATGGTTCAAGTGTTAGACTGATAGCAATGTCTAATTACCTCTGGCTACAATTCCTTAATTGATGATCATTCTCCCAAAGCTGTGCACATCTGATTGTTGATGTTGTTGTAAGCAGGGAATGAACCAGGTCATTTCTTGACGTATTATCCTCTGATTCAATATAGGACCTCCTTTGCCTGTTTGACCTTTGCTTTTTTAAATGTTTTTCTCTGTAATTATTTTTTATGGTTTAGATTTACATTGATGTTACTTTGTTGTTTTTTGCCTTTTAACTACATTATTGATTTTCTTTAATGACATTTGGGCTCTTGTGGTTAACTGAATTGTCTTTTTGTATTTTTCTGCATCGAATGTTTTGCAAAGCATGGATGTAACTGTCAACTTTTTTGTATCCAATACATTTTTTTTATATTACCATTTGATATGACTGTTTGTGAGGCTTTGTTGCCAGATGTACATACAGTATGTACATAACTTTCATGACACTGTAGGGGTACTCAGAAAGCAGCAAGACAAGATTATTCTACACTTAATATGATAAACAATTTTCTTACTTTGGAACCAATTCATATTGACAGTGCATTTAATATAATAACATTGTGTTGTATTAACAAGCAATTTTTCTGCAGTAAAGTAGTTCTGAGATGGAAAGGAAATATGCCAACAAATAATACTGATTTTGTAAATTGTATATTTTGTGAAAAGTGACTCAGACAGGAGTCAGATATATCAGACTTTACAGGTGGTCTCTTCTATAAACATAATGGATTTAATCCAGGATCAATGCTTGTTAACTTGTTGTCAGTGGTAGAGACTAACAGTTTTAGTCCACTTGTCCTTATAATGATAACATATAGCAGAACCCTTAAAAACGGCAAATTGCTACTAGTCCTTCTGATACCTTAACTATTGAACAGTTTGTACAGGACTAGTGCCAGTTTCTAACACTGTGACATATGTCACAATGCCAGGGATGTTTTCATGAACATGGAAAGGGTTATGGTGCTTTTATTTGCCTGCAATGGGTTTAAACTTGCCCGTGTGACAAAGGAGGTTAGCCATCAGCACTCTGACAAGGAGAGGATGACTCCATGCCCTGCTACATATACTCCCTAACAGAATTAAAGCATAACCCATGCTGCATAGAGATAAGGCTCTTATGTATGTTCAGCAACTTGTTCTGGTGTAACCTTGGTAATTGTCCATGACTGGAAGTCTGGAGCCTGAGTCTTGTAAAATTCTGTTTTGTCAGCACATAATAGTTCATATGATAATACGAAAATCTACTGAGAGATAGTAAATGCCCAGTTCAAGCTTGAAGACTCAAAAGAACTGTCATCAAACTGAGGTATCAAACTACCCCGAGGTCAGACTTCTTGTCCACATTACCAAAGAGGTAAACTGTCATCAAACTAAGGTATCAAACTGATCCAAGGTCAGATTCCTTGTCCACATGACCAAAGAGGTAAACTGTCATCAAACTAAGGTATCAAACTGATCCAAGGTCAGATTCCTTGTCCACATGACCAAAGAGGTAAACTGTCATCAAACTAAGGTATCAAACTGATCCAAGGTCAGATTCCTTGTCCACATGACCAAAGAGGTAAACTATCATCAAACTAAGGTATCAAACTGACCCGACGTCAGATTGCTTGTCCACATGACCAAAGAGGTAAATTGTCATCAAACCAGGACTGGTGAAAAGTACTACTGGCAGTTAAAACAATCACTGGATACACTGTGTCTGTCATCTGTGACTCCATGCCACAGCGGACTGGAGCCATCTTGGATGCAGATCTTGGTGGAAGTAGCAAATATTCAAACTGCCAAACATACACTTATGGGACCTGTTCCTTTACGACCTTGCATCCCTTGGGCATGCCAGAAACCTATGATTGTGAGTTCAAATCCCGGTTCGCCCTGATTATGTTTCTAGGTTTGTCAGCACTATACCTATGCTAGTGGGTTTCACCAAAGTGGTAAATGTCTTGAGACCTGCATCACTTCGGGCTTTCCTCCCACACTAAGATGACACGCTGTGATATAACTGGAATAATGTTAAAAGCGGTGTTAAACCCAACTCACTCACTCACTCCTTTACAACCTAACAGAACTTAGATATGCATGTTCGGAGAGATAATTTCATGAGTACATACAAAATCGAATACATGAAAATGAATGAAAACTTCAGACCAATTGAGCACATCTCGGAAAGGATTTGTGGTTGGGGAATTTAAGCCCCAATAAGTCTGGGATACACGGAGAATCAGCAAGTGAATTTGACGAGTCTCCGGTGTACCACAATGTTAGTGCACCATCATGTTCAATATTTCAGTCGGACGGCCTCCCAACACCCATGTCTGTGGCTGCCCGGACATCTAATCCTGTTAGGTGTGACATTTGTATGTTTCGTCTCAATGAAATGATCACCACAAGCCCAGACGAGAGAATCGAACGTGGTCATGGAGTGATCAGCTCCATGGGGCTGAGTTTTATTGAGGTCCTGACATTGCTTGCTGGGCCAATTACTAAAGAAATGTCTGGGGCGGATTGGAGCGAGCTTTACCTTCTGTGTTGGAATTTCTTTCAAAATTAAGTATTTCTAGATCCAGATCTTACAGTCTTTGGGACTTGCTTCAGAAACAGGCTATGTTGTTTTCTGGTCCATTGAAAGTGATAACTGAATACTTCACAAAACGTAGATCTTGGTATTTTTTCTTTTATCACTGTGAATTCCCGAAAGTTTGGTTATTTCAAACATCCTATGCTATATAATCATTTTTGCTGTTCCAGTAGAGTTAAAATAACTAAAATGCTATTGCAATACAAAAATAAATAGCATAAGTATTGCAATAGTAATGTGTTGGTTTGATGACCACCTGTTCCATCCCTCTTTGACTCGCCTAAGGGATGCAAATTTAAACTCTGCACAGCAATACAGGATGCCCCATGGAAGTTTGTCTGTAAATAATGTGTGTTTTCGATTCATTAGTAAACACTGAATGAACTAGTACATATGAGTAGTTCTCAGTACAAGTGCTGGTAATTCAATTTTTCTTTCTCAGCTAAGCTGGTTCTGTTTCATGAATTGATATTACTCTGCACATGAATGGGAAAAGGCCTAACCTCATTTGATAAAATTTATCTTCCCGCAGCAAGGGAGGTAACTGATTGACTATAAAAGTCCATTTTCTACTCTTGCCAAACTAGGCTGAAATTATGGAGTCTATTTTTGCTGGACAAACAAGTCTATGCACATTCCAATCAAAACCGTGGAACGAAATCTACATCCAGTTCGTAAACTGCCGTGCAGATTTCGGTTGATTGCAAGATTTGCAAAGCATGTGTACTGCCAGCATAGTGTCAACCAATATTTTTTATGTTTTTAATCAAGGTGCACACATGATTTGATGCACTGCGCAAAGTAGGACTTGTTTTATTACAAAATAGATCTTTGTTATCGATTATTAAATTGTCTTCACTGGGCACCGCCATTTTGTTCGAAACATATATGCAAGTTATATGAGAGGGGGAATCTGATTTGTCAATAGGTAGGACTTAGACGAGACATAACTCGTAATAGTCACTGGTGGCGCTACGATCTAGCCCAGAAATTTACAGTCAGTTAACCCCCTTACCTCGGGAAGATGGCTAAAATTAGAAACAATGATTTTGTTTTGTCCATTTATATGAGTTAAAAAATGTCTTATTAGATTTGATGAAGTTAGAAAGGAGTTTATTTCTTGCACTATTTGTAGTTCTTTCTGTTCATATAACTAGAACAGTTACAATATTGGCTCAGCAGATCTGCAGTCCATTGTCCAAGTCAGGAACACAGCCATGGTGCATGATCTGTGATGATGGCATGTATGGAAGCCATTGAAATCTCTGCCCAAGCAAAAAATTAAGACCATGTTTGGTTTCTCAGCCTCATTCTGCAGGTCACAACTATCAAAAGTCCCTGTTGTTGTGGTTTTGTGAACATTTTATTGCCCATCCTTTTAACTGATCAAATTGTATGTCCGATGACTACTTGCATGTACCGGTAATGGTTGTGTACACAAAAGTCAGAGGAATGTACGTGTTATTGACCTTGCCCTTGTATACCATTCCAAAGGAGGCCATTATAGATCTTGATAAAGATGTTTTGTTCAAATTAAGATATGACATGGTGAACAAATATTAGGAATTTTGTATTCTAACAGGTGACAAAGACCTTATTGAATAAGATGTTACATACATTGTATTATTTCCTGTTTGCTTAAATAAAACATAGTAACAATTGATTCTTATTGGGCAAGCTTGCCAACAATTTTGAAAATTATGCAACTCAATTTGTTTACTTAAACGTGATTCCCTGTTGTGTGTAGATCAATTAGGGAATTGGTTGTCTTTTTACAGCGTTCTTTAGATTGAAATGGACACCTTCACAGACAGCTGGGAACACACAAATTCCAAACCACCATACTGTAGAAGATAACCCAGTTCAAGAGACATGCATCCCAGAAGACAACCCAATGTTATAACTACCACACCCCACTTCCCCAGACAACAACTCAACCTCACAACCACACACCGGAAGTCAACCAGAAATGGTCTTCAGGAACCCATTTTTGCCTTAAGAGGTGACTAGCGGGATGGGGGGGGGGGGGGGGGGGGGGGTCATGCTTGCTGATGAATGTCATCATATCCCAATTGTGTAGCTCTATGGTCATGATGTTAATCACTGGATTGCCTGGCCCTTATTTGAATATTTATAGACCACCGTCACATAGCTGGAATATTGCTGAGTGAGGTGTTAAACAACAAACATACCAACAATCAAGACGAGAACCCTATTTCAAAACTACACACCTCAGAAGACAACCAAATTTCACAATCACACACCCCATAAGAGAACCCAATCTGAAAACCACACACCCTATAAGAGAATTCAATCTGAAAACCACACCTCCCATAGGACAACCCAATCTGAAAAGAAAACGCTAGAGGACAATCCAAACTCACAACCACACCCCCTAGAAGACAATCCAATTTCACAACCACACCCCGCAGATAACCCAATATCACAACCACACCTCCTAGAAGACAATGCAATCTCACAACCCCACACCTCAGATGACAATCCAATATCACAACCACCACCCCTAGAAGACAATCCAATCTCACAACCACAACCCCTAGAAGACAATCCAATCTCACAACCACAACCCCTAGAAGACAATCCAATCTCACAACCACAACCCCTAGAAGACAACCACATCCAATAGAAGACAATCCAATCTCACAACCTCACCCTCTAGAAGATAATCCAATCTCACAACCACCACCCCTTGAAGACAACCACATCCCATAGAAGACAATCCAATCTCACAACCTCACCCTCTAGAAGACAATCTAATCTCACAACCTCACCCTCTAGAAGACAGTCCAATCTCACAACCACCACCCCTGAAAGACAACCACATCCCATAGAACACAATCCAATCTCACAACCACCACCCCTGGAAGACAACCACATCCCATAGAAGACAATCCAATCTCACAACAACCACCCCTGGAAGACAACCACATCCCATAGAAGACAATCCAATCTCACAACCTCACCCTCTAGAAGACAATCCAATCTCAAAACCTCACCCTCTAGAAGACAATCTAATCTCAAAACCTCACCCTCTAGAAGACAATCTAATCTCACAACCTCACCCTCTAGAAGACAGTCCAATCTCACAACCACCACCCCTGAAAGACAACCACATCCCATAGAAGACAATCCAATCTCACAACCACCACCCCTGGAAGACAACCACATCCCATAGAAGACAATCCAATCTCACAACAACCACCCCTGGAAGACAACCACATCCCATAGAAGACAATCCAATCTCACAACCTCACCCTCTAGAAGACAATCCAATCTCAAAACCTCACCCTCTAGAAGACAATCTAATCTCACAACCTCACCCTCTAGAAGACAGTCCAATCTCACAACCACCACCCCTGAAAGACAACCACATCCCATAGAAGACAATCCAATCTCACAACCACCACCCCTGGAAGACAACCACATCCCATAGAAGACAATCCAATCTCGAAACCAGACACCTGAGAAGACAATCCCATCACACAACCACACACCCTGGAAGACAATCCCATCACACAACCACACCCCCTGGAAGACAGTCCCATCACACAACCATACCCCCTGGAAGACAGTCCCATCACACAGCCACACCCCCTGGAAGACAATCCCATCACACAGCCACACCCCCTGGAAGACAATCCCATCACACAACCACACCCCCTGGAAGACAATCCCATCACACAGCCACACCCCCTGGAAGACAATCCCATCACACAGCCACACCCCCTGGAAGACAGTCCCATCACACAACCACACCCCCTGGAAGACAGTCCCATCACACAACCACACCCCCTGGAAGACAGTCCCATCACACAACCACACCCCCTGGAAGACAATCCCATCACACAACCATACCCCCTGGAAGACAGTCCCATCACACAGCCACACCCCCTGGAAGACAGTCCCATCACACAACCACATCCCTTGGAAGACAGTCCCATCACACAACCACACCCCCTGGAAGACAGTCCCATCACACAACCACTCCCATCACACAGCCACAACCCCTGGAAGACAATCCTATCACACAACCACACCCCCTGGAAGACAGTCCCATCACACAACCACAACCCCCTGGAAGACAATCCCATCACACAACCACACCCCCTGGAAGACAATCCCATCACAAAACCACACCCCCTGGAAGACAGTCCCATCACACAACCAACCCCCCTGGAAGACAGTCCCATCACATAACCAAGCCCCCTGGAAGACAATCCCATCACACAACCACAACCCCCTGGAAGACAATCCCATCACACAGCCACACCCCCTGGAAGACAATCCCATCACACAGCCACACCCCCTGGAAGACAGTCCCATCACACAACCACACCCCCTGGAAGACAATCCCATCACACAACCACAACCCCCTGGAAGACAATCCCATCACACAGCCACACCCCCTGGAAGACAATCCCATCACACAGCCACACCCCCTGGAAGACAGTCCCATCACACAACCACACCCCCTGGAAGACAGTCCCATCACACAACCACACACCCTGGAAGACAATCCCATCACACAACCACAACCCCTGGAAGACAATCCCATCACACAACCACACACCCTAGAAGACAATGAAAACCTACAAACATTCATCACAGAAAGTATTCCACTATCACCATGACCACTTGAAACACTTGATTTCATTGTACTAATGGAACATTTCAGGACTACTTATGTGAACAATACCATGATGAATGTACACTGTGCAAATGTATCTGTGTCATAGCCAAGTATAAGTGCATTCAGGGAAATTCAAGGTCCATTACTGCAGTCTTGCAGTCTTGCAGTCTTAGATAAACATTGAATATTTATCTGTTCAAAATCAATAGAAGGCACTATCACTTTGTGTATGTTAAACATTGACAAGACTCTTATTGTCCAGTTATTAGGAACAGTCTCATATTATTCCTGGTGATGGCATTTTAGAAGGTGCTAACAATTTGCATGTGTTAAATATTGGCTAGACGCTTGTTATTCAATGCATTAGAAGTGCAACTTTCTGGATCAGTAGTTAAGAAAAGGAAATGGAGCTGAACTTGTTTTGTAGGCGATATATCACAACAAATGTTCTGTCACTGTGAGAAGTTGGAAAGGGTTCCAGGGAGCTGTTTGTCATGTGCATGCAATGGTTGTATTTTCTTGACGTGAAAGGAGGAGACTGTTAGCCATCAAGCTTGTGCCCATACACACTGAACCATGTCAGGTCCACATGTTTTGTGGTTTAATTGGTGAGACAGGATACAGATATATGGACTCACTCACTCACTCACTCACTTATTCACTCATTTTCACTCACTCATTCATCCACTCAAGCCACTCACTCACAATGACAGCACTTGATCATGGCAATCCTCTCACTCACTCACTCACCATGTTCCATGACAGGGCCACCCACCTACTCTCACTCACTCACTCACTCACTCACTCACTCACTCACTCACTCACACACACACATACAGGGGGCATGGGTGTCCCAGTCGTCCAAGTGCCGCAATTCGCTGTGCGGAAACCTATGATTGTGGGTTCGAATCCCGGTTCGCCCTGATTATGTTTCTAGGTTTGTCAGCACCATACCCGTGCTCATGGGTTTCAGCTAAGTGGTAAACGTCTCAGACCTTTCCTCCCACATTAAGCTGACATGCTGTGATATAACTGGAATACTGTTAAAAGCAGTGTTAAACCCAACTCACTCACTCACACACACACTCACACTCACACTCACTCACACCCACACTCACACTCACTCACACCCACACTCACACTCACTCACTCACTCACTCACCATGTTCAATGACAACACTTGGTCAGGGCAACCTGCACCAGTAGTTTCCCTAGTACTAACAGGTCCCCTGTAGTGACAAAGAAATATTGCTGTGTTAAGGTGCTGCTCTCTGTGATCAGTCAAACCCAATCTGCTGAGCCATATGTTTCCCCTCGGTTCTATCAGTACCGGTGCATGCTGTGGATGGATCTCCTGCTGCTGTTCCTGACTGATGGGGCCAGTGCAACTGGGTATCAGCACATGCTGAAGAAGCACTATAGAACAAAGAGGGGCATCAGGTTCATGAAAACATTGCTCAATTACCCAAGCTAACTTCTTTTCTACAGAGTGATCTGAGAGTTCTCTGTGGCCTTATGCACAGGTCAGTGCGTCTTAGGGCTGAGATAGCATTACTTTCCTCTGATTTTTGTGCTTAGAAGACAACAGTAAAGAGTATGGTTTTCAGGCCAAGACAAGAAAAGTGTACAGGTAGGTTTATGGTAACCAATCCTTTTAGACAATGACTGTTTTGGAGGTTATTGTAACCCTGCCTGTTGGCCAATCGATGCTCAGAAGGTTGTGTGATAACTGTGCCCTTTTGGTCAATGACTGTTTTGGGGGCTGTATGGTAGTCCTGCCTGTTGGCCAATCACTGTTTAGGATGTCGTATGGTAACCCTGCCTGTTGGCCAATCACTGTTTAGGATGTCGTATGGTAACCCTGCCTGTTGGCCAATCACTGTTTAGGATGTCGTATGGTAACCCTGCCTGTTGGCCAATCACTGTTTAGGATGTCGTATGGTAACCCTGCCTGTTGGCCAAATCACTGTTTACTGTTTAGGATGTCGTATGGTAACCCTGCCTGTTGGCCAATCACTGTTTAGGATGTCGTATGGTAACCCTGCCTGTTGGCCAATCACTGTTTAGGATGTCGTATGGTAACCCTGCCTGTTGGCCAATCACTGTTTAGGATGTCGTATGGTAACCCTGCCTGTTGGCCAATCACTGTTTAGGATGTCGTATGGTAACCCTGCCTGTTGGCCAATCACTGTTTAGGATGTCGTATGGTAACCCTGCCTGTTGGCTCATCACTGTTTAGGATGTCGTATGGTAACCCTGCCTGTTGGCCAAATCACTGTTTAGGATGTCGTATGGTAACCCTGCCTGTTGGCCAATCACTGTTTAGGATGTCGTATGGTAACCCTGCCTGTTGGCCAAATCACTGTTTACTGTTTAGGATGTCGTATGGTAACCCTGCCTGTTGGCCAATCACTGTTTAGGATGTCGTATGGTAACCCTGCCTGTTGGCCAATCACTGTTTAGGATGTCGTATGGTAACCCTGCCTGTTGGCCAATCACTGTTTAGGATGTCGTATGGTAACCCTGCCTGTTGGCCAATCACTGTTTAGGATGTCGTATGGTAACCCTGCCTGTTGGATGATCAC
This sequence comes from Haliotis cracherodii, assembly GCF_022045235.1. Classification (NCBI taxonomy): domain Eukaryota; kingdom Metazoa; phylum Mollusca; class Gastropoda; order Lepetellida; family Haliotidae; genus Haliotis; species Haliotis cracherodii. Next base: position 11,905,116 of record NW_027266297.1, read on the forward strand.
TGTTTAGGAGGTTGTATGATGACTGTCTCTTTTGGACAATCACTGTTTTTGGGGTTGTATGGTGACCCTGTCTGATGACCAATCACTGTTTAGGAGGAGGTTGTATGGTAATCCTGTCTGTTGGCTAATCACAGTTTAGGAGGTTAATGGTAACCCTGTCACAAAATTCCACTTTTGCACCCATCCATTGCACAAAGGGAACAGTGTAAGGAGGCTTCAATGAAAGAACTGGTGACATGTCGGAATAAGATAAATATAATACTGTTCTAATTGGAGTTCAATTGAACACACTCTGTCAAGTTGTGATTCAGTATGTGAGCTATTGTAAATCCAGCACTAAAAGGTGTTATCACCACATCCAAACTTTGACAATGTACTATATTCAGTGATAAGTCCTGTATGTGAAGCACTCCAAAAGTGGCCTCAAAAGAGAAAAAGTTTCTTCGTGAAAGAAAAAAAGTAACAAATTTCTGACGGACAAACCCTAGACCTCATATTGGCAGACGATGATTGAATTAACTCGCCATGTAATCCTGATTACCTCGTAGACATTTAAAAAGTGCCTCTCTCTTAAATTGGCCTTCAAGGGTTTGGCAGTGATGTTGCCTCAATTATCACTATCATAAACTTCCCTGGTTGTCTGCAGACTGACTTCAGCCATAGAAGGAAGTGTGCACCTCTAATCAACGTACAAATACGTCTCGTGCATTAGCTGCTAACGCACACCTGCGCTGCACTGTTGCAAGCTCGGGGGCAGACATGAACCGTTCTTGTCGGATGGTGGGGAAGATGCTCAATAATGCATCCTCAAAGTCATTGTTGTATGTTTTATGGTGCAGAAAGAAGCAGGAGGTATTCCACATTGGTGATGTATAGGAAGCAGGATTGGATATGATGGGCAGAGTGTTTGCCAGACAATTTCTTCACTCATTTTGGATGGCTTGAAATATCAGTTTGATGCGGATGATTTATGAGTTAATTTGTGTCTTGCTGTAAAGGCAGTTTAGTCTATGCTTCTGTGTCTGTCTCATGCTGTGGGTATAGATTGCTTGGATCATGGTCAGTTTCATGTTGCATTTAACAGTGGCATGGTTTAGTGTTGTTCAGAGACATCGTGTCAGACAGCATCACAGAACGTCAAATGCTGTATTGGACATTGTCAGTTCACTGTCTGCAGATAACATTGTGTTTGTGTAAGCTGGTTTGCAGAATAACTAATGACAAAGTGCTGAGAGATAGGATGTCATATGCTGCATTTAACACAAGTCAGTTCATTGATGACAAAGTCCTGGAGTTGCAGCCTTAATAAGCCATATACTCACCCTTAGCCTAGCTATCTTGGGCCTGTTTATCATGTCCTGTATACTCTTTTTTTGAAAGTATGTTCAGCCTGTGCTAAAACTTTTTGAGTCAGCTTATCATTAGACATTGAACTCCCAAACAGAATACACAGTACCAGAGATGATGCCTAAGCCTTGTACCGGTATGTGTCGGTTCTCTAGGAGATGCAGACATGCTGATATTGGTACAGTGACTATAGTCACTGAAGGATTCCAGTGCAAAGTGCTTCAATCTCCTTGTCATATTTGGCGGAATACTGCACCTTATTTCTAAAATTCTGCAATCCAATGATTTGTATTTTCCATTAAAAATATGAAAAGAATATGTTTTGAGTTACAAGAAAAGTGTTTCTGTGTGAAGAAATCAAGGTGCAAACCCAGAAATGACACATTATAAAATCACCATTTAATAATGATCCATTTGTGTATGGATCAAACTTGAGTATAATGGACTTATAGCATATTTAAATCTCTTAAAGTTAAATCAGATTTACTTAAATATATAGTAATCTTTGAATAATTTTGTTGATGTTATATTGGTTGTAAATCTCTATCAAGCAAGGTCTGAACTGTTCCTTTGAACAAGGTCTGGATTCTTTCATTGAACCTTCTAACTTAAATATACTACTAAAAAAGTGAACCTTGGACCAATCCAATTCTTTCATACTTCTTTAGTTAATCAGGTGGTCCTTAACTTCTTTTTAGTAGTATGGCTGTTAGTAGAATTTGTATATAAATCAGACACCCTTAAACAATTCTCTAATTGTTGAGCAAAACAATTTTGTCTGTAAACAAGAGATAATTCAACACTGTTCTCCATTAATGTGGAATTGCAGGATCTTGCTTGTGCTGACCAATGCATATTCTTCACATCTTTCATAATTCTGTGTATATCCTCAATATTGAAATAAAATTGTGCAGAAAAATGGTTGAAATTGATATCCTGTTGTGCAATATCTAACAGATGCAAGGGATGTAAATTCTATAGACTCAATTCTCTAAAGGAATAATAGGATTCCCAAGGCAAATGCTACATCCAAAGGACAGAGTGACCTTGAGCACGACGAGCTTCAGTTCCACTTTTAAAGGTCAGAGCTGTCAATACTTACAGAATGGTTGTAATAAATGTGATCTTAATGGCTTCCTCTCAAAAAGTAATCTGCTCTCTCGGCCCTGAATGTGTTGACAGAATTGTTAAGAGTCTGCAAATTTTGGAAAATCGTAACAATTGGAATTGCTCGAACTCTTAGATTTTGAAATTGTCCAGGCGATGAATGTATTGGTCCTATTTGGTGATTGTGTGTCTTTTCGCTGAGTATATTTCCTGGTGTATTTAACTGTGCTGATTTAATAGAAGCCCATCGGAACTTAGAATGACATTGAAGGGATTGAATAAAGCATCTTGGAAATTCATGAATGGCTGGGTTTCCTTTTCATTGCTGCCTTTGGATTTGCTGAGTAATTGTGTCTGGGAATTTCTAATGAACAGAGTTGACATTGACTCAGAATTTACTATTCATTTATTTAGGGGACTGTGATATTTCGTCAAGTGATGGCGAACTCTGCTTTGGTTGTTATTTGAAGCTATCGATTTGTCTTGAGAATGTGACTTTTTATGTGTAAAAACATGTAAATTGTGAAAATAGTGATATAGGGTAATAAAACATGCATTGATGTTTTTGTGTTATTTATTATTTTATTTTTTGAGAAATGTCCATACCAAAATGTGTTCAATGTAGACTCAGACTTGAGGATTTGTTTGAATCTACCGACACCATATGTAGTCAGATCGTGCTTAGGATGCAATTTGATTATTTACTCCGTTTCTCTAAGGCTTCAGAGGGTGAGGGGGACCACGTGTCAAAAGCACAGCAAATTTCTAAGGAAGTTGTGTCCCTTAGGTATGCCAGAAACCTGTAACAGTGGGTTTGAAGACCAGATTTGCCCCGATTACGTTTCTAGGATTTGACAGCAACATACCCGTGCTTGTGGGTTTCACTCAAAGTGGTAAACACCTGAGGCCTGCATCTCTTCAGGCTTTCCTCCCACATCAAGCTGATGCACAGTGATGTGACTGAAATACTGTTCCTAGCAGTGTTAAGAAAAGAAACTCACTCACTCAACCACACAACCACTCACTCACTCACTCTAATGCATCGATGGAAGAATGGTCAAGTGGTCCAAGATTCTCAAATATATTGTGCCTGCTATTGTGTCTGTTACCCATGCCAGGATATGTGATTTGCCGACTGACCACTGATAGTAGAGTTGTCACTGGTGTTCCTGCTGAACTGTGATCTGATTCAATAAAGAACTTTACAGTTTCCCATCTATCCGTACATATATGTATTAAATAATATGCATTGTTGAAGCTGGTAAGTGCGTACATCCAAGGTCCATTAGGCAATGTGAATGGTAACAGTTGGTGTTGATACCATTCACCATCACTGCCAGACTAGCTCAAGGGCACCTGATAAAACACTCATGCATGGACAGGTGTCTGTAGCTATGATACATAGACACAGTGACGGGATGTCTGTCTGTATTAGGTAGTGGAGGTGGCAGGAAAAAAAGAATCCGCACCAAAAAGCCCTGAGTCCAAAGCCTGAGACATGTTACATTTGACCTGGTCTTGTTTATAGGATCAGTTTATACTAAGGCAGGATTTACTAAACATAATGCAGGGCAGTGGGGAAGCCTGGTGGTTTGTCATGCCAAAGACCTGGGTTCAATTCCCCACATGGGTATAATGTATGAAGCCCCCAACCATGATATTGCTGGAATATTGCTAAAAGCGGCCTAAAACCATACTCACACTCACTCACTCACTCACTCACTCAGCATAATGCCAAAATACAGACATGAAACTTTTCATGGATAACAACTTCTTTATTCTTTGTTATGATGTTTCATAGCTACCTCTTGCCCCTTTATCAGGTTAATGACCTGATGAAGGGGCAAAAGTAGCCCTGAAACAGTGTTACAAAAACAGAAGTCGTCACCCATAAAGAGTTTCATCTTTTCATGTTCTTCCAATTTCTAAATGCCTGTCAAAGACTTCAAAATACATGTTCATAGTGCTACACCCAAAGGGATTTTTCACATTCTAAAGTATTTTGGTTTCATTTTTGTGAGTATTTTCTTAACATTTAGTGTCTTTAGATTATTAGAGCAAAATTCATGTAATTAAAACAAAAGACAAGAGGATAATGTAATTCCAAATGTATATGTTGATGTAACTAGTGGAAATGATGATGATGGCAAGTGTGATAGGAATAGTGATGATTACAGTGGTTATTTTGAGATGAGGGATGAGGAGGATGGTTTCGAGTAGTTCGTGTTCAAATTTACTACATTAGCATAGATCATGATAAGTGCTGCTTTGAATTGTCAGCTTAATATGAGAAGCTCGGAGTTATGCAGGTTTTAGGCATTTACCCCTTTGATGAAGTTATAAAACACTTGTAAAAACGTGAGCAAGGGAACGTTTTTCCTGAGCACAAGGTTTTACATTTTCAACCAAAAACGAGCAAGAGTGTTTTATACAAATTATGAACCATCTAAATGTTACTATGAGATAGGAAGATACCTACATAGACAAAATAGACAAATGTGGCAGTAGGTTCATAAAACTATGAGCACAGTTACAGTGCTAAAAAGTCAAGCATAATAATCAGGGTAAATCTTGGATATGAATCCTTGATCATCAAATCCTGGGGCGGTCAGGTAGCCTAGTGGTTAAAGCATTCGCTCATCATGCCAAAGACAGGGGTTTGATTCTTGACAACGTGTGAAGCCCCTTTCTAGTGTCCCCCGCCGTGATATTGCTGGAATATTGCTAAGAACAGCTTAAAACAAGACTCACTCACTCACTCACTCACTCATCAAATCCTGTCATGACTAAGGAAAGAAACTCTGCAGAGTGAATTGCCTTGTTAATGGCCCAGGTGAACAAGATGATGAGTAAAGACACTGATGATGTTAGAGATGTTGGTGGGGATGGTGATGATCATAGTGTTGGTCATAAAGATGACCACGATGAAGATTGTGATGATGATTTGGATGAAACATTGATAATAATAATAATGGTGATACCAATGATCATAATAATAAAGATGATTTACATCTTGAACAAATGCACACTTGTTTTACTGATGTGCCTAACTTTCCTTTTTACTCATTCAAAATAAAGACAGGAATAGACCAGGGTGTCCACAGAGAATAGTCATATTCCCATAAAGCAAGCAGTATTACCCTAAAACGTTTGTGTTTTCCTTCTGGGTGTTTTGAGTTGAGTTAATCTACAGCCACCATTTGACACTAAACCATGACATGAATTAACCATTGTATAACATGAGATTTCTGGCTGGCTGTTTGATGGGGTCCAACCTTCATACCACACTGGGCCCATGCACGTAACCCATTGCATGTCACCTAGTCATTTCCTACCTGCTAACTTGGCTGTAAAAACCATCATCGGCCCATGACTAATTGAATATCGGCAAGGAAGTTGAACATAAAAGCCCATGGTTGGAATAAAGTCAGCCATTTAAATGCAAGGATTTAGGATATTGCTGTCCAATATTTTAGGAGGCTAAGCAAGAAAGGCCATAATTTGAGTGAATTCAAACGCCCGAAAGCAACGTTTATTGCTTTGTGAAGGATGGTTTTCATTCAGTTGAAGGAATTTGAATAATTGATATTGTAGATTCTGTGCTTTCATCAGCTGTTGTTTCAAGATGAAATGATCACACATGTTTTGTACTGTTTTAGAGTTATAACCATTCAGAAGTGCTCGTTTGAATGATTAGCCCATCTGACAATAATGCTGTTGGCACATGTTCGTTCAGCAAAATAGATGATCAGGTGCATGTTCATTTATTTCATATACCATTTTCTGATAAAGTACTTTAATAATAATTTAATAATAAAATTACAAATAAAAATTACTTCAATTTGTTTTCTGTTCTCTGGATGCATTTTCAGGGTAGACACTAACAGTGTTCTTGTGACTGAAATATGAATGAATGAATGTAGCGAAAGTAGACCCTTAAAGGCAATCAGCCAATCAAATGGCTAGAATAACTGAAATGTAATATGTGCACTCTGTGCAAATATCAGAAATGGGAGCACTCACTATGTTTTGCCCCAGGGTAATATTGGCACTGTCTCTTGTATGAATGAACACATGTAGCATCAGTTCAACTCCTTTCCTTTGATAATATCAAGGCCTTCTAGGTCTTGTCTGAACACTCCAATACTTAAAAAAATAATTAGTTATACAACCTGCGTTTCAATATTTGGAATCTAGCTATCTGTTTAGCATTGAGTAACCTGGATACTTTTTCCATTGAACTTGCAGCCTTGGGCCAACTTGAAATCATGTCCATCACATTTAAATCAAACTCAAATTTCACGGAATGCTGTTGAACATGGTAGCCAGCTAATACGATGCAGAGCAGTTTCGTGCAGTTGTCCGTGCAAGTCTGATTAGCAGCTCTGTGAAACACAATTACCTTTTAATGGGATTACACTTCCCTGAAGAGAGGCTGTGAGGAACATTGTCTCTGATTGTGTCTCTGAATCAACTAGGCCATCAAACTACTTCAGTTTGTTAAGAAGGAAGTAATCACTACATGCTATTAATGCAGCCAAGCAATTAGTCACATTGAGGTCACTGTCTTTGGCTGTTTCCTATAAAATAGGACTATTAAGAGCTTACACAAGAAACAAGGCAATGGATGAAAGGAAAAATCAATGTTGAGTATATTGGCTCGTCTTAATGGACGAGGATTTACAGTTTTATCTCATCTGTCAGAGCAGTGTTTTCGTGTTGTTTTCCTGTTCATGTACACATCCATTATCTGCTTGTGATGAGTTTTTAAGAACTGATGAAAGATGATAATACAGCTGCTCGGTCAACAGAATAACATCTTGATGTTGTCAGTACCCCACTCACATCACTGAACCACACATCCCCACAATCACCTTCTCCCTCATCCATGCATCCTTCCTACATTCATTCAGCCATCCACTAGGGCTGGCTATCAATATAAATTTTACAGATCTATAATCGTTTACTAAATACCGATCAATTATCAATAAATATCAGAGAAGTAAAATATGCAAAAGGCTCAGAGACAAACAACATTTTTCACGTCTCTGGTGAGTGGTGACACATTTAAGCATGGATTACTTTGTGGACATATTAGATATAACAAAATCAGTTGCTTGCCATCTTCGGCAATGGACAAAAACAGGTCTGCTTCAGTAAATTAAAACTTTATTTCATCACAATAGCTTGTGTAAGATATTATCAATGACACAATTTTCATATAAAAAATTGTTGATATTCCTTCCCATCAACGACATTTCCGATTATCGATCTTTTCAGCCAGCCCTACCATCCACCCCTCATTCCGTTGTCCACTCATCAACCAGTTCACCCGTACAACCCACTCATCCATGTGTCCACCCATTTTCCCACTCACTCACCCATTCACCCACCCGTCTTAGTCTCTATTCATAAACCTACATACCCACCCATCTAAATAGTCTCCATTCATAAACCCACATACTCACATACTCATTTTAAAGCGTTCGCTTGTCATGCCGAAGACCCGGGTTCGATTCCCGACATGGGTACAATGTGTGAAGCCCATTTCTGGTGTCCCCAGCCATGATATTGCTGGAATATTGCTAAAAGCGGCGTAAAACCATACTCACTCACTCACTCACTCACTCACATACTCATTTAATAGTCTCTATTCATAAACCCACATACTCACCCATCTAAATAGTCTCCATTCATAAACCCACATACTCGCCCATCTAAATAGTCACCATTCATAAACCCACATATTCACCCATCTAAATAGTCTCCATTCATAAACCCACATACTCACCCATCTAAATAGTCACCATTCATAAACCCACATACTCGCCCATCTAAATAGTCACCATTCATAAACCCACATATTCACCCATCTAAATAGTCTATGTTCATAAACCCACATACTCGCCCATCTAAATAGTCTCCATTCATAAACCCACATACTCACCCATCTAAATAGTCTCTATTCATAAACCCACATACTCACCCATCTAAATAGTCTCTATTCATAAACCCACATACTCACCCATCTAAATAGTCTCCATTCATTAACCCACCTACTCGCCCATCTAAATAGTCTCTATTCATAAACCCACATACTCACCCATCTAAATAGTCTCCATTCATAAACCCACATACTCACCCATCTAAATAGTCTCCATTCAAAAACCCACATACCCACCCATCTAAATAGTCTCCTTTCATAAACCCACATACCCACCCATCTAAATAGTCTCCATTCATAAACCCACATACTCACCCATCTAGATAGTCTCCATTCATAAACCCACATACTCATCCATCTTAAATAGTCTCCATTCATAAACCCATATACCCACCCATCTAAATAGTCTCAGGGGCGGTCGGGTAGCCAAGTGGTTAAAGCGTTCGCTCGTCACGCCGAAGACCCGGGTTCGATTCCCGACATGGGCACAATGTGTGAAGCCCATTTCTGGGGTTCCCCGCCGTGATATTGCTGGAATATTGCTAAAAGCGGCGTAAAACCATACTCACTCACTCACTCACTCTAAATAGTCTCCATTCATAGACCCACATACTCTCTCATTTTCCCACCCATCTTTATGAACATAAACAACAATTATTCATGCATCCTCCCACATTTTCATTTATCCATCCACACATCAATTCCACAAATCCTCCCCATTTTCCTCATGTGACCTTTCGACAGAATCCCTTGTTTGTGGAACCTCTACTAGGACAGCGTTTTCAGGATAAAACTGACATGAGGTTGGTTTCATGCTGCTAGTAGAACAGTGTCTCCGTTTTATCAGGGTGTGTCAGCTTAATGAAGGAGAAAAGTTTAAATTGACATGTTGATGTGTGAAGACGTGTAGATGTGTAACCCAAGCCATTGGTGAGGTGTTGAGAAACCAAGGATCATAAACTAGGCAATGTGATTCAAATAGATCATCAGATCCTGACACACCTAAGAGATGCATCTCTGCATAACAAATTCTAACACTTTGACCACAGGGCAACCGATTCCCTAGAACATAGCTAGATATTGAAGTCTTCTTTCAACTGTATAATCGTACCACCCAAATCTACAAATAAGTTGTACTGGTTCACGAAAAAAACAAACTCAAAATAGCAACAAATGTGTTAGTGCCCAGAGCATACAAAGCAGTGCCAACAGAACAAAACTTCAGTCAGGCTACGGCTAGGACGGCCTCCAGTGTAAGTGAAGGAGTATGGGTTTACATCACTTTAAGCAATGTTCAAGTAGCATCATGTCAGAGGACATGAGAAGTGGGCTTGACGCCACACACATTGCACCCATGTTGGGACCCGTACCCGGGCCTTTGATGTGAAGAGTGACTTCTCCAGGCCACCCCACCTCCCCCCACCATCAGAGCCAGCTAAGTGGTGCATCACTTCAGTCAACATATGACTTTGCAAAACAGCCATTTTGGACACCCAGTCCCTTATTAAATCCAATATGATGCATAGCATAGGGCTGGGGAGAATTTTGTACCATGGAATGTCTTTGTAAGCTGAGTGGCATTTTTGTCACACATCTGTGATAGTAATATTATATACCATTGACACATGGTTGAAGAAAATGTCACCATTAAACCTCAATGATATCATTTCCTACTGATTGCTGAAATAATCATTTTTTTAAAAGGTTTATGCAACACATTAAACATTATGTAATTAAATACACTTAATGTCACAAGGAATGAATGGTGTAAGAAAATTAAACATGAAATAGCAATATTCTCTGAAATTTGAATATAAGAAAAATTGAGAAAAGTATGAACCATACAGTACAGACTATGTGTTCATAAGGTTGGACCTTTTCAGTTTGTAGTTTACAATAAATGAGGGCCATGTTGTGTGTGTCAGTGGCGTATGTTACCTTACTTTGGTGTGTACATCCAGCCAGCCAGAGACATGGACCATCAGTCTGTACCTTACCTCACTGTGGACCATCAGTCTGTACCTTACCTCACTGTGGACCATCTGTCTTTACCTTACATCACTGTGGACCATCAGTCCGTACCTTACCTCACTGTGGTGTGTACATCCAGCCAGCCAGAGACATGGACCATCAGTCTGTACCTTACCTCACTGTGGACCATCAGTCTGTACCTTACCTCACTGTGGACCATCAGTCTGTACCTTACCTCACTGTGGACCATCAGTCTCTACCTTACCTCACTGTGGACCATCAGTCTGTACCTTACCTCACTGTAGACCATCAGTCTGTACCTTACCTCACTGTGGACCATCAGTCTGTACCTTACCTCACTGTGGACCATCAGTCTGTACCTTACCTCACTGTGTACCATCAGTCTGTACCTTACCTCACTGTGTACCATCAGTCCGTACCTTACCTCACTGTGGACCATCAGTCTGTACCTTACCTCACTGTGGACCATCAGTCTGTACCTTACCTCACTGTGGTGTGTACATCCAGCCAGCCAGAGACATGGACCATCAGTCCGTACCTTACCTCACTGTGGACCATCAGTCCGTACCTTACCTCACTGTGGACCATCAGTCCGTACCTTACCTCACTGTGGACCATCAGTCTGTACCTTACCTCACTGTGGTGTGTACATCCAGCCAGCCAGAGACATGGACCATCAGTCCGTACCTTACCTCACTGTGGACCATCAGTCCGTACCTTACCTCACTGTGGACCATCAGTCTGTACCTTACCTCACTGTGGACCATCAGTCTGTATCTAACCTCACTGTGGACCATCAGTCTGTGCCTTACCTCACTGTGGACCATCAGTCTGTACCTAACCTCTCTGTGGACCATCAGTCTGTACCTTACCTCACTGTGGACCATCAGTCTGTACCTTACCTCACTGTGGACCATCAGTCTCTACCTTACCTCACTGTGGACCATCAGTCTGTACCTTACCTCACTGTGGACCATCAGTCTGTTCCTAACCTCACTGTGGGCCATCAGTCTCTACCTTACCTCACTGTGGACCATCAGTCTGTACCTTACCTCACTGTGGACCATCAGTCTGTACCTTACCTCACTGTGGACCATCAGTCTGTACCTTACCTCACTGTGGACCATCAGTCTGTACCTAACCTCACTGTGGACCATCAGTCTGTACCTTACCTCACTGTGGACCATCAGTCTGTACCTTACCTCACTGTGGACCATCAGTCTGTACCTTACCTCACTGTGGACCATCAGTCTGTACCTTACCTCACTGTGGACCATCAGTCTGTACCTTACCTCACTGTGGACCATCAGTCTGTACCTTACCTCACTGTGGTGTGTACATCCAGCCAGCCAGAGACATGGACGATTTGTCTTTACCTTACCTCACTGTGGACCATCAGTCTGTACCTTACCTCACTGTGGACCATCAGTCTGTACCTTACCTCACTGTGGACCATCAGTCTGTACCTTACCTCACTGTGGACCATCAGTCTGTACCTTACCTCACTGTGTACCATCAGTCTGTACCTTACCTCACTTTGGACCATCAGTCTGTACCTTACCTCACTGTGGTGTGTACATCTATCAAGTCAGAAGCAAGGACCATCCAGTCTGTTGAATAGTATACACTTAATGTACGACGTCTTTGTAGGGAGTCACAGCTTGCAAATGCTGAGAGTTCATGCTATTAACCTCAATGAGCCAATCACTATTGTGTCAGGAAAAAAGAAAAATCTATTTTCCCATGAAAGAAAATATCAGAGATGTAGTAAATGTTTATTGGCTTGTTATCAGCAGATTGTATGAAGGGAGGATTTACCTGCTTGGTATGACCTACTGATAATGTCGCTGAGTGGTGCCATCTGTTGGATGTGTGTGTATTGCCAGTTGAATTGTGTTGGGATGGCAGGGAGCTCTGCATCAAGGTCTTCAGCTGCATTTTTTGGAGAGGGAGGGGCTCTCTACCTGTAGAATGTAGATGGACACAGCTGCATCAAGGTCTACAGCTGCATTGTGTTAGGAGGGACAGGCTCTCTACCTGTAGAATGTAGATGGACACAACGGCTGCATCAAGGTCTACAGCTGCATTGTGTTAGGAGGGACAGGCTCTCTACCTGTAGAATGTAGATGGACACAACGGCTGCATCAAGGTCTACAGCTGCATTGTGTTAGGAGGGACAGGCTCTCTACCTGTAGGGTGTCGATGGACACAACAGCTGCATCAGCATCTACAGCTAAATTGTGTTGAAAGATAGAGGCTCTCTCTCTGTATGATGTAGATGGGCACAACGGCTGTATCAGCATCTACAGCTGCATTGTGTTGAGAGGGAGAGCTCTCTCTCCGTAGGATGTAGATGGACACAACAGCAGGATCTACAGCTGCATTGTGTTGAGAGATAGAGGCTCTCTACCTGTAGGACATAGATGGGCACAACAGCTGCATCAGCATCTACAGCTGCATTGTGTTGAGAGGGAGGGTCTCTCTCTCTCTGTGTAGGATGTGGATGGACACAACAGCTGCATCAGCATCTACAGCTACATTGTGTTGAAAGATAGAGGCTCTCTCTCTGTATGATGTAGATGGGCACAACGGCTGTATCAGCATCTACAGCTGCATTGTGTTGAGCGGGAGAGCTCTCTCTCCGTAGGATGTAGATGGACACAACAGCAGGATCTACAGCTGCATTGTGTTGAGAGATAGAGGCTCTCTACCTGTAGGACATAGATGGGCACAACAGCTGCATCAGCATCTACAGCTGCATTGTGTTGAGAGGGAGGGTCTCTCTCTCTCTGTGTAGGATGTGGATGGACACAACAGCTACATCAGCATCTACAGCTGCATTGTGTTGAAAGATAGAGGCTCTCTACCTGTAGGACATAGATGGGCACAACAGCTGTATCAACATCTACAGCTGCATTGTGTTGAGAGGGAGGGACTCCCCATCTGTAGTGATGGCATCACGGATAAGCATAAACACTACATTCTAAACTGAGATGTATGATGGCTGGGACTGGATGTATTGTAGGTGATATAGATTATTTTCTTGACTTGACGTCCCTGTTTTGGCATTGCTGCTCATCAGTGGAGAAATTGCAGATTATGTGCTTTTTATTATCCCCTCGGTTTGTAAAATGGGGGATATAGGGATCAGCATGTCCGTCCGTCCGTCTGTCCATCTGTCCGTCTCTCCTTACGTTTTACGTTTCCAGAGCAGAACTCCTAAACTGTTGAATATTTCTTGTTGAAACTTGCTATACAAATCAGTCTAATGGTGAACTGTTGCCTTTTGATAATTCAGGATTTGTTTTATTTTTTTATGTTGTCATGACAACAACTTGGGCTTTACTAAAAATGAGGGTAGAGATTTTTTTCTGCACTGTGCTGAAGGTATACAATGACAGTGAACCCTATTGTGTGTAGCCAAACTCCATTTCCGAATTGCACCAGACCAGGCGGACATGTCATCTCCAGATAACTTGTTTTATTCAGGGTGAATCTGTGATATTCGAACCCACTGTAATGGGATCCGACACATCGCCCCTTTTTGAAACATACACATTTTCATATACTTGGAAGCTTTAAAGGTGTTTGGGTATTCAAAGCAGTAAAAGTAACAGTATTACAACACTAATTTAACTCATTTGGTTATATATTTCCAAACATATGAAAATTGACAAATCACAAACTGCACCCCTCCTAAGGTAGTGTTCAATTACCCCCCAACCCCATCTTTAACAATACTGGTACAGAATAGGGCATTCAACAGTTCATACATGTGAAAATGGTCATGAAACATCATTAAGATTAAGCATGAAAGGTAATGGGTCCTTGTTATAGCCTTTAGATGTTAAAAGGTAAAGAGTTTAGGGTCAATAAATTCAAATACTACAGGAACAACCTCAAGCAGAAGTGAATCAAGGAGTTTATGAAAAGCACGGGTGCACATAATACACAAGTCACAAGGTCACGAAGGTACTTGGCCCAGGGCACAGTTAACATGCAAGATGTCTGACAAGAGTATGGGTGCAACCAGCACCCCCTCTGGATCAACAAGTGTCCAAGACACCAGGATCCACTTAACTTCAAACACGTTGTAGATAGTGGACAGTTGTTAAAAAGTTCATCAGTGAAAGAGTAACGACAGATATTTAAATACCTTCACAACAGCTCCGATGGCCCCGGTGCATGTGTCAGTCACCGTCCAACACGAGTGTATTGGGGTTGTACCAACTTGTTAATCAATCCAGTAGTGAGGTAGTAGTCACTCAATAGTCCTTTCTCTGCTGCTTGTGGAAACAGATTGTCACAGGCCACACTTGCTGAATAGGTGACAGTGTTCTGTGTGACCTCTCACTTGCTGAGCTGATTGAAACTTGTAGCAGTTGTATGCATTATGGGAAATTCATGTTTGGCATTGAGATAGACCTTGCAGGTATGCAGTCATAACCAGATCTCTTTTTGATAATATGTCATGTTATAGCATGCTTCAGTTAATGGTATATGTATTGAGTGGGGAATGGAGACATATGTAGGTCATGTTTGGGTATTGATACCCTGTGGTATACATATCGATATCTATGTAGAGTGTGGTATTGAGACAGTGGTATACATATGTATGTAGAGTGTGGTATTAAGACGGTGGTATACATATGTATGTAGAGTGTTGCTATCATTATCAAAAGTACAGTCTAATATACTGAAAATCAGTGTCTAACTGTGACGTAGTGAAGGCATTTTATAAGTTTTGGCAACTTTCGAGAAACAATTTTGTAAGGGCACAAGGCCTAGCCAAGCGGGATCAGTAGCCATATCTGTGCTTGTAGACCTCTGCGGCTTGAAATCTTCTCCACAAATTAAAATAGTTGGATTTGGCCGAAATATGTTTGAATCGTTACCTTGTTTCGTTTTGTCGCTGTGTGTACATCTGACTTCACTTCCTAACGTTATGACAGGACAGACCGACTGTCAACAACGTCTGACCGTGGCTGTGACGTCTCATAGACTAGGGTTAGAGTAGCTTCCCTTTGAAAAAGGGCAGTTACTCTAGCGGACAGACCGATGGATTGCCGCGAAAGGCAAGTAAAAACAATTGTTGTTTTGCATATATGTTGCTTCGCCACTGTATAAGAAACAGATTTCAGTTGGAACTATATTGGCTACTGTATTAGGAATAAACACTATGTATTTAGCTCACCAAGGCTCTCTAAATACAATGTTTATTCCTAATGCAGGATATTTACCATCCCCAAACACACTCGCGTGACAACCCCTATGTATGTAGAGTGTGGTATTGATACACCTTGGTGTACACATGTAGTTGAGCAGTTTTGACAGTCACACTGGTGTCAAATAGGTTTAAAGACATTCTTCATTCAGATTTGAATGATAAAACATGGAACATAGTCTACCAGGAACACATTATTATATATACTTCTAACAAAATTAAGGACCACCCAGTCCTTTCAAATTACTCTAGTTAATCTGTCATGCCATGACATTAATTGAAGTAATATGAAAGAATCCTTAAGTTTTTTTAATAGTATATTTCATTGCTCTACATAAATATGAAAGAAGAATGAAATGATCCGTCAAATGATTATCACAATGATTCCAAGGTGTGCATTGGACCATGAATCTCAGTGAAGTAAAGAATGTCTACTGACATCAGCTCACAATCTAACAAGAACAGGTCAATGAAACCATGATAGATACTGCCTAGACATCATTTCCTATATAAGTTCTTGTGACATATTGATTCTATCAGCAGGAAGGATGTGAGATTACAGGTTTCTATCAATTTTCACACCGATGACCATCAATGTATAATTGTGATGTGACCCACAGGGGGTGGGCTCTAACTGCTGAATGACCTTTCACTGTCAAAGAATTAGGTCAGTCTGCAGTTATATACCAATTTCAGACTTCATAAGCACTGACATAGCAGTGTTTGTAAGGATTCTATGGACAGTGCTTATTCAGAAGGGGGATTTTTATGGCCCCACTCTTAAAGGGAGAGTCTGTCCTGTGTGCTTGCTATATATAGTCTGTCATAACACTTGGGATGTTTCTTTTAGATTCCGGGCTACAAATGGTCCCCAGCAAACTATGCTTATTGTATGAGGCAGCTTAATGGATTGGTAGTCAGGTTCGGTGACTTGGTTGGTTGCGTGTCATCATACCTCGATGGTGTCGTAAAATCAATCACTTGTTTGTGTAGTCCAGACTTGATTATTTAGTTAGACAATCCAACAAGCACAATAAATCGTGGAATTTAGACATTGTACTTATTTAATTAGGCAATCATTTCCAACTAGGTTGATGTACACTATTGAGTTTGACAAATTGACAAAAAATGCCAGGACGGTCAATCGACCTAACACCTGACCAGAGTTAACCATGTGACCAACAGTCAGGTGAGAATTAGTCATCCACATACAGTTTTTACAACTGTTTACTGTCAATAATACACCATGTTAGATTGCTGGATTTTAGTGATGGAAAAAGTTCTACATACATCATTAAACATTTCACTTACCGTATTCAACGTATTAAGCGCCCCGCTCTAATAAGCGCCCACGGCGAGATTTGCTGATATATTGGCTAGTGAACAATCCCAATTAGCACCCGTTCCGACCCCTATTCGCATATAATACGCACCGCTTCCTTCCCCTATTCGCGTATAATAAGCACTTTGTGATATGTGCACCTTTATTATTGGCAATTAAATTTATTAAACATATATCTGTCATACATAAACATTTCAGGCTGTCAGCATAAATCACTAAATGTATCTTTCAACTCTGTTTTTTTTCACCAAAATAATATTCTAATAAGAGCCCCCTATTTCTAATTTTGAGAGCGCCCTGGGCGCTTAGTACATCGAATACGGTAATTATTTTTGTATATTTTGACATTTTAACTTGCTCAAAATTTATAGATAGCTATTGTGCTGTATAGTTTATATATATATTTTTTTTAATCCATGAAATTCTGTCACTTAAAAAGTCCATGAAAATGATGTCATGTCTGATTGGTTTCTCACTCATGCAGTGTGTGTAGGGGGGGGTGGGGGGGCACACCATTACCACTCTGCATTAAAAACCATTATGCCACAAAAAAGCTGCAAAAATGTCACATCTGCTTCCATTTAGTGAAGTGAAAAAAATGTCATGCTTCAGCAAATAACTTTTTTGGTAAGTTATTTCAAATGCATGTCCAAATTCATTTCATAATTGGCAATTATTGTGTAAACTTGATAGTACAATGCCGACACAATGGAACAGTATCTTTTACATAATTTGTTTTTCAGTCTATTCATTGGTAGACTGGAGTCCATATTCCGAGCCATGGTGACAGCATGCTCTGATTGTCAAAGTGACACACGGTGACTCAAAAACATCAATAGATAGTTGAGTGCTTAAGGTTCAATACCGAAAATTGATCCCCGTATTGGTACAATGTGTGAAGCCATTCTTGGTGCCACCCCTGCCAAGGTATGGGTGATACAATTCTGAAAGCAGTGTAAAATCCAAGCAACTATTCCCTGCCATGTGATCTGCTTCCACTGTGCTTGTCCACTAAAGTCTTGGTGACTTACTTAACAACATCGAATATTGCTTATAATATCAACCGATGGTTTGTCTGGTCCAAACTTGATTGTCTACATGCTGCTGTGATATAACTGAAGTTTTGCTGACTACGGCATTAAACAACAGACAAACGATAGTTTCACTGTGAGTCTTATATAGAAATACCATGTAGCCACCAGAAAGACCAGCTCACATTTTGGAGTTGGTAATTCGTTGTGCAGAGTTGAGTCCCTTTGACACGCCAGAAACCGATGATTGTGGGTTAGAATCCTGCTTTGCCCCGATTATGTTTCTAAGTTTGTCAGCACTATACTCATGCTTGTGGGTTTCACCAAAGTGGTAAATGTTTAAGACCTGCATCGCTTCAGGTTTTCCTCCCACATCAAGCTGATGCTGTGATATAACTGAAATAATGTTGAAAGCGGTGTTAAACCAAACTCACTCACTCATTTACAATCATTATGAGAATCAGAGATGAATATTAATCTCTACACCTTTACAAGTACCCATGAATAAATCCTAGATATTGCATGTATTGACTAATTCTTAGATAAACCCATCTCATCAGCTTCACCATTCGGTTATGCCAATATTGACACGAGACTAATATAGTAATCACGTTGCTTAAGATACAGACACTTGCAACATATTAAGTTGAGAGGGTGTGTGCCAGAGATGTTGCCATAAAGTGTTACCACTTTCCCTGCTTCTTCACTGTAGTATCTCCACACAGGAAGCTTGTACTACAGACAATTCCGATTAGTTAATGGCACATGTCACAGAAACCTTCTAAGGTTTTCCATCTTAGACAGTTTGTCCCAAGCCATGAACATCCATGGAGACTGTTTGAGGTCTGAGACGGAGTGTTTGCTCTCCCCTGGCTACCAGAGTCAGTACATTGATTACAAGATAGAGCCTAGCCAGTGGACTAAGTGTATGGGATAAGTAAACCTGTAGATACAGAAGCCTCCCAGGGGTTGAGGACAGGGCTCCCGCTTTACCTGGGACTCACTCGCCTGTCTGCAGCTTGCATGAAAGACCTTGTCTTGTTGATGTAGCTTATACTGTGAAGGCTGACGGGTGGAGGATTGGGGGTGGGGGTGGAGGGTGGGGTGGAGGGTTTAGGGTGGGGTGGAGGATTGTGGGTAAGGATAGGGGTTATGGATGGGTAAGGATTAGGGTAGAGGATTGTGATTGGGGGTTAAGGTAGAGGATTGTGATTGGGGGTTAAGGTGGAGGATTGTGATTGGGGGTGGAGGATTGTGGGTTAAGTTGGAGCATGGTGGGTGGCTTATAGATGGGTGTAGAGGATTGAGGGTGGGGTGGAGGTTTAGGGTTAAGGTGGAGGATTGTGGGTTAAGGTGGAGGATTGTGGGTTAAGGTGGAGGATTGTGGGTTAAGGTGGAGGATTGTGGGTTAAGGTAGAGGATTGTGGGTTAAGGTGGAGGATTGTGGGTTAAGATGGAGGATTGTGGGTTAAGGTGGAGGATTGTGAGTTAAGGTGGAGGATTGTGGGTTTAAGGTGGAGGATTGTGGGTTATGTTGGAGGATTGTGGGTTAAGGTGGAGGATTGTGGGTTATGTTGGAGGATTGTGGGTTAAGGTGGAGGATTGTGCTTGGAGGTAGAGGATTGTGGGTTAAGGTGGAGGATTGTGGGTTAAGGTGGAGGATTATGGGTTAAGGTGGAGGATTGTGCTTGGAGGTAGAGGATTGTGGGTTAAGGTGGAGGATTGTGGGTTAAGGTGGAGGTTTGTGCTTGGAGGTGGAGGATTGTGGGTTAAGGTGGAGGATTGTGGGTTAAGGTGGAGGATTGTGCTTGGAGGTGGAGGATTGTGGGTTAAGGTGGAGGATTGTGTGTTAAGGTGGAGGATTGTGGGTTAAGATGAAGGATTGTGCTTGGAGGTGGAGGATTGTGGGTTAAGGTGGAGGATTGTGGGTTAAGGTGGAGGATTGTGGGTTAAGATGGAGGATTGTGGGTTAAGGTGGAGGATTGTGGGTTAAGGTGGAGGATTGATGGAGGATTGTGCTTGGAGGTGGAGGATTGTGGGTTAAGGTGGAGGATTGTGTGTTAAGGTGGAGGATTGTGGGTTAAGATGAAGGATTGTGCTTGGAGGTGGAGGATTGTGGGTTAAGGTGGAGGATTGTGGGTTAAGGTGGAGGATTGTGGGTTAAGATGGAGGATTGTGGGTTAAGGTGGAGGATTGTGGGTTAAGATGGAGGATTGATGGAGGATTGTGCTTGGAGGTGGAGGATTGTGGGTTAAGGTGGAGGATTGTGTGTTAAGGTGGAGGATTGTTGGTTAAGATGAAGGATTGTGCTTGGAGGTGGAGGATTGTGGGTTAAGGTGGAGGATTGTGGGTTAAGGTGGAGGATTGTGGGTTAAGATGGAGGATTGTGGGTTAAGGTGGAGGATTGTGGGTTAAGATGGAGGATTGATGGAGGATTGTGCTTGGAGGTGGAGGATTGTGGGTTAAGATGGAGGATTGTGGGTTAAGGTGGAGGATTGATGGAGGATTGTGCTTGGAGGTGGAGGATTGTGGGTTAAGATGGAGGATTGTGGGTTAAGGTGGAGGATTGATGGAGGATTGTGCTTGGAGGTGGAGGATTGTTGGAAGGAATAGAGCATACTGGGTGGGGGTGGGGAAAAGCTTGTGTCAAAATATTTTACAAGGGTCAGAAGACCAGAGACCATAGGTTGGTAAGGAATGTGTTTGATGTTGTGAACATGCAAATATTCACTGGTTGGAATAAAACACACTTAATGATTTCAGATTTGATTTTTTATATTAGTATCATTTTGCCTTAGAATAAGGTGGGAACAAAGTTGATTTGCCTTTAGATATGATGCCTGATTCATCATGATATCATTGTAGTGATATATTCACATATTTAGAGGGAAACATTTAAACATCCAGAAGATTTTGCTATAATGTTTCAATGATGTTAATGTTGGATTAATTGGTATATCAGTTGCTGGACAAAGTGGATGTGGGGCTGGGTTCATCATTGTCATGCAGACAAGCACCAGACCTGACTAAGGGGCGTGTGTGATAACTGTAAGGGGAGGAATTGATCAACCTTTGGGATTATGTACAGATGATTTGCTTCAACGGAAATTCCTCATACAAACATGGAACATACCGATATATAGTCTACAGTCTAGCCATTGTAAGTGATACTTGGCTTGTTAGTTGTTATGTCAGAGGTGAAGGTCAGCTGTGATTTAGTGGTCTGACCCCAAATGAAGATCCTAGCTGACTAATGTCTGGCTGGTAAATTAACGAGTCAGCACTTTGCAGATTTTATCAAAAGTATGTTCTCATCACAGCTTATCTTTATCAGTTTTTATACATGTGTTGGTACACATTTATGTTGTATGATTTCAAAATTCATTTTTAAAATTTAATTTAAAAATGGCTGAGACAGGTTTAATTCTACACATGGTCAAAATGTGTTAAGTCCATTCTTGGTGTCTTCCAATGGGATGTTGCTGGAATGCTTCTATTAGTGGAGCATACACACAGTGATGAATGTTTCATGGACATCCATGTCCTCAGAGCCCCAGGCTCATCACAACAACTGGCTATAATGAGGATCCGGTTTTCATGATGTGTGATTTGACCGATATTATGTCATGAGACCCCTATGGTGTTCATTGATGCTCATGCGGTCAACTTCTGGTTTTCATGGCCCACACTTGATAATGTATCTTACACTTACAGTTATAATACAGCTGAAATTTTGCTGACTGCACCATTCAATTCTAAATACTGAGGCTTTCATTCACAGCTGATGTGACCACACACTACTTTGAGAAATTATCCTCAAGGCCAACCTTGAAATGATTTAGCAGATGTATCTACATGTATGCAGTTCCTGTGTATAGAATTATCAAACGCTTCCTATTCTTTTAGCTTCAGCTTTGTTTGGCGGCACTGGTTGTCTAAGCGGTGCAACAATTTGCTGAGCAGAGTTATGGTTGTGGGTTCAAATCCTGGTTCCACTTGATTATGTTTCTAGGTTTGTCAGCACCATACCCCTTCTTGTGGGTTTTACCAAAGTGGTAAATGTCTAGGACCTGCTTCAATTCGGGCTGTCCTCCTTCATTAAGCTGGCTCGCCGTGATGTCACTTGAATACTGTTCAAAGCAGTGATAAACTCCACTCAGGTTGGATATATCAGTGCTTTGAACACAGTTATATCACAGCATGTCAACTTAAGCTTGGGAGAAAGCTGGAAGTGACATAGGTTTCAAACAAAGGCCTATTCAGTAAAACCCATGAGCACAGGTATAGCTCTGACTCACCTGAAGGATCATAATCAGGGCGAATCTAGGAACAGCGGATCCTGGCATGGCTAAGGGATGCATGCTTTGTTTAGGGGTTGAAGAACTCCAACTGAAGATCTGTGTGTTACTTTTGAGTTCTGTTTATCATATGATTTGCTGAGTTTATCCCTTTCTCTTGCAGTGATGCGGCTTACAAAGCCGACATTGATGCCCTTTCATCCAATCCAGTGCGAGTCACGTGATCTGTGTGGCGATCAGTTCCTGCAGCAGAACAACCTTGACCTTGCAAAGCCACGGGGTCTAGAATGTTTTCCTCTGGGAGACATGCTGACACTGCCACAGAATTTTGGGTAATGATTCCATACTATAAGCAACATCTCTGAAATTTGTATTATGACAGCATAAACTGTTAATATTAGGCTTGACTATTTATTTCTTCTTTAACTGATGTGCCTTCTCAAAATTTTGCTTACTCCCATCAATGATGACACCTTAATCCCACTTCTGGTCTGATTTTTCCTTTCCATGGCAGCCAAACTGGAAAAGCCATTACTCTGCATTGTTTGTTCAATTTGTAATTAAATTTAGTATATTATCTTTATAAAGTAATTTGACTCAACCATGTCAATACATATGTTACTGTGGTAGCTGAACTTTCAATGAATGTTTCATGTGATGGCATCATTCTTCAACTACTGATTTTACTGTTATTTATTTTTCACAAGAGGTTTTCTTCTCTTTAAACCTTAAGTCTAAGTTAGCTGAACCTTTGTATGCATGTTTATGCCGATAAGAAGATTCAAGGCATCATAATGAAATAATTGTTGTGTTCACTGAAATTCCTGCATACTGTTTAGCTGAATTGGTCACATGTTATTGCATTCATTTCCCAATGAATGTAAAATATTAAGCCACGCCCACTGAAGCGGACTACTTTTATTACTATGGAATGTCGGGGAATCACAGTGTTACGGTCGAGGGAATTTCCTTTCTGCTCACGTGTATTGTCATGCACAGGACATTTAGCGACATTCATGCATATTCATTGTCCAAACAACCCCTTGAGACCGAAGACATGAATCAGGTGATCGTTTAATTCATGCACTTAACTTGACACGCCTACACAGTCAGTAACCAATCAACGGAGAGTAGGATCAAAACAATGTTCATAGGACCTGTCAATCAAGGCAAGAGCCGAGAAGAATTGCAGCAGACTGTAATGAGCCGGAACACATATGTCCGGGAGAGGGCGGCTGTTTCAAATGGCATGGTCAGTTACCGTCAGATTCAAACATTAGGACCCTGAGAACGGGAACACACAGTAGGAAAAATGCTAGTTAGAAATGAAACCCGAAGACATGAAAGTTGTGGAACCGAGGCAAGCAGGAAAAAAACAAGCGAAGGAGTCTGCACGTTTGCTGTTTCATTCCTTCTCGGCCTTCGGTTTCAAAGTGTTGTTTGGACAATGAATATGCATGAATATCACTAAATGTCCTGTGCATGACGATACACGTGAGCAGAAAGGGAATTCCCTTGACCGTAATACTGTGGTTCCCCGACCGTCCGCAGTAATAAAAGCAGTGTGCCTCAGTGGGCGTGGCTTTATTTTTTACATTCATTAGGAAATGAATGCAATAATTCATGACTAATTCAGCTAATCAGAGTGCAGGAATTTCAATGAACACAACAAAAATGTACTTATGTCTGAATAATGCAGATCAAGTTAATGGGTATTTTACAGACATTTTTGTTTAGGTATCAACATCTATAGTCTCTCTTGAGTCAGAGCATAAATGTCCCTGGAGTATTGCATGTAGTTCTCTACTCTGTGACTATGTGTATCTTTTTCATGGGAACAATATTTCAGCTTCCATGCCACAAAGGTCCATATGGGATCATAGTGTTGTTTTGTCTGTCTTGTTTTCTGCAAAACCTTTTTACCATTTTTGACTTTATTCTCACCTGCACCTATGATTCAACTGAGCTTATGTCACACACACACAAGCATGCACTCATGCAAGAGATTAGATGAAACAAGTGAGAAAAAGGCAAAAAGAATTGATTTGAGAAGATCTTTTATCCAAATACCACAAGGCTAAGAAAACCTGACATGCATGCATAATAATATCTAGAAGAAGTTTCACCCATACTTGCCGTAAAAGGCGACTAACGGTATCGGGCGGCCAGGCTCGCTGACTTGGTTGATGCATGTCATCGATCTCAATTGCGTGGATTGATGCTCATGATATTAATCACAGGATTGTCTGGTCCAGACTCGATTATTTACAGACTGCCGTCATATAGCTAGAATATTGCTGAGTGCGGCGTAAAACAACAAACCAAACCAAAAGAAGTAGTTTCAGATTTGACTGAAGCATCATGAGTGGCTTTGGCCGTTAAGGATGATGTTACAAAAATAAATGTTTTCCATTTTTCCGGGACTGTTTGCTTGAGTATTTAATATTGTGCACATGTTCTTGATCTTAAGAAGACTTCTGCTTTTTTCAGAAATACAAATTAAATTCAATTTAAGATATAGTTTAAGAGCATCTCTAAAACCAATAAGCAGTAAAGCTGAAACTGTACATGGATGATTAGCCTCTTTCATGTTAGTCCCGATCATCTTCACCCAAAGTAACATGGGGAAAGAAACACTCTGAGATGCCATCACAAATTTTTCATATTTGTTACGAATTTGGAACTAAGGCCTCGAGCATGGGTATGGTGCTGACAAACCTAAAAACATAATCGGGATGAACCAAGATTTCAAACCCACAATCATAGGTTTCTGGCATGCACAGCGAATCGCATCACCTTAGACGAATGGGCCACCCGTGCACCCCTAGCTTATTGTAAGAGATTACTAATGAACATTGGGTTATAACAATGTATGGCTGTTTGTGTGCCATCAACCCCCTGAAAGGTTTTACCTGTGCCACGAAATGTTTTTTCGAGCTCAGATTTTAAATAAATGCAGTTAATATACAAAATATATAAATATTCAAACAACTCAATTAGTACTAATTGGGCCTTGGCACAAATACAGCGTATCAAAGGTTTTTATGTCTTTTTACACGTAAAAGTGTGTAAACATATGAACAAAACAGACTATTGTGAAACTGAGCATAACCAGGTGTTAGTAGATCAAGGTGAATGTCCATGACCTATGACACCTTGACGACAGGTGAAAACAGGTGCTTGAAACCCACGTGCATGTGATTTGTCAGTGGTTAGTGATTTGTGAGTGGCATTGTGGGATAGTACGTGAATCATCGTCAAAATATCAGAACGTAAAAGTAACATTTTCCCTTCTCAAACAACAACTTACATGTCATTATTATTATGTACATAAACATAGCTGTTATTTTTATTGTTGTTTTGATAACCTTTTTCCAGGCTAATTTGCATAATGCCTATAGCCTGTTTCTGCCATGTCAAATTGGACTTAATTTTATTTTTGAATGTTGAAAGTGCCTACAAATTACCTCCTGTAAAGTACATTTTATATTGAGCACTGAGATAAAACTAGCAAATCCAGACTAGTACTTTTCCAGTTGTTTTGTTATTTCATATTTACATCTACGTAATGCTTTGTGTCGATTATTAAATCCAGCAAAACAGGTTTTTTTTCGTTTCCATGAGTACTTTAGGTCCCATGCACTCTAATGCTTGTTCCATGTGGTCAGGTTCGTTGACATGGCTGATTGTGCCATCAAACCATGACGGTATTGTCCTTTGCTCAAACATCAACCATTGGTCCAGGTTGGATTATTTCAAGGTTGAATATCGCTGAATGTCACGTAAAACTACATTCACTCCCCAAACTGGCCACCTTCTTTGAAAGTCTGACTCTTTACTTTACTTTTCATGTGTTGCTATGCCACTCTATTCTTTATTCTTCTCATCCTCCTTTCCTCTTTCTATTTTTTTCATTACTTCCATCCTCATTCCTGCCTACTGCATTTCTCTCTGCCCTCCCTTATTTCCTTAAGCCCTTTCCACCCTTCCTCATTCTTCCCTTCTTTGTTACTCCATCTTCATTCCTCCCTTCTTTATTCCCCCATCCCCTTTCCAACCTTCTTCTTTCCTCCCATCCAGTCCCTTTCTTCTTCCATTTGTCCATTCCTTATTCCTTTGACCCTTTTTTATTCATTCCTCCCTTCCTCATTTCTCCCTTCTTTATTCTTCCTTTTTCATTCTCCAGTCCTCCCTTCTTTCCTTTAATCCTATTCCAGCCAACTGCATTCCTCCCCAGTTCTTTCTTTTTCTTTCATTCCATCCTCTTCCATCCTCATTCCTCCTGTTTTAATTCCTCATCCTTATTCATCCCTTCATTCCTTCAATCCTCATTCCTGCCTACTGCATTCCTCCTTCAGCCCTCACTTCTTCTTTCCCCACATCATCTTCCAGCCTTCTTCTTTCCTCTTTTCTTCACCCCCCCCCCCCCCACACACACACACATCCTATTTCCACCTTTCTCAATTCCTTCCACCCTCTTTGTTCCTTCCTCATTTGTCCCACCTTCTTTCCACTTCTCTTCATACATTTATCTTCTTGTCACCTTTTTCATTCCATCCTTTCCACCCTTTTTCATTCTTCCATTCTTCTTTCACCCAATCCTCTTTCCTTCCTTTTTCATTCTTCTATTCATTTTCCTCCCTTCCTCTTTTTCATTCTTCATTCTTTTTTCACCCAATCCTCTTTCCACCCTTTTTCATTCTTCATTCTTCTTTCACCCAATCCTCTTTTTCTTCCTTTTTCATTCCTTCATTGCTCATTCTTCCCTTCCTCTTGCCATCATTTTTCATTCTTCCATTCATTTTCCTCCCTTCCCCTTCACCCATTTTCATTTCTTCCTTCCTCTTTCCATCCTTTTTCTTTCTTCCATTCCTTTTCCTCTCCCTTTTGTTTCCACCCTTTTTCATTTCTTCCTTCCTCATTCCCCCTTCCTCTTTCCATCCTTTTTCTTTATTCCTTTTCTTTTCTTCCTTTCTCTTTCCATCTTTTTTCATTTTTTCCTTCCTCATCCCTTCCTTCTCTCTGTCCTTTTCCTTTCTTTCAGGGGCGGTCAGGTAGCCTAGTGGTTAAAGCGTTCGCTCGTCACGCCGAAGACCCGGGTTCGATTCCTGACATGGGTACAATGTGTGAAGCCCATTTCTGGTGTCCCCCGCCGTGATATTGCTGGAATACTGCTAAAAGCGGCATAAAACCATACTCACTCACTCAACCACACTCACCTTCTTCTTTCCATCCTTTTTCATTCTTCCATTCCTTTTCCTTCCTTCCTCTTTCCACCCTATTTCATTCCACCCCTCTTCATTCATCCCATCCTTTCACGACTTCACCATTAATCCCTTATTCATTCATTCCATCCTTTCACCACTTCACCATTAATCCCTTATTCATTCATCCCATCCTTTCACCACTTCACCATTAATCCCTTATTCATTCATCCCATCCTTTCACCACTTCACCATTAATCCCTTATTCATTCATCCCATCCTTTAACCACATCACCATTAATCCCTTATTCATTCATCCCATCCTTTCACAACTTCACCATTAATCCCTTATTTATTCATCCCATCCTTTAACCACATCACCATTAATCCCTTATTCATTCATCCCATCCTTTAACCACATCACCATTAATCCCCTATTCATTCATCCCATCTTTTAACCACATCACCATTAATCCCTTATTCATTCATCCCATCCTTTAACCACATCTCCATTAATCCCCTATTCATTCATCCCATCCTTTCACAACTTCACCATTAATCCCTTATTCATTCATCCCATCCTTTCACCACTTAACCATTAATCCCTTATTCATTCATCCCATCCTTTAACCACATCTCCATTAATCCCCTATTCATTCATCCCATCCTTTCACAACTTCACCATTAATCCCTTATTCATTCATCCCATCCTTTCACCACTTAACCATTAATCCCTTATTCATTCATCCCATCCTTTAACCACATCTCCATTAATCCCCTATTCATTCATCCCATCCTTTCACAACTTCACCATTAATCCCTTATTCATTCATCCCATCCTTTCACAACTTCACCATTAATCCCTTATTTATTCATCCCATCCTTTAACCACATCACCATTAATCCCTTATTCATTCATCCCATCCTTTAACCACATCACCATTAATCCCTTATTCATTCATCCCATCCTTTAACCACATCACCATTAATCCCTTATTCATTCATCCCATCCTTTAACCACATCTCCATTAATCCCCTATTCATTCATCCCATCCTTTCACAACTTCACCATTAATCCCTTATTCATTCATCCCATCCTTTCACCACTTAACCATTAATCCCTTATTCATTCATCCCATCCTTTAACCACATCTCCATTAATCCCTTATTCATTCATCCCATCCTTTCACCACTTAACCATTAATCCCTTATTCATTCATCCCATCCTTTAACCACATCTCCATTAATCCCCTATTCATTCATCCCATCCTTTCACAACTTCACCATTAATCCCTTATTCATTCATCCCATCCTTTCACCACTTCACCATTAATCCCTTATTCATTCATCCCATCCTTTCACCACTTCACCATTAATCCCTTATTCATTCATCCCATCCTTTAACCACATCACCATTAATCCCTTATTTATTCATCCCATCCTTTAACCACATCACCATTAATCCCTTATTCATTCATCCCATCCTTTAACCACATCACCATTAATCCCCTATTCATTCATCCCATCTTTTAACCACATCACCATTAATCCCTTATTCATTCATCCCATCCTTTAACCACATCTCCATTAATCCCCTATTCATTCATCCCATCCTTTCACAACTTCACCATTAATCCCTTATTCATTCATCCCATCCTTTCACCACTTAACCATTAATCCCTTATTCATTCATCCCATCCTTTAACCACATCTCCATTAATCCCCTATTCATTCATCCCATCCTTTCACAACTTCACCATTAATCCCTTATTCATTCATCCCATCCTTTCACCACTTAACCATTAATCCCTTATTCATTCATCCCATCCTTTAACCACATCTCCATTAATCCCCTATTCATTCATCCCATCCTTTCACAACTTCACCATTAATCCCTTATTCATTCATCCCATCCTTTCACAACTTCACCATTAATCCCTTATTTATTCATCCCATCCTTTAACCACATCACCATTAATCCCTTATTCATTCATCCCATCCTTTAACCACATC
Organism: Haliotis cracherodii; assembly: GCF_022045235.1. Taxonomy (NCBI): domain Eukaryota; kingdom Metazoa; phylum Mollusca; class Gastropoda; order Lepetellida; family Haliotidae; genus Haliotis; species Haliotis cracherodii. The sequence goes on from NW_027266297.1 coordinate 11,934,618, forward strand.
ACCATTAATCCCCTATTCATTCATCCCATCCTTTAACCACATCACCATTAATCCCTTATTCATTCATCCCATCCTTTAACCACATCTCCATTAATCCCCTATTCATTCATCCCATCCTTTCACAACTTCACCATTAATCCCTTATTCATTCATCCCATCCTTTCACCACTTAACCATTAATCCCTTATTCATTCATCCCATCCTTTAACCACATCTCCATTAATCCCCTATTCATTCATCCCATCCTTTCACAACTTCACCATTAATCCCTTATTCATTCATCCCATCCTCCTCCCACCCTTCTTTTTTCCTCCCATCTGAGTTCCACCCTTGTTCATGCCCCTTCATTTGCCTTCATTAACTTCCCGTGACCACCCCTACAAGTGTGCTGTTTAGTATGTATTGCTAAAGGAAGCCTTATGACTATGAATGCTGATATTAAGATTTAATCAAATTTATAGAGGACAAATTTGCAGTTTTACAATCATGTAGCACTGCATTGGCAATTACATGGCATTTCCATTCATTTGGAAAATTTATAGTCTTGAAAATCCAATTTAATTCATATCAGAAGATCATTCAGTTTAGAAGAACATTTTCCTGAGTTGTGTTGACTGTACACACTAATTAAACAAACTTTATAACTGTCATGCTTTCCTGCAATGGCTTCATTCCAACATTATTGCTCCTCATTTATTTTAAAAAATCATGTATTGATTTTGGAGGAGCCTTTCCAGACACAAGCTTGTCACTTTAAAAAACTGGTAATAATGAATATTTTTGATTTCCATAAGGATATTTATCAATTTGAAGATGAAAACATTTTTAAAAGACCTGAAAATGAAGGAAATTTGCTCAAGACTAGAGACTTAGTTACTTTTTAAAACTAGAATAGAAAATGTCTCATGTGTTAAGCTGACATACACAGTATCACTGCCAGTGTTTAAATAATTTTAAGACCCAACAAGATAGTTGGGCAGGTGACCCATAAATGTTGCCTGCTCATCTTAAAAGTTACCCGCCTGCATTCAATATTGAAAAATCACGAAAGTAAGAGACAAATTGCGTCTTGATTCAGTTGAAATAAAGCAAACAATTACTTGAGAATCTAAGAGGAGTTATAATAAAACTGAATACTGGGTAGCCTTAAAATTACTGCCAGACAGTCGGGCAGTTGGAGGAAAATTTCATGCAGCCCGAGAGATACGTTAGCAGCCACGGGCTGGCAGGCAGGCAGTTATTTCATTTAACTGAATTGCTTCGTGAACTCTGCTACAGTGTTTGATAAACTTGTTGAGTGTTTGTGATTCAAATGTGAACTTCACGATGGAACACATGGTGTCTCCCTAGGCACAGAATGTACTTCAGTTACATATTCAATATGTATCCTATGAAAAATGAAATCCAAATATATACGCAATGGAAATATTTTATACAATTAGGTATTGTCTGATTCACAAATATGTACCTCATCAACCAAATTGCATTGTGTCTTACCTGTGAAAATCCGGGTTAGAATTGGTCTTCAGCAATCCATGCTTGTCGTAAGAAGCGACTAACAGGCTGGTCGGCTCGCTGACTTGGTTGATGCATGTCATCGTATCCCAATTATGTGGATCGATGCTCATGATGTCAATCACTGGATTGTCCTTTCAAGGCTTGATTATTTACAGACTGCCATCCTCACTATAAGACTGACAAATTTACTGACTCTTGAAAGAAAAAAGAACACATAAGAATATCATCTTGGTCACACTTAATTATTTACAGGCTACTGAGATGTGGGAATAGTGCAAAAAGAAAAGAATGGATGCTTTAAGATGTTGATCTGTATGTTTCAGGAACATCTTCCTCGGTGAGACATTCTCCAGCTACATCAGCGTCCACAATGACTGCGATCAGATCTGCCGGGACATCGTCCTCAAGGTAGTGGAATCAAAGCTGCTTCATATTTCTAGTTGTCAATGTCTTATACCATAGACCCTTTGTATACTTAGTATTGTAGGGTTTAAATGGTAGTTTAAATACTATTGTGATACTATTGCAACTTAGGTACAGTTGTTGCAATAGTATTACAATGCCCACTGCTGCGTACCATTGTGAAGAAAGAAGTAGTACGATGGATATGTGGGTGTTCTGTCTCGATGTGCTTTTGCGTAGGTACAGACAGACCAATGGCAATTCTAGTTTTTGACAAAGCTTGAGATTTATTTGTACATTCTTTCTCCATGTACTTTATGTCATAGGCCAATTTTCGAGCCTGAGAATGTATGATTTGGCCAGGCTTACCGACCTTTGACATGTTTATTTGTTTGTAATTAACTTCTATCAAATGACTTTAAAGAGAATTCTGGTATCAACTTGTCACACCAACCTCTTAATAGTCTTATGAGCAGCACATGCATCAACGGGAGCGTAGTCATGACCTGCACGTGCACACCATGCGTACACCCTCTCTCCGTGTAACAAACCAAATATGTGTGTCTAAATTCTGTACACACCCTACTTGTCTCAAACTCGTTTTGTGAATTGGTTCAACTTATCCCGGATGACCAGTAACTGATGTTCCTAATAACTTTTCACACATCTGGTAAGCTGTTCTCATCAATAACCTGTCGTATGTTATTGGGTTTTGCTGGAAAAAAGGCTTTGTACTAACTCATTTGAATGTGCTATATTTGGCATTTCCTAGCTGCCATTGATTTCGTGGAAGTGAGATCACTTGCCAAACAATAGAAGTTAATTTGCGTGAAATATAAATGCTTTTATTCAGTCAACATTGATCAAAACAATATTTACTTTCACTTCTTATCAAATATATGTAAAATGAATGATTTTTTTGAAAACTGAATTCAGAATCATCTTTCTTTCAACCATGTCTTTATTTTCATAATTCAGCATAAATAGCCATCACATGTTAACAAGCATGGCTGAGCATTTATTCTGTCACGCTTACAACTGAAACGTCTTCCAAATTCATTCTTATGTTTTGCATAAAACTTCACTTAATGAGAATGAATTGTGCATTTATCTGTGGTTATAAAGATATGATTTTCACTTACTTTGTAAATAAAGTAGATACAGGGAGCTGACTTGTATAGATTTAAATAAATATTTTGCAAATGATTCCATGGCATTTGATTGGATGGCCAAGCAATTTTCTTTTTGTGTTTATTTTTCCTTAAACCCCCTCAAAAACTTTGCCACGCCCATAAGCAGACTACTATTTGCTCATTGGTTGATAATAGAATGGGCAGGATTTGGTTGCATCATTGTGCTATACGATGACACTGATTTCATATCCTTTTCTACATTTTGTTTGTTAATGATTAAATAAGCCTTCTGTGAAGTTGTTATTGTTCATATATCTATTTACAAGAATTTACTTCAATATCTGTCTGCGATAACATAGAAATCGATGTGCACACTTTGTGTAAATCCACTATGCAGATTTACACAGTATGCGCACTCAATTTTACGTTTATATGTTCATAAACGCAAAGAAAGTCAATACTTAAATAAATGTTGTCTTCTATCATGTATGTTCATAGCGGGATGCAACTCTTGATTATTTCTCACTGGTATCTAGGCATGCTGTCTAAACTGTACTGAACTCTGGGTTCAACACAGGTCCAACAGCCTCATATTTAGAAAGCATGCTAACATTTGTTTGTAGATCTGTAATGATGAAATACCTACAACTCCATATTCAGGGGTGTTACTATAACCATAGCTACCTTCTGTGCACATTTATGAAACCTGGACTTTGATATTATGGTGTGGAATGTGTCAAAAGACTTTTGGTTTCCAACAAGCTGAACAAGGTTTTGAGTGTGTTAGTCAAAGGGGGATAACTCCAGTTTGAGCTATGAGGATATAGGCAAGTAGGTAGTGCTTCACTTCTCATACAGGTTCAGCAGGTGCCAGGTACAGTTTGATCATGTTTGTGTTCCAAAAGATGTTTTCCACTAAAGTATGAGAAAGAATGAAAGCCGATGATAGATGGGCGTCAAAATACAAATATACTTGCTGGAAATGATTTGTTTGTACAAAATGGATTAAAAAGTAACATCAGTCATCTTTTCCTTTTGTTTTGATCCAAAACTTGTTTGAAGAAACACATAGATGGTCAGTGAGAATTTGTTCGTGAGACAGTCAGATGTTAATAACTCCAGAGGCTCGAAGCTCCCTGCAGTTTGTGGAGTTATGGACTAGGTGGACATGTTGACCCTCCCCAAATATTGCTACATAGTGGGATGGTAAAATTACTCGAAATATTGCAATACTGCGATAGTCCCACCAATATTGCAATAGATTATCAATCATGCTTTTAGCTATTGTGATACCCTTGAAATATTCTACTTCAAAGTTAAGGATCACCTGATTCTTTCATATTGCTATAGTTAATCTGTCATGCCAAGAAGTCCTTAACTTCTTTTGAGTTGAATAGTCAACTGAACCTGCTAGTTGCCCCTTGTACGGGCCATGCACATGACCAATTGTGATAGTCAGTCCATGGTGATCCATTCCTCTTGCACTGAAACTACTGTACTCGTTGTTACAGGCAGACCTGCAGACCAGCTCCCAGCGACTGTCGCTGTCCAGCATCAACTCTCAGCCAATCATGGAGCTCCTGCCGGACCACAGCATCGATGACGTCATACACCATGAGGTCAAGGAGCTTGGCACGCATATGTATGTATATCAGCTATTTCCCTTTCATTGTACATATTGAAAGAGAAGACAAGATATACTGTTGGTTAGGTCTCCTCAATAATGTTCTTGGAGCACTCATTCACTCTTCGTTCTCACTCACTCACCCACCCAAATGTTCCAGCTTGGTGTGTGCTGTCAGCTATACGCCACAGTCGGGGGAGAAGTTGCAGTTCCGGAAGTTCTTCAAGTTTCAGGTAAGATAACAACAGGAGCAGTCTGTTGGGTGGAGAAACTACAGGAAACAAAATACTGATTAAAATAATCACCACATCATGGATTCTTGGATACAACAAACAATGTATGTGTATGTAAATCAAGCCATGAAGACGTATAGGAGGTACAGAGTGTGTTCAGAGTTGTGGATGAAGTCAAACTCATACGGATAACGTATGACCCAATAATTGCTTATTACATTGATTTTGTCATTGAAATACAACAGAGTAGATGGAAGTGGGGTGCATACTATTCTGTGATGGTATGCATTCCTTGGGTATTTGTCTACATGTAGAGAGATGTTTTGTACCTCGAAAGACAGATAGTTTCATAACACCAAGGATTCCTGTGACAGTGATTTATCTAAGATTCTAAACTAAGTGCCATTGACAGCCAAATTCGTAAAAAAAATTATTATTTTGTTCAAAATTGGGATTTTAAAGTTCCTACCTTCCTAAATTCTGAGTACTGGTAAGTACTTTACATTCAGTGCAATAATGGAATACTAAGCTTTAAAGCTGCTTCATCTTTATCAGTTCTGTTATCTGTGGTGTACAATTTATATCTAAAGAGCCATTAGATGTAACTATATTAAACATAAATTGGGAAATTAATCATTCCTAGTTGGGAATTTTGACTGGCATTTGCTGCAGACTCAGGGCTGAAAACTGGCCTCTGAGGGGGTCCAGATAAACCCCTGTGTGGACAAACACGCAATACCATGAGGTTAGCTAAAGTGCATATTTTACTGGAGCTTTGATCAGTCAGCTTTGGTGGGTTCAGTGTCAGATTAAGACGGAGAGAGGCATGGAATAAGGGTAAAAGATCCAATTTTATTGAAACTCACACTAAACATATTTAGTTTCACCTGTTCTTGTTGGTGCAAGAGTTGAATTTTGAGAAACAGTTCTGATGAAGGAGAGGGTGTGTGTTGTAGGTGCTGAAACCACTTGATGTCAAAACCAAGTTTTACAACGCCGAGGTAAGAGCCATGGTACATTCCTCTGTTCAGTGTACAAGTTGTGTTATTTGCACCCTCGTTGCTGAAAACCCTTTTTTGAACTAATGACCTTTTGTATAGTGTAAAATCACATTCATGGAGGTTTTACCAGTCTCTTTGATATATAATATTCTCAATAATCTCATGGTATATTTTCAACCGAGTTTGGCCTTATAAATGCATTAAATACTATTTTCATACAGTAAAGATACTAAAACTTGGTAGATTTATTTTACAACTTCTGTTCAAGATTTGCCTTTTGTAATCTAATAACTAATAGTTTTGTGCCACCTTGTGATAGATCAAGGGGCTAACTCTAATTTCTGTTCATTGTTGAACTGATCCATTTTAATGAATCATCATTCTGTCATCAGTATTTCAATCAATATGTTAATCTTTCCTTGAGATATATTCATATGAAGGAATATTTAACTCATATTACATCTGTAGATATCACACATACATCTGTCAGCATGATTTTAGGATTATTGCCAAGCATTTATACGGTCAAACATGGCACTCAGCTCCAGATTCCATCACAACAAGATAATACTTTCCTGAAAATATTTTATCTTTGGTAAATAAAATGTCATGTTTCATTTTCTTGAAATATTTCCTTGTATAACTTTTAGATTATGTAACAAGAATATATTGTAAAGTCATTAAAATAAGAATACTTGACAATTCACAAGTCATCCAAGTCATCTCTGCTGAAAGCACAGCTAAAATTCTGTTCTTGAATCTGTTTGATCACATTTTCCTGTGGCCAATATTTATGTTTAATGTTCACTTGATGCTATATATTTGATTTTAATTCCTTCTCCTTGTTTCCTTGTTATTTGCATGAGCAGGACTTTTTAGTAAGTGATTTCAATCTTCTGTTGGTCTGTGACTAACCATGCTTGTTCAGCTACACTGATTTGCCTTCATGTTTCAACCAGTCAGATTTGGGGGTTTCACAGTTTTAAACTAATTTTTATCAACTTTCTTGAATGGATATAAGGTGTTGTATTATAGAAGGATGTGAGGTATAATAAAATAGTAACCATGGAAACCCTAACCGGAGGTATACATGTGTCACACATTAATAGATTTAAAGCCAAAATAATTCATAAGATTTTTTATAAAAAGTAAACAAAAAGGCCACAATATTAGATTTCCAAGCAAAGTTTTAAAATTGTGGCTGGAGGCATTATATATTTTTAACTTTTTTATGTAGTTGGTATATTATTTGAATATGTATGCATCACAGGTGAGGATAGGTCACAGTGACATATTGTCTATGAGTATTTTCAATATGCCATATTTTCGTTTTTACATTGAATTCTTCCTTGGATATCATATTAGACGTATGCAGCCCTTTGGAATGTCATTAAAATATGTTAAGGTCACAAGCTCAAAAATGTATTATATTCACAGTGACAAGAAGAAAGTAATTAAACTGGAAGTGCATATATAACTGTCGTATTAAGACGTCTTGCATTGGGGTATATGTTTTCCCAAACCGGAAATGGTGTGATTAAACTAGTGAGGTCAGCTGTCACCTGATTTGATCAAATGTTCCATGTTTTGGATGGGAAAGTTTAGGTTATTCAGGAAAAGGTGGGGATGGAGCTGGTTAGTTTTAGGGTTTAATTGTTTAATTACACAATGATCTGTACATCTTGAAGACTCCTGCAGGGATTCAGGGCAGAATAGGTCCCCATCCCCCATGACTAAAATGAGGGTTAGGTGGTTACAGTGTGTACCTCCACTTCTGGTAGATTGTGAAATGAGTGTGGATGTTCTTGGTGGCCCTTCTCTCAAGTAGAATAAATAGCATGGTCTGTTGTTTACACATACACACACACCTGTACTTCATTGAATATTGACTTCCATTAGATTCCAGTTACCTCCCCTTTCACTTTTTACATTCTCTCACTCCTTTTTGAATATTTGTCTGTTAAATGTCACATCACTTTACCTACGAATGTTCGTAATCTTGACACAATCAATTTTTCTAATTTATATCACTTTTATATTATGTTTTCTTAAAATTGTTTAAATAACTTTATGCTTTGTTGATACCATTTTGTTTTGTATTTGTGGGAATTCCGGGTTATAACTGGCCAATTCTGGTCGTAAGAGATGACTAAATCGGAAGGTCAGGCTCAGTGACTTGGTTGATTGCGTATCATCGGACACCTACAGCATGGATTGTTGCTCATAATACCAATCACTGGATTGTCTCGTTCAGACTTGATTATTCCCAAGCCATGGTTATTGTTGAGTGTGGTATAAAACAACCAATTTGCAAAAAAAACATTTGATATTTTATATCAGTAATGAAATTTTTAACCAAACTGTATGTTATTTGAGTTTATGAAAAGAATCTGACATGTTTGAAAGTTTTTCAGAGGTTACATTGTTGGGAAGCTTAGTTGCTGACAAAGTCTATAGTAGGGCTGGGATGGGTAACTCGGGTACTCGGGTCAGGTGGGTACTGAGTAGGACCCATGTGATATGTTCTTTAATGACAAAAAAATATCTAGAACTCGATTGTTTCACTACAAGTCACTAATGTTTACATTTCTTTCTGCCTAAGCACCATTCCTTCTGACCTATGTAGGTTTGAATAAAGATAAAACTTCAGTCAACTTCCGTGTATGCATGACCAGATCATTTTATACATGTATCTAAATACTTTTTACCACGGCTACGGTCAAACTATGCCTAATCGAACATTTTGTACCCAACTCTTGAGACCCATAGCGGGTACCCAGGTAGGGTCGGGTAATAGCGGGATGGGTACCCAGGTAGTAAATTTGGACTCGTCCCAGCCCTAGTCTATAGCAGACAGTCTTGATACTGATAAAGTGAACAACAATCCCCGCCATCAGATACAATGACTCCCAATCAGCAAGTCAAGGAACCTGACCATCCAGTCCATTCTGTCACCTCTTACAATCAGTAGAGGTTGCTGGGTAGCTATTCTAACATTGAATCCCCCATAGGAGTGATGACAAGTGTTGTGTGAGACCATATTATCAGAATTCTCTCACGGACACAATGATTTAGTGTTGGTTCAAGTGTGAATGTTTATGGTAGCTCACCTTTGATGTAAGACACTTCCACACCTACATTCTGACAGTGAACATGCAGCTTGTAGGAATATTTTAAGATGAGTTGGAAACATCTGCTTGTCGGTTGTCCTGTGGGCTGAACTATTCCAGGTTTCTTATTGAAACTTAAATTTGCTTCAATTCAACCCTGTTCAATGAAAAGTACTCAATTTACCTATCTCAAACAATGTGAAAAAATATCAGAAAGTTGGTACACTCAATCTTTGAGCCCTGTGTGTGCCCTGTGTGCTCTAAGATCTGTATGTGAGACTGCCGTGGGGATCTTGGCCCCCAGCAGCCTGTGCTTTTTGTATGGTGTTACTTTATGCACCCATGAAAGGGTTTTACTCCACGAGCCAGATGCATAAAACCATATATACCGCAAGTGATACTGCAACTACGAATTTATCTTACTGACATGTTTCCTTATGACATTGTAAAAAAATGATAGAATTGATAGAAAACAGCTTTACGATTGAGCTGAGGTTAACTTGTGCTATGTTACGTGACCTTCATTGACCCGGAAAAAACATTTGCCTCTTTGCTTCGAAACGGGGTTGAAGGGATCTATTCTCCTGTTGAGAAATTTATTTCCCTCAAAGGCAGGATACATAGTATTTTATCAAGATTATGTGAACCAATCAGATCTCATCATTCTGACCGGATCCTCAGCCACGTCATACCAAAAGATGTTAAAAGATGGTACTTGTTGTTACCCTGGCTGGTGCTCGGCATTAAGGGGCTAAAACAAGAACTGATCGGCTCCGAGTCAGTATACTGTGTCTGAGTGAGGTATCCATGTGAAACTGCGGCATGGTATCTCAGTGGGCCAGAACTAAAAATCGGCATCAATCCAGACTAGTACAAGCAGACACGCACACACGCAGGTCGCTAAATAAGTGCAATAAACTTGGACGTGACGTTTAACCCCATTTCACCTCACCCCATCATTCTGACATGGAGGTATGATAATGAATGTTATAAGGTCTGTATAAAACAATTCCTTACTGTAGATGTTGTACAAGTTTTGGACTATTATTTTCCCATGAAGATAGTTCCCCAAGTCCTCCCCTAGATGTACGTTACCTCGATGTTGTTTCATAGAAGTGATTAGTAGGTAGTTCTCATAAAGTTGTTTGATTCAATGACTGCAACAGCAAGGTGAGAGAACGTTTGATCTGTTCAAAGGCCTTGTTTTATGGCAATGAGCAGTTCTTTATTTTGTTTGGCACTTTAGGTTAATAAATATAAATTGCTTCAACATACAATAGATAGTGTCATTGATGCAATATACCAGAGACCATGTATTTATACAGAACAGTTTATGGATAGATATGCCAATGAGGTGACGATTTCTCAATACATCACTTGGCTTCTGTATTTTCCCAAAATGTTCACGCAGAGGTTTCCTGATGTGTGAGTGGTTATGTAAACATATCGGAAAATCTCTTGGCACTATAAAATAAAAGTTTACCAAGGGACATTATTCCTATGTGGCTAAATCAACAGGTAACCTAACATTCAATTGAAAACAGTATGTTTATTTTAATTCTATTTGACGATTCTATGTCTCACGATCACATGCGCAGGGGCCATGACAGTGACTGGTCAGACTGGTTCCATGTGAAAAATAATAACCGGCAATAGCAATCAGCTGCTTTGCTTAGGTTTATTATTATTTTAAATGTGTTGAGTAAAAGCTGCAACTAAATCAACAAGATATTGGAATATATTATTCCTGATAAAAAAATAGTTTCAGATACAATTTTTGCCGATCCTTGCATTAAAATCCTGTAAAGTTATATCATTGGGTGTGTCTTGACCAAATCACCGGTAGATTCCAAGAAAACATGTGTACAGCTGATTGCTGTTTCCGGCTTAGTTTACGAGAAAATACACAAGGTAATCTTAATCCCTGAATGTAAAACAATGCCTAGCAGAACAAAAATACAATTAAAACGGTAAATCAACATGTCTGGTGATTTTTTATCTCAACTTTCGAATTTGTACTGACTAAGTTTCTCATCACCCGTTCGTTGACCGGATTCGCTGAAGGGGTAGATCTACGGTGTAATTTTTTTCTGTGCTTGATATTCAAATATTTTTTTTCTCCAAAATATTGAATCCGCTAGAGGGGGGTGCGCATTATACATGGGTGCGCACTATACTCAAGAAAATACGGTAGTATGACAAAAGTAAGCACAAACTCTTTGAGGTTAGGGAAGATAGTGAGTGAAACAGCTTGCGTTTAGACTTATTTTGAATGGGTTGTTGAATTCAATTCAGGAAACACCAATAATAGCTTCTTCAAATGTCCTTGAGATAAAATACAGCATTTTTGTTTTTAGAAAATGGAAAATACTTATATTTATTTTCCAGATCAAAATGATTAATATTCATGCTGGCAAAGGGGCTGATATAAGCACATTTTCTTCTATAATTGATTGGGATGGTAATGTAGGACTGGTGGAAGGTGACAGCCAGATATGCCGTTGGCACTGTAACAACTCTGAAGAGATCTGATGTCATGGTTAATTTTTCATGATAAACTTTTAACATTTTATGGCTCAGGGAGACCTTATGACAGAGCATGTTAAGGATGCACAAAGGAAAGAAGCAACATTAGAAATTGGCACTAGTCCTGTTGTCCTTGCCCAACTGCCCTATAGTTAAGGTATCATAAGGACAGTAGAAATTTGCCATTTTTGAGGGTTTTGCTCCTCATTATAAGGACTAATGGACTAAAAATGTTAGTTTCTACTGCTGAAAATGATGTATTTATGTTTGAAGGCATCGAGTTGTCATATTTGGTGGGAATTAAATTTTTCTTATTGTCAAAAAATAATAACCCCACTCCTGACAATGATGGTATGTCCTTACAAAAGTTCTAGATGAGCTACAGTGCCTCAGGGGGCACAGGGGGCACAGTCATACATGGTGCAAGGTTGCATCCCTTGGGCATGCCAGGAACCTATTTATGGGTTTGAATCCTGTTTTGCCTCAGTTATGTTTCTAGGTTTGTCAGCACCATACCCTTGCTCGTAGGTTTCACCAAGGTAGTAAACAATTGTCTGCAACTTGATTCACTTCAGGCTTTCCTCCCACATTAAGCTGACACGCCGTGATATAACTGGAATACTGTTAAAAGCAGCGTTAAGCCCAACTAAAACACTCATAGAGCCTAATGGTTCTCTTTCGATAGTGTGTGAGTTACAACTCAAGAGCAGTATTTTCAGCAGTAGTGCAATGAGGCTCAGCGGTGATGGCATCTGACTTCTGTGTAACCTGAAAACTGTACTGAATTAAGATATTTCATTTTCAAGGCTAACTTGGATGTATGTATAAACATTTTGTTGTCCACTCTAGCCCATTAACTCAGCTGTCACCTTGACTAACACTGTATATACTGCCTGCCGTCTGCATCGTCTCATCCACTGTCACGTAATAAGCCTCTGCATGAAAATCTGACAACACCTCCAAATGAGAACATGTCAGGTGAACTTTCTGATCAGCCAATCAGTGTTAAGACTTCTACATTCTCGGTACAAGTAAGTGAATTATTCACGCCAGCATATCTGATTTCTGTACCTTTCCTGAATTACAAAATGAAACCTCTGCCGTTATATTGTTGTGGATATTTTATACACCCTGTTAATTTTTAGATCCATGGCTTCTACTCTGAAAATGGAGTACCATTGAAGATATATTTGTTTTCTGCTTGGCTTTTCTTTTGTTAAAATCAAAATTTCCAAATTAAGGTGGTAAAGAAATGAAGCCAAATCATTTTATAAATTAAGCTGAAATCTGATTGGCTCAAGAACCCATGCATTGTTCATTTAGATGGGATAGTCAAAGGTCGCTCAGTGTTCACCTGACACATCCTTCTATGGAGGTGCTGTCAGATCTTCACACAGAGATTGGTACAAACACTGATGAACATATAGGCGCTCATCCAGTGTCACTCTATTCACTGCCACACATGTTTACCCATAAATATTTACGACCATACACAGCCTAATAATAACCTACAAAGACGTTCTGTTTTTATTACAAAGTTTACTGATCCCCCGACCCTACTGTCGCCAAAGTTTTTAGCTGGAAATTATTTTTTTCGCATGCCTGCTTTTTCTGGTCATCAGAAAAATTTCCAGTTAAAAACTTATTATTGCCGCCAAAAACTCGCTATATGGCTGAAATAGTGCCAATGCGATGTTAAATTTTAACTCACTATTGGCGCCAAACCTGATGGTGATACTTACAACAACAAAATGCAAATGGTTTCCTGTCTCACCCAGCCAAATGATACATTTACCTATAAATGTTGGATCAAAGCTTGAAATAATTAAGGCCATAATGAAAACTATTCTTAGTTTTTGCTTCACTGGTACTCAAAGCAGTGTGTATATATATTTCTATGTTAATATCTAACATACACATTTTACTAAAAAACTAAATGAAAAATTGAGCATTCTAATATTATCTTTTTATCTTCCCAACCCAATTTGTTACAACAAAAAATTAAAGGCGTCTCATTTTATGTTTATTTTTATTGCTGTCACCGACCCGAAGGTATTTTCAAGACAAATCCATAAACCATCTGATCAAATATTAATGACCTAAATATGCATCACTTCATTCACTGGCCCACATGTCACTCATAAGTCTAACTACTATACACATCCTAACAATATCAACCCACTAGACATTCACTTCCCTTAATGTTGCTAAGCTTTTTGACAATATTGTTCCATCTGAACACCCCTTTTGTAATATTTGTCCTGAAAGAAACATTTTGAATGTTATTGGATAGTTCAAGACAGAAATAAATCTAAATGGTAAAAAAAACCAACATGAATAAATCACTATGTATATATAATACAAGGAATTATTCAAATACTGTTCATGTAGTAGTGTTTCATGCAATGTCCTTCTGCTTGTATACCTTCACCTGCGTGGTATGGCATCCTCAAATAAAACTAGACTGTTTGTCCATGTTGCTCTGATGAAAGGTGTATTAACATACCTTTGAACTAACCATGTGTCCTATGAGCTGTTTATGTGCCAGTTAGCAAGGAGATGATTATTCAGGAACCCCCTGGAAGTTGGGTGTCCAGATTAACAGGTCCAGACTGACAAGGCTTCAATGTATACAGGACCCGTGAAGATCCGGGGTAGAATAGATCTTCAGCAACCCATGCTTGCTGTAAAAGGCGACTATGCTTGTCGTAAGAGGCAACAACTGATCGGGTGGTCAGACTCGCTGACTTGGTTGATGCATGTCATCGATCCTAATTGCGTGGATCGATGCTCATGATATTAATCACTGGATTGTCTGGTCCAGACTCAATTATTTACCGACCGCCGTCATATAGCTGGAACAACAAACAAACCAACCATCATTGTATCCAGGCTTCTTTAACATAGCTGAAATATTGCTGACTGCAGCACAAAACAACACTCACTCACTTACTGGTAGCCTGAGAAATGTCCTCAGGTTCTAAGATGTGAATTGATAGACGTAAAGTGCCAGTGTGCATATATGGATGTAGTTATCACCAGTAACTAAGGTTTCATCAATAGCCAGGGGAACAGTTGGCCCAGTTGTCGAAGGCGCCGCAATTCGCTGTACAGATATTGCTTTTGTCTTATTACTGAGGTGTTTTGATTCATTAATTTTTTGTTCCCTTTCACTAAATGTGTTTAGTATCTTAGTTATGTTTCAATTGCCTGTGATTGAACTTGTATATCATTCCTGTTGCTATGCTTGGCTGCATCTTGGAATAATGTATTCACGGATAAAATCCTTGTGGCATCTTGATTGGTTTTTAACTAATTTATGTCATTCGTCTGAGATTGGCACACAATTAGATTCATTTTGGACCACCAATCAGGGAAATTTGTACTGTATATGAAAAGCATGGTGAATTAGTTATTTCAACTAAATAATGAACCGGAAAAAATGAACTGTAATTAGGAGTAATGTCATACGAATTTCATTCATTAGAAACTGGATAAGTTGATCCCTTTGTTGGGGTATACCTGCATCCTTGTTTATTTATCATCTTATTTAACCAGATAAACCCTTGTGGTCTAGTGGATAGTGAGGAATTTGATAGTGAGTGATTTAATCCCCCACCATGTCATACCAAAAGATGTTTTTTAAAAAGATGGTACTTCTAGTTACCCTGCCTGGTGCTTGGCGTTAAGGGGATAAAGCAAGGACCCGATGGCTAAGAGTCCGTATAATGTGTCTGAGTGTGGTATGCATGATAAACGTATGGTATTTCAATGGGCTTGCACTATAAAACCGGCTTCGGTCCAGACAACTACAAGCAGGACAAAACATTTGATATATCACTATCACCGAAACCGGAACATAATTAACTAAATGTAACTGTGGTTCCGGCGTGTTGACAAGACAAGTGGTAGGCCAGGGGGCATGATGACATAGTTATTATTTGAGGTCTCATATCATCTTATTTCTCTCAATATCAGTGTATCTCAGGGTAGTTACCCTCATACTTTTATGTTCAGCATCTAGAAACTAGTATCAAGTATTCAGAACTGACTACCCATACCTATTATCCATGTTTTTCGTAAGAAACGGATTCAGGTATCTTAAAGTTATGTCACCTGGCACCTATCATGGTCTGGCTGGCTTGGTGGGCGATCTTACCCCGGGCATGGAACATCATGTGCACGATTCTGGCCTCATTCCATTGCAGTGACATACTGCATCAAGTCTCCTCCCTATCTCACTCACCGCCATCAGGCTATGTCTCTTCCTCTGCATATATTCTCTTAAAGCGGCTCATTTCCTGGGATCATTTAATCACTGTCAATCTACCTTTCTGCCATTGTATAACTTCTCTTAAAGTGGTTTATTTCAAGGTACCATTTAATTACATCTCAGCTAACTTTTTAACATACTGCCTTCAATCTATCTTTCTACCACTGTACATATCCTCTTTATACAGCAGTTAATTTCAAGATACATGTAACATTTAATGACAATGACGAAGACAGCTTTATATCATACTTGCCATCAAAATATCTTTCAACCCTTGTATATATTCTCTAAAAACAGTTAATTTCAAGGTGTCATTTGATGATGTCTGAGACAACTTTTTAACATACTGCCTTCAATCTATCTTTCTACCACTGTACATATCCTCTTACAGCAGTTAATTTCAAGATACATGTAACATTTAATGATAATGCCTAAGACAGCTTTATATCATACTTGCCATCAAAATATCTTTCAACCATTGTATATAATCTCTTATTTCAAGGTGTCATTTAAAAGACTTAAGACAGCTTTTTTAACAAACTGCCATCATACTATCCTACCATTGTTTAAACAGTGAAACTTCATTAATTTGGACGGTATGGTTCCCACTGATTTCATCCAATTTAACAAACATCTTGAATAATTGTTAAAGAATATAATCCTTTGGAAACATGGTGACTTGGTTGATTGTATGTCATCGTACCCAGACAGTGTGGGACTTTTACTTTTAATATCAATCACTGGTTTGTCTGGTCCAGATTTGATTATTTCAGGGTTGCTGTTAAAAAACAAACAACGAAAGCTCACAAAATTGTCCAGACTACCGAGGATTCACTGTATGCTCAGAAGCAGTTAATTACGAGATATCATTAAACAACAATACCGTCCAACAAACAACAAAAACTAACAAAATCGTCCAGACTACCGAGGTTTCACTTTATTCTCAGAAGCAGTTAATTACGAGATATCATTTAATGATTATGTCCATGCAAAGACGTATATATAGTCTTTGGTCTATGATAGTTTTATAACATAGTCCTTAGCAGCACTGCTTCAAGTTTTTGTTGGAATTTGACTGCCGCCACCATTGGTGATGTTTCTTAGGATTACCACACAAAGATTATTGACATAAGAGATTATTCTTCCATGGACTTCTTCCAATTGGTGGTCAAAGGTTTTGGTCAAGATAAGTTGAAGGTCAAGGTCAGTGTTCAGGTTTTTGTGAACGATGGTTCTAACATTGTCAGTATTTGAGGCATGGTTACCTCTACAGGCATGAAACTTTATGTTTGCATGGATCTTTACAAATCCTGATATAAAAAGTCATGGTCATCTATGAGGTTAGTGTTAAACATGGTCATATCATTTATTGCCATCTTCCTGAGACAAGGGTGTTAACTGACTATAAAAGTCCAGTTTCTACCCTTAATGAACTATTCCAGGCTGGAATTCCAGAGTCACATTTTGGCTTGACTAACAAGTCTATGCATAGTCAAATCAAAATCGCTTAAGAAACTAGACATTCAGTTCATAAACAACATGAAGTGCAACATGCATACTTCAGTTGACTGCAGCATTTGCAGAGTATGTGTACCACCAACTGGCATCAACAGATATTTTGCAAATCTTTTCAATGTTTTTAATCAAGGTGCTCAAGTGATTTGATGCACTTCATGTTTTATTACAATATAGATCCTGAGGAGGGACATAGAAGGGACATAACTCGTAATAGTCACTAGTGGCACTCCGATTGAGCCTGGAAATGCCAGCCTAGTTCGGCAAGGGTGTAACTGGACTTTTATAGTCAGTTAACGCTGTTTCCTTGGGAAGATGTTTATTGACAGTTACTGTTGCACTTTTACTTGTACAGTTCAGAAAATTGCATAATTGTTGGATCTTTAGAGTGAGTGAGTATGGTTTTATGCCGCTTTTAGCAATATTCCAGCAATATCACAGCGGGGGACACTAGAAATGGGCTTCACACATTGTACCCATGTCAGGAATCGAACCCGGGTCTTCGGTGTGACAAGCGAACGCTTTAATCACTAGTCTACCCGACCGCTCCTTGGATCTTTAGAAGTTTTCTTGATCAAGGTCCGAAAGTAATGTTTTTGTTTTTAAGGTATCATTGTATTCTGATTCTAGTTTGCATATACTGTTCTAGTTTTGTCACTATCCTACCCCAGTGTCTTCATATCAATGGTTATCACTATCATACATGGGTTAACTCTGGTCAGTGTTAGTGCAGTCAAATTGATTCACACTATTGCCAAGTAGATGTATTAACATAATTAATTCATCTTGTTTTGTCAAATATAGAGAGAAAGCCTATGTGATTAGAGTAAATATATGGTACTTTGAATGCTTGAATGCCTTACCTTGATTAGTTTGGAACTCTTGTTTTTTGGATATTCTTATAAAACCTTTTTCAGCTTGATATGTACAATGTCTTATATAAAAATAAATTAGACGTCTGTTATACCAAAACATAGTATTTTAACTTCTGTAAATAAAGAAATGTGTAAATGAATATGTCCTGAGTTTGCTTGATGGGAACTCTGGCTTGTATGTACCTGTAGTCTGACGAGGTTTACCTGGAGGCTCAGATCCAGAACATCACCCCCGGACCGATCTACATGGACCACGTCAGTCTGGAGCCGTCACCACAGTACCATGTGAAGGAGCTCAACTCTGTCACTCCAGACACAGGGTAAGTCTACCAGGCTGTCTCAAAGACAATGTGCAGAGCACTATGGGAACTCTTTGTTGACACAGTCTGGACACTATATATCTACAATGTGACGACTGTGAACACTATTGGAACACTTTGTAAATAACAGTGTGTGAACTCTACATCAGCTTTATAGGAACATTATGCTGACACTATGTAAAGTATGTGAACAGTGAGTGAACACTTTGTGAACAATAAATCCATACCATGGTAACACTATGAACAGTGAGTGTACACCATGTGAACACTATGTAAAGTATGTGAACAGTGAGTGAACGCTATGTGAACAATAAATCCATACCATGGTAACACTATGAACAGTGAGTGTACACCATGTGAACACTATGTAAAGTATGTGAACAGTGAGTGAACACTATGTGAACAATAAATCCATACCATGGTAACACTGTGAACAGTTAGTGTACACCATGTGAACACTATGTAAAGTATGTGAACAGTGAGTGAACACTATGCTGACACTCTGAGCACACTGGGAACACTATAGCAGCTCCATTGGCAGTACACTATGGGGTAACACTGTAAACACTATTTTAACACTATAAGACACCATGAGAAGAATGTTTAAACAATTCTTCAACGCCATGTGAACGCACTACGGGAACTGTATTTGTGTTCATACAAACAGTAGATTTCTTTTAAAGTGGTATATCTGCCATTACTTCCAGGATGAAGCAGGTGTTTGGCAAGGCCAACTACTTGAACCAAATGGACACCCGCCAGTACCTGTACTGTCTGTCACCTCGACCGGAGCTGTACTCGGAGAACAAGGTGCTCAAGGGAGTCACCAACATTGGCAAGCTTGATATTGTGTGGAAGACCAACCTCGGGGAGAAGGGGCGACTGCAGACCAGCCAGCTCCAGAGAGTGGTAGGAACTTGTAATAGGGCTAGATTTGCTCTACAATCTGCTCCAGAGAGTGGCAGGAACTTGTAATAGGGCTAGATTTGCCCTAAAATCTGCTCCAGAGAGTGGTAGGAACTTGTGTTAGTGACATGTAGATTCTCTCTACACTCAGCTCCAGAGAGTGGTAGGAACTTGTGTTAGTGACATTTAGATTCTCTCTACACTCAGCTCCAGGGAGTGGTAGGAACTTGTGTTAGTGACATGTAGATTCTCCCTACAATCAGCTCCAGGGAGCGGTAGGAACTTGTGTTAGTGACATGTAGATTCTCCCTACAATCAGCTCCAGGGAGTGGTAGGAACTTGTGTTAGTGACATGTAGATTCTCTCTACAATCAGCTCCAGGGAGTGGTAGGAACTTGTGTTAGTGACATGTAGATTCTCCCTACAATCAGCTCCAGGGAGCGGTAGGAACTTGTGTTAGTGACATGTAGATTCTCTCTACAATCAGCTCCAGGGAGTGGTAGGAACTTGTGTTAGTGACATGTGGATTCTCCCTACAATCAGCTCCAGGGAGCGGTAGGAACTTGTGTTAGTGACATGTAGATTCTCCCTACAATCAGCTCGCGAGAGTGGTAGGAACTTGTGTTAGTGACATGTAGATTCTCTCTACAATCAGCTCCAGGGAGTGGTAGGAACTTGTGTTAGTGACATGTAGATTATCCCTACAATCAGCTCCAGGGAGTGGTAGGAACTTGTGTTAGTGACATGTAGATTCTCCCTACAATCAGCTCCAGGGAGCAGTAGGAACTTGTGTTAGTGACATGTAGATTCTCCCTACAATCAGCTCCAGGGAGCGGTAGGAACTTGTGTTAGTGACATGTAGATTCTCTCTACACTCAGCTCCAGGGAGTGGTAGGAACTTGTGTTAGTGACATTTAGATTCTCTCTACACTCAGCTCCAGGGAGTGGTAGGAACTTGTGTTAGTGACATGTAGATTCTCCCTACAATCAGCTCCAGGGAGCGGTAGGAACTTGTGTTAGTGACATGTAGATTCTCCCTACAATCAGCTCCAGAGAGTGGTAGGAACTTGTGTTAGTGACATGTAGATTCTCCCTACAATCAGCTCCAGAGAGTGGTAGGAACTTGTGTTAGTGACATGTAGATTCTCCCTACAATCAGCTCCAGGGAGCGGTAGGAACTTGTGTTAGTGACATGTAGATTCTCTCTACAATCAGCTCCAGGGAGTGGAAGGAACTTGTGTTAGTGACATGTAGATTCTCTCTAAAATCAGCTCCAGGGAGCGGTAGGAACTTGTAATAGTGAAAGGTAGATTCTCCCTACACTCAGCTCCAGGGAGTGGAAGGAACTTGTGATAGTGAAAGGTAGATTCTCCCTACAATCTGCTCCAGGGAGTGGTACTTGTTTTATGGACATTGAGGTAGAGGAAGTTGACAGTCTCCATTAGGCTCTTTGTGAGAATAATATAAAGTGACATTGTACAGTGGAAGGGAGATCACATTTCATGCAAACATTCTACCCAATGCCCTGATTCATATCAGTTTTGAGAGCAGATTTAGAGAGTCAGATTTACTATGTCATTTTCAAACTAGTTTTGAGAGCTGCATGGTGTCTGTGAATGTTCTGAGTACTTCTTCTCAACAGGCTCCTGGGTTTGGTGACATCCGTCTGACAGTGGAGTCTGTCCCAGACACTGTGGCACTAGAGGGGACCTTCGCTCTCACGTGCAGGATCACAAACTGCTGGTGGGTATCTCAAGCTGCTGAGTCAGCTCCCTACACTTTCCTACTGATAAATCACATCCCCATGGTTCACTACAACTGTATCAGTCACTCAATGAGATGTAAATGCTCTAATGTTTTGTTGAAATACATTGAGCAAGAAAATATATATGTTTAGCATCATTGAGGCTGAAAATGTGTTCAATTCATCTGTCTTGAATTACTTTGTCACCAAATCTGGAATATGTGCTGCTTGACATACCAGTTGGTTAGGTCAACAAACGAAAGTTACGCACAAACATGAAAACATGTTTACATTTAAATCTTCCCAGATAAAAGGTTTACAGTTTCATAAAATGCCTTGAATTTGGCGAACATTTTTATCTCTGCTGTTAAATCAATATATTACAACTATTTTTCTCTTTGATAATGTGTGATGACACCATGTTCAGAACTTATTCGTTAAATAATATTGAAACATTTTTGTTGTTTACATACATAACTTGAAGAATCCATGACATGATGACGTCACAAACATATTGCACTGAAAAGTTTAAAATATTTGTTGGTCTGCCGAAGTTTAAAGTCAAATGTCTTTGCACTTAAAAGTTTCCTGCAATGTATTAAATTGGGAGTTAGCTCCCTTTTCTTATAATTAGTTTTATATCTCTGATACATGATCACACGATTGTAGCATTACCAAAAATGTTATCACTCAGATGTTATTTTTTTCAGAATATACTGTACCTATTTTATTTCAAGGAAAAGAATTTATCACACAGAGACTGTACCTATTTTATTTCAAGGAAAAGAATTTATCACACACTTGTTCATGCTAGTGATGGCTAAATTTTATTATCTCCTCACATCACTGATTCTAAACCTGGAGAGAAAGTCTATAAACATACATACAGTACGGGAGGTGGGATAGGGGCGTAATATAGCATCTAGACACATTCATAGTGAGACCGTGTGACAAACTATGTGCTGGTCATGTTGAGGATGTTGTGTGACGTGGTCTGATGTTGTTTCAGTGAGAGGACAATGGACCTGACACTGGCTCTCCAGAACCAGGGTGTGACGGGTCTCATGTGGTGTGGCATCTCGGGGAAACAGCTGGGAAAGCTGCAGCAGAATGACAGCATGGACATTCCCCTCACCATGCTGGCCACCATTCCGGGACTCCAGGTAAACTTACATAGTCCCCACCTACTCCAACTAAACAACCCCATGCTGGCCACCATTCCAGGACTCCAGGTAAACTTACATAGTCCCCACCTACTCCAACTAAACAACCCCATGCTGGCCACCATTCCAGGACTCCAGGTAAACTTACATAGTCCCCACCTACTCCAACTAAACAACCCCATGCTGGCCACCATTCCAGGACTCCAGGTAAACTTACATAGTCCCCACCTACTCCAACTAAACAACCCCATGCTGGCCACCATTCCAGGACTCCAGGTAAACTTACATAGTCCCCACCTACTCCAACTAAACAACCCCATGCTGGCCACCATTCCGGGACTCCAGGTATAATTACATAGTCCCCCCCCACCCCCCCACCTTGCTGGCCACCATTCCGGGACTCCAGGTATACTTACATAGTACCCCCCCACCATGCTGACCACCATTCCGAGACTCCAGGTATACTTACTAGTCCCAACCCAACCCCCCACCTTGCTGACCACCATTCCGGGACTCCAGGTATACTTACATAGTACCCCCCCCACCATGCTGACCACCATTCCGAGACTCCAGGTATACTTACTAGTCCCAACCCAACCCCCCACCTTGCTGGCCACCATTCCGGGACTCCAGGTATACTTACATAGTACCCCCCCACCATGCTGACCACCATTCCGGGACTCCAGGTATACTTACTAGTCCCAACCCAACCCCCCACCTTGCTGGCCACCATTCCGGGACTCCAGGTATACTTACATAGTACCCCCGACCATGCTGACCACCATTCCGGGACTCCAGGTATACTTACATAGTACCCCCTGACCATGCTGACCACCATTCCGGGACTCCAGGTATACTTACATAGTACCCCCCGACCATGCTGACCACCATTCCGGGACTCCAGGTATACTTACATAGTCTCCTCACCATGCTGACCACCATTCCGGGACTCCAGGTATACTTACTAGTCCCAACCCAACCCCCCACCTTGCTGGCCACCATTCCGGGACTCCAGGTATACTTACATAGTCTCCCCCCACCATGCTGACCACCATTCCGAGACTCCAGGTATACTTACTAGTCCCAACCCAACCCCCCACCTTGCTGGCCACCATTCCGGGACTCCAGGTATACTTACATAGTCTCCCCCCACCATGCTGACCACCATTCCGGGACTCCAGGTATACTTACATAGTCTCCTCACCATGCTGACCACCATTCCGAGACTCCAGGTATACTTACTAGTCCCCACCCAACCCCCCACCTTGCTGGCCACCATTCCGGGACTCCAGGTATACTTACATAGTCTCCCCCCACCATGCTGACCACCATTCCGGGACTCCAGGTATACTTACATAGTCCCCACCCATCCCCATGCTGACCACCATTCCGGGACAAATAATTTTGTTGACAATCTAATAATTCAGTTATTGTGACCTTATTATTATTTTTTCCAGACAATATCAGGCCTGCGACTTACAGACAACTTCTTGAAGCGCACCTATGAACATGATGAGATAGCTCAGGTGTTTGTAGTCGACGATGCATCACTCAGATAGAGGCTCAGGACCAACACCTCTTATTTAATGTGTGTGATTATAGCAAAGTAAAATTTGTCAATGTTACTTGAAAATTTACATTAAAACATATTGTATATGATTGATTTAAGATATGGTTTCTGGCAGTGTCATTGTACTGTCAGATCATCCTTCATGTTGTAAAAGTGTAAAAAGGACAATCTGAGTGTCCTGGTGAGAACTGAATGTCACTGATTGGGGAGAAGTTGTCCTACAAATAGTGTCTGATATTGCCATGACATATCACTGTTTCAAGTTAACGCAGACAAAAACACATTTCAATAAGTTGTTAATCAGAGTTTGGTCACCGTCTGAAATTACTCAGTATCACTCGCATGTTTCCGTAAGCTATAAGGTCTAATTTCAGCTTGCCCCAGAATGGAACACGTTGGTCACGAATGATACCTTCCATAACAAATGGGGAATAAATTATTGTGATAGATGAAAACAATGATGTTATATTCTTTGAAGTACACAGTGCTCTAATAACCTGTTTCACTACCTATATCAAGGGTAATATATGCACTGAACTAAACATCAAGCCTTACTTCAAGTTGGTCAACGGCAGAGTGCAATATGAAATATTCTGAATTAAAATTGTTGGGTACTCCAATGTTTAACAGGTCTAAGAATACCTTCATGAGAGAAAGTTGAAAACTTGCTGCCTCAAACTGATAGTGGACAAGAATGATGAAGCAGTCAGATGTGGAGGGTGATCAGGATGTCTGGTGTATATAAGCTGTACATAGAGGTGTATGTAAATATTGTCGCCAACCCAGTCAGTCATGCGAACAGCTGTAAGCTTCATGTACAACACATGGTTGAATAAAGACAGCATTGTGGAACAGATTTATCTTGTTTTCAATCTAAGGAGGGAGCGTGTGTGATAGTCCTGATATCACAGTGAGTTACAATCAACCGGTGGACATACACATCACAGTACAGCACAGCACATACTCATCAAACAATGCAAGTTAATGAGAATAATGGCTGGGGATTTATTGTTTGACAAAGTGACCACCTCTGTTGATGCATGAAGAGGAAGGTCGGTGGCCGCATAATGCCAAAATATTCCTTAAAGGATTGTACCTGTGTTATCCCAAATATAACATTTGTTACATTTGACAACTTTCTAAATGGCATTGTGTGTTCATTGTACCTGTTGTTCCTATGCCCGACACTCAGCATTGAGGGGGAATAACTACGACTAACCTTAGCACACTGTCTGAACTGGCACAGCAAAAAAAATGCAGTTTCCGGTATCCGGATACCTGCCGGATACCACCGGACACTTACCCAAAACGCGTCCGGGTATCTGGTGGCAGAAACCTTGCCGGATACCCGATCCGTGGTATCCGGCATGGACACCTCACCTGAAAGTATGTCACCTGGAATCCGGGTATCCGGCACCGGATACCTCACCGGATACCTCAATCTGGGTGTCCAGGGATCCGGCACCGGATACCTCATTCTGAGTTTCCAAAAACATGTCACAATTTGGGGGGTGCATTTTGTTCAATTAAGTGTGAAACACCTAAAAATATATTGGAAACTAACCATGAAAATTGAACATTGCTGAAGGTATCCGGCGGGTATCCGGTAGGTATCCGGATGCAATTTTTCGAGATGTCTTTCTCCTAGTAAATAATGTTATCCTGGGCATAGCAGATAGCTTTAGTAATATTCTGTGTTATTTATGTTGTAAATATCCCCTTAAAGTTGAGATCTATGGGCAGGTACTTCTTGTGAAAACATTTTTCAAATTCATATATATTTCATTTTAGATGTTCAGCGTATTAAATGAAAAGCATTCAGTCCTGGTATGATGGTATCCTTACATTTCATCTTCATATTCCCAGTTTGTTCTAGCTTCTCGTGGTTGAAGCGCTATATACACCACATCGGTACATTGCTTGGTGTCACCCATCATGATATTGTTGGAATTTTGCTCATAAAGTGACATAACACCATATTCACTCTGACAAAACAAATGAAAGTCATTGGCTATGTGCTCACTTGGGCCTTTGTTCCTGGTGAGATCAAAAGATTATTTTGGAACTGTATCAGTACTTGTTACATCTTGACAGACGAGTTTCATTGAAGTTTGAAACAGAATATCATTAACCAAAATGGGTGCATCCACAGAAAACACCTAATAAAGTACCGGTACATAAAAATATCAATGTAATTTTTCTACTGACATGGAACTAAAAACTTCATTCAGTGAGCTGTATTAATTGTAGGAAAACATTCAGGGCATTAGTATATTTGATATATGTTAGCACCTATGTTATGAATGATCAATATCATATTTCTTTAAAGAAGCAAAACAAAAAAAATTGTTAAGATAACAAATCATATTTATTGATTTTATGACATTTCATTGGTTCAGTAACCAAAGGTGTTTGCAAGAACATTCAAAAACAGAAACAGATGCTTCAATGCCATTTTCTAAATAAACAAATCGGTCAAATCTCAGAAGAATTTCAAGGGAGAAGAATATCTAAAGTCAATTATGTTTGTGCAGTAAACCACAAAAGTCATTCAGATTTGTATAGTCAGCGTCAGTGTACACCACATAAACATAGTCTCACTGCTGTAGTATTAATTCCTTTAGACTTGATTAATGTCGTAATAAAACAACCTACAGAATCTCACTGATGTGGCATTATTCATTCAGAATCATCACTTTCTGAGGTGAACCTGCTAGTTGTTCTGGGGAGGATTATTCATCACCCTGAGAGTCCTTTGTATGACTTGTCTGATCTGGTGTCATTGTGAAATCCAGGTGCCTGAAACAATTTATAACATCTTTAAAATCTTGTTATTAAAAATATAAGAAACACACATATATTGACAAAGGGAAAAAAGTTGGTTGCTCTCTCAATGAATAAGGTAATGACAGTTTATCAAGCAAGTGTTAACCAAACCATGTTAACCAATGTAAAAAAGCCATAGCAAACAGTAAATTTTACAGAAAATACAAAATTGTAATTGATCTTCTGAAAACAATTCCTGTAGTGCCATAAGGCAGGCTCACCTGAATTTTTCTCAAATGTTTGCATTACATCAAAACATAAGGAAGGGTAAACAAGGCAATGCAAATTGCATAAAATAGGTTCTTATACATAAAAACAGAACTACCGTATTTGATGTAATAAGCGCCTCGCTCTAATAAGCGCCCACGGGAATATTTGCTAATATATTGGCTAGTTAACAATCCCAATTTGCACCCTTTCCAATTGATCAATGTATACAAGACTTATTTATTTGCATATAATACACATTCGTGTGTGATATGCACCCTTAATTATGGGGAATTTCATTCTGGAAAAATATATTTGTCGTACATTAACATTTCAGGCTGCCAGCATAAAGCACGAAATTCTGAGAGCGCCCTGGGCACTTATTCTGTCGAATACGGTATTCATAATTTTCAAAACTTTCAATCACACAAGTCATGTAAGTGATCTCAAAATATTATATAATGAGTGTGCAAGTTAGTATAGTTCCACACAGCTTTTAGCAATATTCCAGCAATATATCTGCGGGGACACCAGAAATGGGCTTTTCACACAGTACCCATGTGGGGAACAGAACCCAGTGCTTCGGAGAACGCATTACCCACTAGGCTACAAAATACAAATATCATCTCAAATACAAAAGTAAGTAACATTAGGATTTCATACAACAGATATTTTCACCAAATATCAAGTCACTATACAACTGATTGAATTACTGATTAGAGAAGCAAGTACATATAAATGTAGCAACAGAATCAGGCTTAATTTGAATCGTTCCTTGCTTCAGTTGCAATGGGAGCCACATTGAAAATAATTATCTCACTTATTATTGATAATTAATATCTACCATTAATTGGTAGGCCAAAATAGACACTGATACAAAAAATCAACTGAAAAGAACCACCTGAACAATCGACTAAAAACTATGTATATTACATTAAGGGGACCTTATTTCGGCTGCTGGCAATAGCATGGGCGGATACAGAGAGGGGGTGCTGTAGTGCGCACCCCCCTTTTTATTTCGAAAATAAATCTTTATTTCTATATAAATTACCACCAAGACAATAAATAGCTGTAAAAAAAGCTGTATCCGCCCATGATTAGTCATGAGTAAAATCATTATCATATTTTTATCATTTATCCTATCTTTAATTAAAATTAACAATAACGGGAAAAACTACCAAATATATTGGTCAAGTGTAATCATAATTTAAGTAGTTCTATTTGGTTTTGGAACCTTTCAAGGGTCATTGTAAATATATGTGTATTCCTATTTGAATACTCGTTTGATTGTTATAAAGTTACACAGTATTGCATCTATCGTCTGTTTCTAAATACAGTGGAACCCATCTTTGACTTGTGTGACATAATTGAATCATACCCCAATTGAATCATACCCCAAGTGCATTGTTATGCATCTGCACAGAGTGGTCAAAGTCCTTGTTACACACATAGTTTGCTACAAGGCAGGATCCAATAAGTACAGTTGAGACATCAGGTTGTATCCAGACAAACTGTCTGATAATCTCAAGTATGGTCTTGGTAGGATCAAGGGATGTAGCTAATCCTAAATAAACATTAAACAAATGACATAATCTCTTCTACAGAACACTTGATCAAAGCCTGCCCCACCTTTGATGTTTATCATCTTGTTACGCTCACAACAGCTCATTAGCAAGATGAACTCCATGTCAACTCATGGTGGATTAGGGATTAACAGGGCAATTAGTGTCAGGTGGGTATTATCACTTGCAATTATCTGTTAATTACTTAATTGAGTAGTGACGGCTTAGTTAGTTTCCAACCACACTGACAAGTCAGTTTACAGTTTACTAGTAACATGTTTCTGTGGACCAAGGAAATGTATCTTGCCAGATACTTAAAAAGTTCTACTCATAAGTAATAAAATAATGACAGTTTTGATATGCAATTCTCCCTACAAAGACATTTAACATTTGATATACATAAACTGTCTGTTGAAACCATGATGATGCTAATATACAAGTCGCACAAAACAACTAATTCATATACTGGTACCTAGCCAAACATACATAATTTTTATACGCGTATGCACATGCTTGTACATATATACCTCTACTGCCACATCACACATACAAACAATCATTAGATGGATGTAATCGTTCAAAAATATTTTACATACACAAACAAGTGAACAGATTCTGTAATAGCATGGTTAATATTGGGAGATGTTTAAGCATTTCCATTTTCACAGAATCGAAGGTATATCCTTTCAGGACTCAGATCAGCTTGTAGTGATTTAAATTCACCTAAAAATGATTCATGTGAAATGACCTATCCCGCATGTGTGGCACCTGTTATTAAAATACCATTCATTACTTATTTGTGTGTCCGAATTATGCTATTATTAGAAATAATAGGTATTATTATTCTGCATGGATATAAGAAAGCTTTATATGGAATTGTTGAAAATTATGTACAGGAAAACATTGAAATAAATCAATCAATACGTGCATTTATCTCAGAATCTGGTAGATTTAATCAATATGGACTTCTGCTTCATTATCTAATTATAATCAGATGATTACATTATTGCTCAACTGATAGTTTGCAATAGTATAGAATTAGTATTTTATTAATAATTATTTTGTATTTGAGCATCATTTAGATAAGCCAATGAAAAAAATATATGTTTAAAACACATGTAGTAGAACATATTGCAATAGTTAAGACCCGAAAAGAAGTTATGTGTAGGATCCTCAAAATGGTATCCACAAGAGCAGGTTGTAGAATCATGTTGGTATTTGTTGTTTAACTCTGCACTCAGCCATATTCCAGCTAAATGACGGCGGTCTGTAAATAATCAAGTCTGGACCAGACTATCCAGTGATTGACATCATGAGTATCCATCCACACAATTGGGATACAATGACATGGATCAACCAAGTCAGCGAGCCTGATCAGCCGATCCATTAAGTTATCTCTTACAACTAGCATAGGTTGATCATGGTGATGGGGACTAACTTCAACCTGGAATCCCCATGTGAGTATGTATGCGGCTGTTAGCTTTGTTTGATGTTTAACGCCACACTCAGCAATATCGCAGCTATGTGGCAGGAATCAAACCTGCATGGGTCTTCAGCACGAAGAGTGAACGCTTCAACCACTAGGCTACCCCACCACCCAAAATTCCCCCATGATAAAGTTGTCATCATGGTTATTGTTCAGCTACTTCAAGTGAAAATGTTCATACCCTTAAAATGTCTTATCTTCCACTTCACGATGATCTCTGATGCAAAACTTCCCTGTCATTAAAGCTGTTCTTGATTCTTCACATCTGGAAAAATATGTTGAGGCTATTAATCATCTCACAGAGTAAAGGGAGTATATGAAATAAGACAGTGAGTCACATTAGCATACAAATTATCCAGTTAAAGTTAACATATTTCTTCATTATATACTAACATATGATAGACAGGCTACTTGTTATATAAAAATATAATTATATCCTGATACATTTACTTACATGTTGGCTATGAAAGTTAATGTGTCACATGTGACAGGCTTACATGTGGTAAATTACTTTAATACGTGATCATTGTAATATTCACATATTCCTTACCTTAATGTGTCACTTCAGCTGCAATTTCAATATTTGGCCAATTTTGACGAAATGACCGATCGTGTTCAGTGTATAAGCTGGGCCTCGTCTCTAATATAACTTGGCGCAAGTTGACGACGCGCATAGAGAGCCGGGAACCAGCTTATGTCATGTTAAACTGGTTCCCGGCTCCCTATGCGCGTCGTCAACTTGCACCAAACAAAATTGTGATATTAGAGACGGGGGCCCAGCTTTGTGTTAACCCGGAACAAGCCAATTTACCCATATTCCCCTGCGGTCCAGGGCGCCATTTTAGAACATGGACGTAAACAAATCTCGTGTATCGATATACACTGTGATGCTTGATTACGATAAGCTTACCTCGTGTATCGATACATTGTTCTCATTCACCTCCACCACGGAAATACCGGCCGAAGTTCCTCTGAGCCATCCACAACGCGGAAGTCAACAGTATTTGGAAAGGCGATTGGCAGCAAATGCGGATGCCAGGTACGTAGCAGGGCTTCGTGACCTTATGATTTCCGTGCAGAGATCTTATGGCACGGATTGATTTAGATATTTACCTGCTCTACATACTTTACCGTAAACGCCAAGGGTCCTTTTTTTTTAGTATTATGGTCAACTGTTTGTTATGACGACAAGGATTTGCATAAGGGGCGTAATAGATTTGTGGTCAAAACAAGATGATCCAAATTAGATCCGCTTTTTATAGATAATGAAGAAATGTACAAAGATTTAGGAACGATTATTAACTCTAAACTTTTGTGGGATGCTAATACAGACTATAATTTACAATAATGGCCACCAAAGACTTTACTTTTTTGACGCTTAACATATTTTTATAATTACACTGTTATGTCCTTGTTTTGTATAAGCTTCATAATAGCTAAATAATTCAATATTTCATGGAATGACTCTGACCTTGGCGAGGATCGTTTTTGCAACAAGTGATTCCCTATGTAAAGTGTATGTTGAATGACCCTGGCTTTATTGTCAAATAATTGTTTGACAGGTGTTAAATATGGGATTATGTTTTATCTCTGAATGTTTGGGATGAAATATTTTAATAAGGACAGTTCTAAGTTGGAAACTCAACTGGAGCCTTTTCAATTGAATTCAATGTACAGCATGTACAGTTTGGATATTTCTGTAATGTGAATGCTACTTATTTTTGCAGAATGTCTGGATGAATGAATGAGTCAGTCATCTGCACAGCATCATTGGAAAAAGGGAAGCAATGAGGAACAAGAGAAGAGTAGCAGTGAGTGGTAAATATTTGAAATTATTCTGTTTGGTTCATCATGTTCATGTAGCTATTCTGCAAATATTTCTTCAGTTTGCTTGTTCTTTATCACCCGTTGGCATGGATGGCCTAATTATCAAAAGCACCACAACTTGCTGTGCATAGTTGCATCTCTTGGGCTTGACAGAAACCGATGGTCGTGGTTTGAATCGAGGGTAGCATCATACACTTGCTTGTGGGTTTCATCAAAGTGGTAAACATGTAAGACCTGCATCACTTCGGGCTTTCTTCCCATTTCACTCATTTAACACCACATCCAACAATAGTTCAGCTAAATGACAAGGATTATAAATAATCAAATCTCAGATCTCAACTAGGCAAACCAGTGATTAATGTTATGAGCTCGATCCAGACGCATCGATGATGACTGTTATGGACAACACCCCACGTTATTGGGTACGATTACGAGCGATCAATGAGCCCACTTGCTACCTCATCTATTACTTTGGCTTGTATGGCAAGCATTTTTAAGAGATGTCAGTTAATGATTGTTTCAACTCATCAGCATGGAACAATATATATCTCAAATGTTTGGTATATAAC
The DNA here is from genome assembly GCF_022045235.1 of Haliotis cracherodii. Taxonomy (NCBI): domain Eukaryota; kingdom Metazoa; phylum Mollusca; class Gastropoda; order Lepetellida; family Haliotidae; genus Haliotis; species Haliotis cracherodii. The sequence goes on from NW_027266297.1 coordinate 11,967,008, forward strand.
AAAACTCAAAGATGATAAATTAAGTGAATTTGCTGCCTTTTATCTGTAAGTACATGTTGCAACAATTCTTTTCTATTGCTACAATCTTTATACATAATTTTGCAGAAACTGAAGTCCAGCTTGAGATACCCGGATGACTGGTTGACAGTCTGGAAGGACCCTTCCAGATATCAGAAGTGATAGGCAGACAGTGATGAGGAGAATCCTGTTATTTCAATGGGGGCCTACCAAGAAGTTATATCCCAATTGACACTGGGACACACTCACAAAGGCTGGTCTGGCTAATGTGAGAAGACCAACCAATGCCAAGTCGGAGTGGGACCCTTCAAGGACGTTGAAGAAATTATTGTCTTTGGCCATGTGGTAATCACTTGAAAGGAATGATGTTTGCGACTACTTGTCTATAAATGTGGACCCAAACACCAAATAGAATGTTCACAATTCTACTAACACAATGCAACAGGGATAGAGCCGATCTGGCCTCCCCTCATCCTGGTTCCTGTTTTTCCATGGCAATATAGAAGGGAAAGGATATTTGAGGGCAAATAACTCTGAACTGGTGAGCATGGTCTGCTTATGCTTTCAAGCGAACAGTTATCCCACTCTGTTATGAGTATTGAAGAATAGGAGGAAATTGCATACTGCATCAGGAACCATCATGTGAACAATGTCCAGTGTGTGATATAGGCATATAAATAAAAGAAATTGATAATTTGTTTGTTGTTTATGTTTCTTTAGCCAGGTGTGTAAATGGGGATTTTCCAATATTTTGCCTCAGTTTGATAGCCACAGTTATCGGATGAAACCATGCATTGCTTGGACATCTTTGGAATAACACATTGATCTGCTATGTCAAAGGTCAATGTCATAGCCAGACAAAAAAATTGTTAATGGCCAAACTCTTCCTCAGGGCAGGGATAGAAGTTGGCAACAGGTCATACACTTACTTTTTATCCCCCCCCCCCCCCCCCCCACCCCCCCGGCATATAATACGGGGTGATATAGCGATCAGCCAGTCTGTCTGTCCGTCCGTCCATCCGTAATCATTTCCTTTTCCAGGGGAAGGATTCCCAAACCATTCAGTGTATTTGATCGAAACTTGGCAAAGCTATTAGGCACATACTGAAGTGGTGCCTTTTGATATTTTGGGATTTTTCTAAAAAAAAATTTTTTTTTTTTTTATGGAATGACGTTGGACATAGACTCAATTGGGGATGGGGTTCGTTTCCGGGGCAGAATTCAAAAAACATTCAGTGTATTTGATGGAAACTTGGCAAAGCTATCAGGCACTTACTGAAGTGTTGCCTTTTGATATTTGGGGATTTTTCTAATTTTAATTTTTTTTAATTTTTATGGAATGAAGTTGGACATAGACTCAATTGGGGATGAGGTTCGTTTCTGGGGCAGAATTCGAAAAACATTCAATGTATTTGATCGAAACTTGGCATTCATATGGATGCGACCATGGTGGATCTTTTGTGGATAAACAATGTATGCTTCTTAAAGAACTTTTAACTGTTGACTCATTACATACAGAATTGCACATTTACTAGTGGTTACTTTACAGACAGCTGCCGGGGGGTTATGTCATCTTTCTGATGACTCTTGTTCTCTAATGTGCCTTTTCCTGCAGAAGTCTAAATAACTCTTATACATATAGTTGTATATCATTGTCATATGTTTGTCAATGTTATACTGAATGAAGCAATTTACAATTGTTTTTGAAATAGTCGCAACTGATATTGAAGGTCAAATTAGCTTTCAATGTCTTTCAGTAAAAATGTTCACAGTAACTGAGGAACAGCTCTCTGTAGTGTGATGAAATCTGGTACATGTCACCCTCAGAGTGAGGCACATTGTGTTTCAAACTTAAATGAAGCTGGTATGCTCGTAACAAGTACTTGTACCTTTACAAATAATCATATTATCATCTCACTAGGACCAAAGGCCCAAGTGAGCACACAGTCGATGAGTTTATACTTTCACTCAGAACAATCTGGAAGTCTGAACATGAAATTTAAGGATATCATCATACATGTATTAGAACTGATGTTTGTTCATTAAACAGCTTAACATCTAAAAAGATTGAAACAATTGTCTTCTCCAAAATACATGCCCATAGATCTCAACTTTAAGGGGATATTTACAACTAAAATGACACAGAATGTTACTACAGCTATCTGATATGCCCAGGCTAACATCATTTACCAGGATTAAGACATCTCGAAAAATTGCATCCGGATACCTGTCGGATACCTGCCGGATTCCTTCAGCAATGTTCAATTTTCATGGTTAGTTTCCAATATATATTTAGGTGTTTCACACTTAATTGAACAAAATGCACCCCCAAATTGTGACATGTTTTTGGAAACTCAGAATGAGGTATCCGGTGCTGGATCCTTGGTATCCGGTGCCGGATCCTTGGACACCCAGATTGAGGTATCCTGTGCCGGATACCCAGATTCCAGGTGGCATACTTTCAAGTGAGGTGTCCATGCCAGATACCACGGATCTGGTATCTGGCCTGGTATCTGCCACCGGATAGCCGGACGCATTTTGGGTAAGTGTCAGGTGGTATCCGGCAGGTATCCGGATACCGGAAACTGCATTTTTTTTGCTGTGTGGGTATCCATGTTAAACTGCCACACTATACCAGGTTGTTGGCTAGCACTATAAAACCATTAGCTTAGCATGTACGACCTATAAAAACACACAAACTCCATTTAGTCCCCCCTCCTCCTTTTGCATGGCATATTTCAAATTTCCAAATTTGTCCTCCAAATTAAGTAAGCCTCACCTTTTTGGACATACCCTTTTCGACCATATGTCGGAAAGCGCACATTAAATTACCAATTTAAGTAAGTAAGTGAGCATGTACAAGCAGCCACACACCCATGAACACCACTATATAAGTGCAATAATCTTGAAGCAGTGATAAGGAAATAAACATCATGTGTTTTCATATTTGCAGGTTTTGTTGAGTATTGCATGTCCAGAAACGTGGAACCCACATCACCTTGGAATGCAATGACCTCATGACAAGGGATGACCACACATATGCTTCTGTAGTAACTGAACTGACTGGTTAATTAGCACAATGTGAAAAAACAACTACATTGAAGTTGTGCTGATAAATATTGATCAAACTTTAATTAAGTGGTATCCATTTTCCCTTTTATCAATGTTTTTCCAACAATCAGATTGCAGTACACACCATTCGTTATACATTTACTCTCGCTCGTGTACAAGTTCCATGGCATTGATACATATTTGGGGGGGAGTTAGCGAGTTCGTTAAGGCTTTGCTTTAAACAGTATTTAGCAGCCCGTCAGCTTGATGTTGGAAAAATGCCTGAAGTGATGCAGGGCTACCACTTTGGTGAAACTTACAGTGGGTATCGTGCTGACAAACCTAGAAACATAATCATAATTGAACAACAATCGTAGATTTCGGGCACCATAAGGGAGGTAAGTCTGTACAGCCTTCTGGGCAAAGCCTGATACCACAGAGACCAAAGCTTAATGGGTGTCTGTGCTTGTACAACATAGGCATAGAAATGGTAGAGACAGCTGCATCAAGGTAATTATACCTAGATCCGACAAACAGATTTACAACAATGGCAGTGACAGGTCATATTTATACAGCACACACGGTCAATATGGCTTTTAGTGGCCAGACTATATAAAGGGTAATATCTAAATGGGCACAGAGGTGGTAGACTAACATCTAATCTCTGAAATGAACATATCCACAGAGAAAAACCAGTTGTTTAATTATCTTAATAAAAACATTATAAAAAGGAGCCCAGAGAATTTCATCATTTTCAGAAAATCAGTAATCTAGACTTGCCAAACATTATAGACCTGCATGGGCTGTTTTTGATATATTTGTATCAGGGTCTGTCAGACAGGCTACAGAGGCGAATACTCGTTCCTTTTTCGCCAAACAAAATTATATAGCAAAAGTGCATTTATAACTTCTGATTGTTTGCGATGCACACATACAAGTTTTCGATACAACATGATTACAAAATCTGAAGAACATTGATTCTGTATTATACAGTTATATGTTCGTGTGATTAACAATGTTCTGCCAAAACTAATTACTTATTATTTTGCAGTCCCCAAGTACCTACAGATGAAGAAAATCGCTATACCCGTCTTGATCTACTTTATAAAATACGACGCCCATACAGTCCTCCACGCACGTGAACCGCTTCCCTCGACAGTAATGTTAACTGATGCCTCGATCAGTTTGTTATATGAAAATAAAGTAATTAATTTATTGTGGCCTTATGTTTACTTTATACTGAAATAATTATTTTATTCTTCAAAACATGTGCTTCATGACGATAATATAAATGCACTACCTGTTACCCTGCCTTGCGATCGGCATTTATGGGATAAAACAAGGACTGATAGGCACGGAGTATAATTAGGGAGTATATATATATATATATATATATATATATATATATATATATATATATATATATATATATATATATCTTTGTGTAGTCTCCCTGGTATAATTATATATGCTAAAAAACTGCGGCATGGTATATCGGTGAGCTGGCACTATAAAACGGGCATAAACCCGGACTTGTACATGTACGTATATATACACGCACGCACGCGCGCCTGCACGTCACTCTGCGAGTGAAATAATCTTGAACGCCACGTAAATCCCATTTCAACTCACCCACCTTACTTTCACCTTAGTCATACTGACCTCACGGGTCAAGCGTAGCCAGCGTTCTCCAAATCTCGTCCCACCCATCTCCAACATACCATCACGATAAGGTGAGCTTCTCTCTGCAACAATATCCCATCAACTAACTATCTAGGCTGATAAATCTCATTTAATCTCTGCATGCGGTATCAAAACTTCGCTTGTAACTTCCAGCGAGTCAGCAGAAAAAGTTTAGTTAACAGGTGGTTTTACTGTAGAGAGATGGTAGTATTTACACACATCGAGTGGCCTACATGGGCGATACGGCTAGTCGTACACCACCGCGTCAAAACTCTATATACAAGAGATTGTGAAATGTTCTATTCATATTCGGCCCATGTTTCCCTGAAGCCATTGACATTCAATAAACAATTATTAAATTTACGAAAAATAATATATGTGACGGAATATACTTTTTTATTGAACATCTAACCCGGTGCTTATTTCTAAACTGCATGGTATGAATAGCGCTGTAAGCACGCTCTGACACCGAGCGATATTTACATCATATGATTAACGTCATTTGAACCACTCCAATGACATCACGGTATTGTTGTAGTTGATTCTGAGCCAGTAATGTTATGGTCATGCTGAAATTGCAATTTCACAAGCAATTCTGATGCAACTGTATTGGTCATTATGTAAAATTATGAGAATTATATATCAACCATAACATGGTTGTTTAAATAGGAGAAATCACTTGAATCTGTTGAATCCAGAAGTAGAATCAAAGGAGTTGAGTGATTTCTACACTACATGCAGGCAACACCTGACGCCTAGTTCTGAGAGAGCATTTTATGTGGTGTATGTTTAGCCTTATGACATATATGACGGCTGTTGTATTTCTACCTTCCTATGCATGACTGGAAGACCTACAAGGTGTCGTGTCAAATTCCCGTGGTGTAAGTTATCTGACTCGTATGTCTGTGGGAAGTAGATCCATGTCCACAACGGGGCTAGATACCGGGACACGCCTATTCCCGTCTTTGTCCAGCAAGTTTACTCATGATTGTCAAGAGTTTGACGTGGCCTGAAATCCAAACTCCTCGCTTCGCTAGTTCTCTGCTCTCTTCTGTTTTCATTAGGTAAATATAGAATATACACCACACTTGGCTACGACGACTATGCAGGTTGGTTACATTTTTCAGCATATCAACTGCAAGTAATATTGTAAACGGGGAAACAATGAAGAAATTTGATTACATTATTAATGTGTAATATCTTGAAAAGTTCGTTGAAATACGTACCTGTCAAGTTTTCGTCAGCCATGCATTAATTTCAATGTCCGTTTCAATATCAAGTATACATTTAAGAGTCGTAGAGTGGTCTACTGCATCATGATATTTTAGTGGAATAGGAACAGTTATACAGTGTATTTAAAAAAAATACAGTAAACTACAGTTATAACGAATTCATAGGGACCACTAATTTTAGTTCGTAATAACTGTAGTTCATAATAAGCATGTAAACATCATATATACAACAAATGTCCGGGACTTACAAATAAGTTCTTTATATGGGTGAGTTCGTTATAAGCGTGTTTGTTTTAAACTTTTAAACTAGTTATAAACTACGTTTACGGTAATTCAATATATGGCTACTCATCACCAAACGCATCTTCCCGAGGCAAGAGAGTTAACTGACTTTTAAAGTCCAGTTTTAAAGTTCAGAAAATCCAGTGACTGACATCAACGCAGTTGGGATAACAAAAAATATAACATAAAAATAAATCAACCAAGTCACCGAGCCTGACCATCCGATCATTCAGTCGCAAGACAGGCACGGGATGCTAGGGACTGTATTCTTACCCGGAATCCCAAAGAGTAAACCTTGTCATATAACAAAACATTTTACATATGATATTAACATACCGGCTCAATTGGGTGAGAGTCTGTATTTTTTTTTACACATTTCCGTCAATTTATGACCGAGAAAGATGTGATTTACATTTAGAGATTTACTTAGAGAGGTCGAGATGTAGAATGCTCGACTGAGAGATACAATCAAGGATCGTTGAATGTTTGTTTACCATTGGATAATTTCACAATAATTTTGGGATCAAATGAGGCATGCAAATTTATATTATTATATTAGTGATCAAGCTAAACGTCGGTACTCGGGATGATATGGGGTATGATATGAAAACCGCCCTATACTCATCCGTTTATCATATACTATAACACCAAAATGTAAAATGTTTCTATTTGTAAGTGAATGCAATACATGTTTACCTTGTTTCGGCGGCTTCGTTACGGGAATGCTTGCCCAAGCAGACGACACACTAAGGGACGTAACTCTAATTTCTTATACCATCGTCTCTCAAAAGGCATTGCCGAGCCAAATCAATCTGGGTCTGAAATAAGCGTCTGGTTATTACGCCCCCTGTGATATGACCGTCTCCAAGTTGGCTCTATGTGCAGATGCAACATGTCTTATATCATCGATGGTTATTTCATAAAGAATATTGTTCAAAGAAGCAAAAGCAATAATATTGCCATTTGTCAATGCGGCCTCAAATTAAGACAATCTAGCGGTGCGTCGTTCCATGAAAACATTGTGCGGATGTTTATGTGTACCTTGATCCTCATATTCATCTGCTTATTAAAGTATCGATAACAGACCGAAGTGTACTTATAAAACAAATCCGTGTACATTTATGTTGATATCAACGGACTGTCATCACACCATAGAGCCGGGCTAGTACAAGCACACGCGCACGCACGCCTCACACATACACACAAACACACACTAATCTTAAACTTAAGATATAAACTACTCCTGGTCGTTGTTTATCGTACAATAAAACACTGCAGGGAGAATAAACCATGATGGGCGCAGTGTCAGTTCATCGTGGTAGATATATATTACACCCTGTCGTTTCTGATCGCCATCCCATAGCGTCTACACCCATAAAAGAATACCATCGATGGAGTATTTGTGATTTTGTGTCAGCTTTCTTTTGTTGAAATCGAAATTTTAGAAATTTGAAATCTGATTATCATGCAGAGGGATTTCCTCGGAGGAAAAGATCTGAATTAAAGGAAATTGCAATTGATCAATGTGTCGTGGAGTCGGAATATCGCAATGTCACGTTAAGTTTAGTTGAGTATAGTTTTGCTGGGTCGACAATACAATGCGATCATTTAACTGCTAGCAATCCAAAGTATTCCACTGCACAGTCCCTACATAGTGTTTACGAACGTATCGAAACTATCCATATTTCTATTTTAGTTACCGACTCCCACTGCTGCATTCAGTACCAAGATGGACAAGCGGAAGTTCTATGTTGCCATGGTGATAACAATCCTAGTGACGGAGCTGCTACTTGCGCCTATGCTTTACTTCAGGTGGTTGGGTAGCGATCGAAGACATTTCATCACCAGCGTCATCTGTGACATCGGGTTGTTCTACATGATCAGATATATCATAGAGTAAGTACTAGTATATAACGCTCCCGAAACAGTTGCGAGACCAAGCTAGGGCAGAGTCGTCTTTGGCGCCACAATTCGCTGTGCAGAGTTGCGTCCCTTAGGCGTAGCACATCCTTGTGGTCGTGGGCTTGAGTTCCAAACTCGCCCTGATAATGTCTTTGGTCTGTCAGCACCATGTCCGTGCTCGTGCGTTTCACTATACAGTGGTAAATTCCGAGACATTGTCAATGGCCTCTTTACTCCCTTCTTAAGATGACACGCCGTGATATAATTGCAATACTGTTGAAAACGGCTATGGTTTTTTGTTGACGCCGTACAAAGGATATGGCGGCGACCTTTAAATATTCAGATCTGGTCCAGACAATCCAGTGATCGATATTTTGATATTATGAAATGTTAACGTTCCACTCCATCGGGGTACGATGATGATGGTGATAATGATAATCAAAATAACAAAATTAATTTCAGTCACTGTTGTGTTTCAGACGTCTACATCCAGTAAGGAACTGGAAAGAAGGACTAAAACTCGCCGGCTACCTGACAGTGTTCTACTCCTTAAATATCACCCCCACCATCGCAGTTATCCCGAATGTGTTTAGCTGCATCACTGCAATTTTTAAAACTACACATGCTTTCGCGAACATTTCATTGATAGTGCTGGCATTGGTATATGTGAAGAAATGAGATCCACGTACTCTTTAACGTATAAAACATGGCTCGCCAGCACATAATTCCCGCGAATAAAGGTTGTATTCAAGGTGGACATTGCTATGCTATGTTGTGTGTGTTCGTACGGATCTGTATAATTACGATATGGTATTATAATAACTCTTTTAGATATCTGTATTAACATTGCCTGAGCACCACGGTTTAAAAAAACCAGCACATGCGTAATTTGTGTGTGTTATTTTAAGTATTTATCATAAAATGGGTAGGTTTCTCGACAGAATAGAGTTAAGGGATGAAGACGGCATCCGTGATGATCAGTTTAAGTGTTTTCCTATAACATGAATTCAACCTTTGCAGTTATTTTTCGAACTTTCATTGAATCATATCGTCACGTACCACCTTTGCAGTTATTTTTCGAACTTTCATTGAATCATGTCGTCACGTACCACGTCATTGTTATAAGTATAAAAATAGTCTAAGATAGCGATGTTCGGAGTCAAATGGAGGTACATTCACTGTCTGACTGACTAACCACTAACTCGTGATGCAATATATTGTTGCGCACATTCCAAGATACACTTCCCGTTTAGTTACCGTTTGAGAGCAATGAGAATATTATTTTCGACGTTAGAGTTTTAGACTGAGGCAGTTGGGTTTAACGTCGCTTTGAACACTCAGCGTTCCAGTAATATCACTGCGTGTCAGATTTATTGTGGGGGGAAACCCAAAGTGACACAGGTTTTAGACGTCTACCATTTTGGTGAAACCCACGAGCACGGGTATGGAGTTGACAAAACTAGAAAATCAGGCCGAACCGGAAACCGAACCCCCAATCATAGGTTTCTGGCGTACCAAAGGGAGGCAACTCTGCATTTCCAATACAGGATATTTACCATTCGAAAGAACTCTCTTGGAAACCTCTATATGTAGTGACAGAGATTGGCCACTGACCTGCACTTCTTCACTTCGATTTCAAAACTAAAGACGACCCAGGTGAACCCGTGTTGACCAAGGCAAATGCAAGTTAACTTTGGTTGACTTTGGTTATAACTGATATATGTCATGCTTTGGTTGACCAAAGTTACTCATACCAACTGAGCCTTAATTCAAAAGTATTTGTATCAACAACTGAAAGTTAAATTTCCGATGGGCATATCAGGATACATATATACAATCAATACCTTGATAAATATATCCATTTTTCATTATTAAATCAGTACGCGCGTTCAATTATTTACAATTTGAGTGTACTGTGTCAACCGAGGTTACCACACTTCTGGTAAATGGGGTTGACTAGATTCAACCTTCGTTAACCAGTGTTGATCAAGGATAACTTAGGGCAGTATCCGAAATAAACCGCACAAAATGCAACCTCGGATATAATACAGAATGGATGCCAGGAGACCGCGAAACAGAACAGCCATGTGTATTGGTATGAAACACAACTATGTGAGGGGAACAACCACTTCATTGTTTGACAAAGCTGCCATTGTGCCTTTTCTGGTAATTGTATGTAAAACAACCATAAAGTTCAAAACAAAGCGTAGAACATCAATTGTTGATATACATGCTTTAGAACCAACAATGCAACAATAATTTCATCGATGCAAATAAGAATACATAAGTACTATCAAACCTGGTTCATTATATTAATTAAACTTCGTTAACGATTTATTTCGGGTACTGTGTTTTTTGTTTAACACCGCAGAAGTATCGGACGACGGTCTGTAAATTATGGAGTCTGGACCAGACAATCCAGTGATTGACATCATGTGCATCGACCCACGCAATTGGGATACGATGACATGCATCAACCAAGTCACGGAGCCTGACCACCCATGGGTTGATGAAGACCAACGCTTACCCGATTCTTCACGGGACTTATTCCGGGTAATTCTTGATTAACACTGGTTCATTCCGATTGAATCAGAAATGTGTTAATCTCGGTTGAATCGGGTAAAAAAACGTATGCTGATCGAACGCACTGATTATACGGTGTTAAAAATTATACCTTGACCCTCAGCCTTTAATTGCCATCAGCACATCCAGTATAATGTTGGAACAACGTCACATAAATACAGATTGCTATACAGCACGTGTTTTCACATGATTTTACAAAACGAGTGTCACAACTCTTGTATTTCCCGAACGGGAGCGAACACGAGTTTCGTAAAATCAGTATGACACACGAGCGAGTGTAATAATTTCTTTATTACCCATTGTTATATAATCATTTTGAGCACCCCTTTAGAAAAATGCACAAAATAAGATTCGAATGACGTCAACAATACACTGGTGAATTTTTGCACTTACCGAGTTTTAATAACTCGGTTATTCCTAACCCTAGGGGTAATAAAACCGTATGTGACGCAATGAACAAAGGTTGAAGTCATTGAAAACAACGGAGCGTGAACTAGCCGGGCAGCATGAAGCAAAACTTAGGATGCTCAGGGAGAATTACTGAAAATAATTTCATTATCCCTGGGAGCACGCTATTGACTATACATGAGGAACACTTTCTAATTTATAAATAATAATCATTGTTTTCTTAGTAGTGGGATTACCACTCCGATACACAAACATCGCCTATGTGGGCAACAAGTGAATCTTCCCGGCACGTTCATATTTCGCGGTAAGGAGTATGCGTTATGCCCTTCTGAATGTTTACAAAGAAAGCATCGTGGCGGAAACGGCCTTCACCTTGACCCGATGAACTCAGAGGTCTTTGTTGAAAGCGCGTCCCTTGCCATTTGCGAAGACTTATCGTTATAGACAGGTTAGTATGCTTGGTGTTGATGTTTCACGATATCGAATTGATATTTATGTTGATATTTTGTTCACATCACAAACTGCTTTCAGCTACAGTCACAATGTAGCCTCGGTTTTGTCAGTGAATTTGTGAACTCGATTTGTGGTCAATATTCATAAACAGTTTGCCGAGAACCGATTGCCGTTTGACAGGGAGGGTTGGTCAGTTATGTTTACATTTCAAGATCGAACTCACGTTCTACATAGATCTATGTGTCTAACAGGTTATCATGTCGTATATATGCGCAGTGCCTGTCAAAATGTATATTCAGTTTATTAATACATCACGCAGTTAGCAGCGGTTAGATACATGTGAAGCATAACAAATTACATTCAAACAATTTTCAGTTTTAATGTTGATACCAACTCAGTTTTTCTTTTGGGGGGTAATATTTCCCCCTGACATTGACACTGCTTGAAGATAAACTGTACGGCCGTGTGCACGGTCGAATAGTTCTGCTGACTTGGTAGTTTGTCTATCGACACGAAACAGGTGGACCCATGACTATCACAAACACTTGCATTGTATTACCTGTAGTTGCTTTGTCAAGATAAGGAATGCATTGAAGAGGGTTGGGTTCTCGTAAGACGACAGAGGCGAACAGAAGCTCTTGACACTTTAATATCAAAGGAAATGAAAAACAAAATGAATATTATATAGATCTCTGTATTTATGCATATCATGATAAATTGGCCATAGCGGAAATATTATGATTTAAAAAAGAAAAGGGATGGTTGTAGATTTATCTCAAATGGCAGTATGTATATGAGGAAATTACTGTTATGCAATGGGTGAGTGTATGATAACATTGATGATATGTATTATGCTCATGTCATGACAGTTATCGAGAAGACATAATTGATACTCCTTACTTTAGGATAATGTAAATATGTGTGACGTGTGTGTGCGTGCGTGCGAAAAAACGATGTGCAAACTGTATGAATCCGCGTAGGGGGTGTGTGAATGGGTGTGTGGATTTTGCATCAAGGTTCTTTACGTATGATCACGGACTTGTATCCGTGGTATGATACAGACCAAAGAAAGTGTATTGCACATTTTCATAGTTTATATGTTACACGTTCCATGTGAACATGCAGAGAAACTCCTGGGACTGTTTACAGCGAGGTGCTCTTGTAATCAAATCAAACAAATACTGTTTTAGAGTAACGTCCCTTTAATTGTATATGTCTTTCCGAATAAAAAAACCAAAAACAAAACATTTCCGGTTTAACAAGGTTTCACTGTATTACTCTGTCTTGTACAGGTATTACAGTTAATAGGATTCAGATTTATGTTCGATTTACCTGGTTATGTACATGAGAAATGACACTAGTTTCAGGGGTTAAATCAGCTCTCTATAAAGGGTAAATACGCATACATAGCTTTACATAGGTATACATACAAGGATGGTAGGGTAACCTAGTGGTTAAAACCTTCTTTGGATAATGGTTAACCAGGGTTCGATTCCCTACATGGGGCTCATTGTATGAAGCATTCTCTCTCTCTCTCTCTCTCTCTCTCTCTCTCTCTCTCTCTCTCTCAGTTGTCATCATTATTATAACGATCGGTCAGCAACTGTAATAATCATTTCCATATCATATTTCAGTAACCCATACTCGTAAACGGACATGTCTATATATCCAAAACGAATGTTTGACAACCATTTGTTTTGCAGGTAGCACTTCTTCACTTCTTTGCCATGGAAATCAAGGTCAACTTCAGCGTCTCAATGGTGATTGCAGTGGTATTGGCGGAAGCCATGAGCTTCCTGTGGTATAACAACAACTCCCCCTGGGGGCGGAGGATAGGTGACAGATATCTGATTACCGCCCTTGTTTCAGATGTTGGGCTTGTAGTTCTTCTCAAGTTCCTCATGGAGTGAGTACCTAGCTATAACACCTCTAGTAAAAGGCGAATCAATTGTTAACCTTCGGTCAACTTACCTGGTTTAGCAAACACTGTTCTGTGGACTGATTAATGTGTGAAATGCATTGTGCATATATTGTGTCCTTTCTGGACAGCTTTATCTTTTTATCTTAAATCGTTCAGGGGGTAGGGGGTAGGGGCATGAAAAAATGACAAGTTATATTTCTTTTAATATTTCTTTTTTTTATATATTTGAAAATTATTTAGGGAGGGATTGGCCATATGTTGTAGGGGGTGAGGCGGGGGTCATAAAAAATTGTTGCATGTATTTGGAGCAGGGTATACAAAATGTTACATAAAGGGCGGGGGGCACAAAATATGATACAGACATAAGACCAACCCCCCACATCCCCACCCCACTCAATTGCTTAAACATATCAAGTATGGGTTTGTCTGGTCGAGACTCGATTATCAGGCCATCGGGATATAGCTGGAATAATATGTTGCAGAATGTTGCCTTAAGCATCAAACAAACCAAAGCAAGCTTCCGAACGAACTCATTCATGTGAATGAATTTTATTACAGGAATTACTGGAGTGTCGGAAGATGGGAGGACGCCGCCATATTGTCCTGCTTCTTGACCCTTGTGTATATGACCTTGCAAGCTCCGCACATCGTTCACAACAGCAACAGTTTCTCTCACTGTTTCGCCCATTCTGTTCACAAGTTCTGTGTCATGTTCGTCATGTTGTTAGCCCTCGTCTACTTCAGGCATTACTAAATCTGGGAGAGGGACCGGTGGTCAAGTTGTCTGAGGTGCGCAATTCGCTGTGTAGAGTTATGTTCCCCTTTGGAATGCCAGAAACCTTTTCCCCCTGATTATGTTACTTGGTTTGTCAGCATCATACCGTGCTCGTGGATTCCACTAAAGTGGTAATATATCTGCATCACTGTGGACTTTCCTCCATCTTGAAGCTGACACCATGTGATGTAAATGAAATGTTGTTCATAGCCAGGTTAAACCAAACTCACTCAATAACAGACTGGCACAAGTGGACGCTTCTAGAAGGCTGGGAGGAGAACTTTACCAACCAACCAAACCCCCAGCCTTACTGAATATAAAACTGCGGTGCCATAAAACGTTCCGTTGAAGGTCTTATTGCGATATCCAGAGAAATTATGTTTGGCAAGTAAATGTGCCAACAAATACTCGCCCAATAGATGCTAATCTAGACCATGTAATGCTCTTTACCGGCCAACTGGCGTTATACAATCAAGTAGCAAACTCTTTCCTTAGCTTTGTGCCTCTCACTAGTCTTTGGATAGTTAGTGTCTTAGTTCTTAGTGTCTGTAGCGTTTCATTAATATCATAGTGGTCTTAAGGATCATTGTCGTTCCCCCAGTTGTAGCACCACAGTTTGACATCGCGGCATGGGACTAATCATTAGCTCATAGCGTACTCATTTATCATATCTTTATCAAGGAACATCAATATATCAATGTCTTCCTGAATCACTTCCAAATACGTTTCATTATCCTGAACTTTGAAGAAGGATTCCAGATCGAAACCGAAAACTTGACGGGTGTTGGAAAACAAGATGGCGGCTTCCACGAAACAGCCACCGGTTCTTGTTTTCGATCTGAACTATTGGTGGTATACTGGAACCGCAAGATAATTATTGCCTTTGAATACATTGGAATGCACATTTCTGTGAGGTTGATCCGTAATATGGCGTAATATAAGTTTATTCTCATAGCAAACTGCTAGTAATACGTAAGCGCCAGTTGGCAGTTAACGGAAACGTATTTGGAGGTGATTCAGGAAGATATTGATATATTAACACTCAAGAAAATAAGTGTCGATGTGAGGGATGCGTCATTTGGAGACTTTATTTCAGTTTTGTATTTTGAAACTTCTGGCTAAATGTTTGAGACTGTTGATGGGTATTTGTTGATAATTGATATAGTTTAAGGTTGTTTAGGGGCAGAGCTCCTAATTGAAATACGACATAGTTTATTACACCCCTGACTATGATCCTGTTCCTAGAACCAAGTGGTCCAGTACTATAAGGCGTTGCAACTCACTTTGCTGAGTTCTGTCATGGACCCTTACGTATTAGGTGTCCATGGTTCTGTCTTTATCTGTGCCTGAGTTCGAATCCAAAATTCGCCCGGAGTGTGATCCGTTGTTATCGTTCGTGGGTTTCATCAAATACGCAGCAAACAAACAAACAAACAAAACCTGCGTCACTTTTGGCTTTCTTCTAACACGTAACAAGATGAATGCGACCGACCATGTGATATTCTTTGTATTTGCTGCAGTAAAAACAAACAAAAGAACCCAAGCAATGTTCAAGGATCACGGATCATGCCCTAACCACTTACTGTTTGATGTTGTTTTGTGATAACCTGAGATACCTCCTGTATTTAGAGAGTCTTTTTGACATTATTTTTTTAACATCATTTAACTCTTTGATCTTTTAAAGTTGTTACTTGTTGTTACTTATAACAGTACTATGTAAAGCTGTAATATACTAAATGTCTTCTGAATAAAGAATCTAGATTTCGATGATATTTGTGTTGTTGATCCTGTTATATGGGTATTTACCTGTGTTAATGACACAACAGGGTTGATACAGGTATCGTATCAGATTTTAATGAGATTGCTGCCGTGCTCCTGTGAGCATCAGATAGTTACCATGACTGTACGTTCTGGTGATGAGACCCTCACACCTGTAATATCCTTCCACACAACTGGTTTGGACTTATTTAATATATGTATTTTTCCTGATCGATCATCAATTATCAGGTTTAAACTTTTGGCGAAGCCCTAACATTAATTTATGTCTTTCTTTAACTGAAATATTCATATGATATTTTATTACTATATATTTTTCTTAATGAAATGATATCTAATCAGGTGAATAAATATGAATAAAACATTATAGTTTACTGACCTCTGTGATGTAACTCGAGAAAGAGTTTGAGAAACCTTGATTCGGTTGTTTAAGTGTGAGTGTTTTCTGTATTTATGTCAATAAACTTCCAAAATGCCCAGTTGTTAAAGTCAAATAATATTGTTATCTTTTTATATATTGTCTATCTGGCCAAAATATTTAACTCCAAGATTCCATGTCATAATACAAGACATAATTTAAGTGGTCGACGAGAGAGGCGCCATTATTGTTATCCCGTGATCAAAACAAAGAGTTCAGCCAAGAAGCTAAGACAAGGAAAAACGCATGAGTGTATTTCGATTATGTTTAGTTCTAGCCCAAACCAATATATAAAAAATATATCCAACTCCAGTCTAGAATGACTTGGCAAGTCTACATTGCCTCAGCTCTACAATGAAATTAAGCATTGTTTGGGGCTCCATTTGTTTATATTCTATATTTTGTGGATATATATTTTTGGATAAGATAACTATATTTCTGGGACTAAATGTTAGTCTAGCTCCAGCCACGCCACGCCACGCCAAAGGTTATGAAATGTTTAGCGTAGACACAATACTAAGGATGTGAGCTCGAAGCTGCTTCAAGGCAAGATGACTTGTCATCCATTGTCGTGTGGGAAGCTATATGTTCCACAACTGACTCTTTCGCCTTGCTTACACCGTCATGCTCATCCAAATAGGCTTCCCCAGCTCATTTAAAATTGAAAAATTAAATCAGGATACCTTTCTTAGGTCTGTGTTCAATATGTACAACAGAACGCTTCTTGAGGCCCTTTGTTTCATTTTCCCCCAAAGGAGTTACAAAGAGAAATATATTTCGAATCATCATACGAACCCGCTGTTTCCGAATTGCCCTATCTGATTCTGCTCGTGAAATCCTTGTTTTAGCTGAAATGTTATATATGGGGTTTAATGGTGCATTTCTGCGAAGTGAATGGAGCGTTATTTACTATGATGTAATCAAACTGAGGCACCGTAAGGCCCCATGATCCTCAGCGAAGTGGCCTAGCTGTGGTTGCTGGTGGCTTATAGCCCGTGTTTTAAACAGTAAATGATATTTTGCCCAATATGTTTGACAAAATTTGTTTTTAAATATAACTTTGTATTCGTGATTTAATTGTACATATATCAATATTGTTCTCGTCGCTATATGTCTGCAATAATGCCGATGCGACAATAAATTTTAACTCTCTCACTCTTTTCGTGAGAGACAACCCCTCATGGATACATGATTGAGTTGATTTGCATATTATCCTTACCAAAACACGCGAAGCGTCATAACATATCCCCGTTGCCTCTGCCAGGTTTCAGAGAAAGGTGCATATAGGGAGATTCTGTGAGTCGTCTAGAGAAGGGGAATGGGGAACTCTAGGGTTTAGAGTGAGTGAGTGAGTGAGTATGGTTTTACGCCGCTTTTAGCAATATTCCAGCAATATCACGGCGGGGGACACCACAAATGGGCTTCACACATTGTACCCATGTCGGGAATCGAACCCGGGTCTTCGGCGTGACGAGCGAACGCTTTAACCAGTAGGCTACCCGACCGCCCCCTAGGGTTTAGAAGTGCATGATGTGATATAACTGACCAAACAGAATGTGAGTAAGTCTTAACTTGTAACCAAACCAAAAACAACCGTATGATTATAGTTACTGTCATACCTTAAATTTGACGGACCCTTACAAGCTGCTGGCTGACCAGTACCTAGCAACACCCAGAATCGTGACTGGAGGTATTAATGTAACACATAATTAAATTTGCTTTATTTATATTATGGCGCGACAAAACTACTCTCCTTGAAATACAGCCGAGCTCCGTCTCTATAACACCCCAGTGCAAGCGCAAATGAAGTCGGGAGCCAGTTAACTGTAATATCGCGTGATTGTACGAGACTTTATGTCTTCCTTGACGACGGTTGTCACTTTGATGTTACATCGACGCCATTTTTGATGCTACATCTGCACTTTGCTTGTCTGAAAGCGTTATTTTCCTATACTTTATTGCAATTCTTGAACCTGCCACCATGAATGCGAGCACTTATGTTCAAGGTACAATTCTAATTACGCTTCAGTAGATTCCGTACCTACATGTTGGTATATTAGTGTGATGAGTAGTGTGTATCATCATGTTCATGATCTGTCATGACTCCTGTACTGATCCACAAACACTTTGCATGCTTTAGGGGCTTAAGATGTTGAATGCAGGGCCCTTTGTGTACCTTGAACTTGTAAACATTATTAGAAAATGTGGGTTCTTTATGCGCCGTTCCTACCATGATAACATGTTCATTTGGTTGTAAAATTAATTTCGTAAATTTATTAACAGTGGTTTACATGAAGTGTTTGTGAGTCTTTGGTAGTGTTTTGGGTGGGAAGTGCCCCTACTGAAGTTACAAATAGCCGAAGCGGAACACACCCCTGCCCCCACTCCCTTTTTAAAATCCTGAAACTGCTCATGATTTCTTATAAACTCTCAGAATGTACACAGCAGTCTGAGTCCAAATCAATATTGTATGGCTAGGCGGAATCCCTTGTATTTTAGCAAATAGACTTAGTTTAGCAGTGAAAGGTAAACTGTAACTTATTATCCCATATTTTGTCTGAAGGGATCAAGTTCAGGTTATAAAGTAACAGGGAGATATACTTTGCAGTGTCTAGGCTAGCTGCCCTTGGTTATTACAATTACCTACCCTTTATCCAACATAAAACTGGAACATTTTGGAAAAGGAGAACCCCTAAAAGCTTAGCGATATACAACCTATCTGTCAGCACTAATAATTTATTAACTGCAAAATGATATATTATTTACTAGTCACCAGCCAAAGGTTAGGGACCAGCAACATACATTCTGGATGTTTAATACCCTGTATGTTTATTCTTCTGTTTCCCCACAGTTGATCGGATGATCTGGTTCCTCCAGCCTCTGTCCCAACTGACTTATCCTGCCCCTTGCCATGTAGGTGTCATAAAGGCTTGTCTTTAGCAATGCCTGTTTAGCACTTCCATGAGTTTTCACCGATAGTGTGTTAATAATATTTTCCTACCTTAAACCAACAGTATGCAATTAATAAAACCCTATTATGAATGTTGAGAGTACTTTGGTTCAACGACTTCAGTAATTCTGTTTGTCACATTTGTATTTCCAAGAATATCCTTCAAGTCATCATCTTTACTATAGATGCTCATCATGTCAATCACTGGATTGTCTAGTCCAGACTCGATTGTTTACAGACCGCCGTTTTGAGTGCGCCGTTTTTAAACAACAAACAAATATTTACCTTTCGGTATCTACTATATATATATATATATATATATATATATATATATATATATATATATAAAAATATATCATATTTATTTCCCTTGTTTCTTTTTTCACACCTTTTCTATCTTTACCACCATAATCTTTTATTTGCTGCAATAAAATTCAATGATTGAATAACCTTTTCCATCTACATAATATTCTTTCCTCCCATTCCATTCTTTCCACTACCTCCCTATCTATAGCAACCCACTTCAAAGTCCCTGACCATCCCTGCCCACTTGTCTCACCTGCCCGTCCCACAGACCCTTCGCCCCAGCACTGTCCCTTCTGTGTCCCTCACTATCGCTGGTCAGTACATCGTGGACGACACTGACTTTGTTGAAGTAGATCTCGTGGATGAGGAGATCATCCAGTCAACCCACTCCTTCCTGAAGGCCTTGCTATCCAGGGTGGCCAACTTCTTCAGAAGAGTCAAGAGTGTGTTTAAGAAGAAGGATGATTAGGCAGTGAACTCTGAACACTTATGTATATACTTATATTCAAAACATTTATGAATCATTTTAGGACTGTTGAGGCATTTGTTACAATATTTGGGAAATACATAAAATTCATCTCTGTTTTTTTTTGTTTATTTACTTTATGTTAATGAAATACATTATTTGTTACAACATTTTGTTTTGTTTTGATTGGTTCATTTTCTGCTATTTTATGGCTATGTTCTAGACTAACGCAGTGGCGCAGTCGTCTATAATGGCGCCGCGATTCGCTGTGCAGAGTCGCGTCCCTTGGGCTTGCTAGAAACCTATGATTGTGGGTTCGAATCCCTGTTCGCCCCGATTATGTTTCTAGGTTTGTCAGCACCATACCCGTGCTCGTGGGTTTCAACGAAGTGGAAAACGTTTCAGACCTGCATCACATCGGGCTTTCCTCCCACATTAAGCTGATACGCCGTGATATAACTGGAATACTGTTAAAAGCGGCGTTAAACACAACTCACTCACTCACTCACTCTAGTCTAACGCATGGTGATCACACATGTCGTACATAAACAGCTGGTACATCTGGGACGGCACGCAGATGCACCATTTGAACAGGTGTTTAAACTATTTAATTCTTGAAAGAAATTAATATTCCAAACGTCACATCCACTCACATACTGGGCAGTTTACACGGGCATTACTTAATCTTCACACAAGTGTTTTTAGGATAATAAATATGTGAAACTCATGAATTAGTGAGTCCTCGTTTAGGACTCTTGAGGCATTTGTTACAATATTTAGGAAATATATTACTTGCAAAATGTTTGGTAATAATCAAATCATGGAGTAGAAAGTTGTACCACGAAGAATACATAAATTCTGACCACCATGGGAAATTAATGCAGGGAGTGTGGCAGACGTTGTACCACAAATCATTTTGTCGAGTTCTTTCCAACACTGGATTAATGTCATGGCCCCACAGCATCGTGTTTCCAAGGTTCCAAACAATTGTTACACGCACGCACGCACGCACGCACGCACGCACGCACGCACACACACACACACTGTACCATGAACACTGTACCATGAACATACAGGCTGACGAAGATGAATAAATCCTCTGGTTGCAACATTTCTTGTTGACTAAATGGTCTACATTTTGGTACAGTTGCAATATGTTTCATCTTTGACAACCAGGCTGTTCCTGGTAGGCCCAGGATACAAATCAAACATGTAAAATGAATTTAAAACGAATGAGTGAGTTACGCCGTTTTCAGCAATATTCCACGAATATCAGTGCGGGGGACACCAGATATGCGCTTCACACATGTACCCATGTAGGCAATTGAACCTGGGTCTTCGGCATGAGGAGCTAAGCCTTTAACCAATAGGCTACCAGCCGCCTCCTGTTGAGAAGGAGCGTATCCATCTCTGGCAGTCTGTGTTCATGGTTCAGTGTGGACAATAATATTTTGGAGGCTTGGGAACATTTTGTCATAACATCCTGACATTGATTGGAATAGATGCAAGAACTCGGCTAAACGGTTATGATGCAACGCCTATCATATTTCATCCATACATTTCAACATGGATATCACCTTGGTGAGGTGAGGTTAGGTGAAATGGGCATTAACGTCGCGCATATTGCGACGTTCATGCACGTGTGTGTGTGCACATGGGCTGCTTGAACTAGCCGGTTTTACAGTGCTAGTCCACTGAGAAAAAATGCCGCAGTTTAACATTGACACCCCATTCAGACACAGTATACTGACTCCGAGCCGACCAGTCGACTACCCGACCAAGGTGAGCTTATGCCATACCGTGGCGTCCGTCATCCGTCTATCATCCGTCAACAATTTATTCAAACGACTTCTTCTTCTGATCCACTAGTTGGAAATTAACAAAATTAGACTGGAAGCATCCCTAGGTGGTGGGGATTCAAAATTGTACAAATGGTGGGGCTGACATCCCAACCCCACCCGCCCCCAAACTGCTGAGGCGTGGGGCCAAATAGGGGCAATTTGGCTATATTGCTTTAAACGACTTCTCTGGAACTAAGAGAATGATATCAACCATATTTGGTTGGAAGCATTCTCGGGTGGTGAGAATTCAAAATTGTACAAATGGAGGGGCGTTTGGTGTTAATTGTCTGATCTGACGTATGGTTCCTGTAGGAAGTGACAACATGGAGACAGTGGCTTGCGGTATATACAGTTTTACTTTATACATGTAGATATATACATACAAAAGACACTTTGTGACAGGTCAGCACATAGTGGTTGTGGTTGTTGTCTTGGTGCCCCGGAGCACCCAGCCTAACCCTAGCTAGGCTAAGGGTAAGACCTTTCTTTCTCTCCTCTCTGGACCAAGGCTTATATAGCCAAGGTCACCTGGCATTTAGTAAGTAATAAATATAAATGTAAACAGTAAATCATCAGTGACATACTTGCACATCTTGTTCAGGATGGCAGACGACGATGTACACAAATATGGGGATTAAAAAATAGGATTAGCATCTTATAAATAACAGCAATTAAGTGTTTCAAGGCATAAAGATGTCATGGCTCCAGGGTAATGAGCCTTTGCAATTAAATGTTCTTCAGACAATGGGTGTCGTAAATCAGTCGCTATGACAATACCTTTGATATGATTTATCCTGGATCTTAACATGGAAACGGTTCAGATCTTTATTCCACAGTTGTATCTAGATAAATACGAGTACACGTTCATGCTGTCAGATTTGCCATCCACCCATATTAAATGCTGACAGAATCAAAATTACGAAATATTTGGAGTATTATATACATGTACAAGGCAAATGTATATTTTGTCAATATCAAGGTGCGCGATACAGGCCCTGTGGGCCTCTTGTTCTAATTACTTATCGATCATTGATTACCAGTTTTGAATTTTTAACGAAGCTTCAACATTAATTTATATTTCTTAAATTGAAATATTCATATCATGATATTTTGTCATAATCGTGACGTGTTGTATGGATGTACATATATACCACCACAATATTCCGGATATTATGGCAACAAACTTAAGAAAAATGGTATTATTGAATTAGAAGAGTTACTGTTAGATATGATCCTATATTATTGATAAGAGGTGATCTGAATTCTAGAACAGGTAATTTACAGGAAGTGTTTCCTACTCTAGCATATAGAACAGAGCGAGATGATGTACGAGGGCCATTCAATATATAACCAGCCTAACCTATTTGCTACAGCTCCTCACTTCTTCTTTTTCCACATAACCACCATTGAGGTCTATGCACTTTGTCCAGCGATGTGTGAGAGCTAAAAGCCTGTTGTGATAGAAACCATGGGGTTGTTTGTGTAACCACCCCTCCACTGCTGTCGTAAGTTCATCATCGGACCGGAAATGACGTCCACGCAGTTCTTTCTTCAAGTTTGGGAAGAGAAAGTAGTCGCTTGGTGCCAGGTCTGGTGAGTAAGGTGGATGAGGCAATACTTTGAACCCGTTCCGCTTCACTGCGGCAACTGCAAGTCGACAGGTTGTGCACTCTGGCATTATCATGTTAAAGCAGCACACCTTTTGTGATCTTTCCACGACGTTTGGCAAGAATAGCAGTCCGCAAACGGTCCAGGAGATCGGAGTAGTACTCTCCATTAATAGTCTGGCCACGTGGCAAGTAGTCAATGAGCAAGACCCCTTTGGTATCCCAAAAGATGGTTGCCATGACTTTGCCAGTCAATGGTTGAGTCTTAAACTTTTTGGGACGGGGTGAAGCAAAGCCAGTCCACTGCTTACTCTGTTCTTTGGTTTCTGGGTCATAGTGGTGTACCCAGGTTTCATCACCAGTAACAATTCTCTCCATAAAGTTGTCTGCATCCCGACTGCATTGCGTCAAAAGTGCCTGACACATTGACGCACGTACAGCCTTCTGATCATCACTCAGACATTTAGGGACCCATCGGGCAGACAGCTTCCTCATACTCAGACGCTCATGCAAAATGGTACGGACACTTCCCTCTGTAATGTCCAAGGCCGTGGCCATTTCTGACACCTTCATTCGCCTGTCTTTGACAACCAGTTGTCTCACAGCTTCACTGGTTTGGTCATTGGTCACCTCTACAGGCCTGCCAGGGCGTGGCTCATCTTCCAGGTTCACCCGACCCCTCTCAAATTCTGCACTGTCACCATAAACAACTGACAATTCTTCATGTATCTCCTTTCCCGGTTTCCCTTTTAAGTAGAGGTACCTAATAGCAGCCCTGTATTCAACCTTTGACGAAACTTTGGCAGAATCTACCCTTGCCATCTTTATAGATCACGTGTGTGACTTCAAATACAATTTCCTCAGTGAAACGTTGTCTATGCACGTGACATACATTGGTGCACAGCACGTGACAAACATGCAACCGTTAAGATCTGGTAAATAGCTTAGGCTGGTTATATATTGAATGGCCCTCGTAGATAAGATAGAGATGGATGAAAGGATATCCGAGGATAACGTCATTAATACTTTCGGAAAATCTTTAATTGATCTCTGCATATCCCTAAGTATTTATATTCTCAATGGGAGACATGGCACTGAGTCTAAGACAAGTAGTTTTACATTTAATGGGAGTTGCGGGAGTAGTTTAGTTGATTATTGTTAGACGTCTATAGAAAATAATGATTATGTAAAATAATGTAATGTTGAAAATAGGACCGAATCTAGTCATCTACCAATATCATAGTTATGAAAACAATAGGATTATTTGATGAGAAGTCGACCAGTTATATGGAGCAAAATATATGGAGTGATGATAAAGCAGGGGAGTTTGCTTTGAATATATCATCTGACGAATCTCTTGACCAAATAGAATATACTCAATCTATCATACAACATAATGTTAACGAATCAATTGAAATTTTTACAAATGTAATTCGTAAAGCAAGTAGTTGTTTCCGTAAAACTGTTAAATGTCGAAACGATATAAGCCAAAAATCGTGGTTTGATAACGAGTGCAGAAAGGGAAGAAAAGAAGAGAGACGTGCGCTTAGAAAACTACGTTGCCAAAGAACAACTGTTAACTTTAGAAACTATAGATCGGTAAGAAATAAGAATAAGGCTATACGGAGAGAAAAACAGATCACATTTAGAAAACAGACTGTAAGATATCTAGATAATTTAGTAAAACAAGACGGAAAAACTTTTTGACGAAAAATTAGAAGTCGTCGGTATCAACATACTCCATGTAATATAAAGATAACGGATTGGTTTGATCATTTTTCAACACTGCATAGTGACCATATAGAGATTGATTGTGATATTAACATTTGTATGTCAAACAAATGTGAAATGAATTTTGATGATGATTATAACAGGGAAATACGCAACGATGAACTTATAAAAGCTATCAGCAATCTTAAAAATATTAAAGCGCCAGGTTTAGATCAAATTTTAGGGGAATATGTGAAAGCAGGACAATGTTACTTTATTCCTTATCTCCTTGATTTATTTAGTTATCTCTTTAAAAAAAAAAAAAATTCCGGATCCGTAGAACATAGGTATAATTCTTCCTCTGCATAAGAGTGGTGACAAAACAAAGCCAGATAACTATAGGGGCATCACTTTAATGAATGTATTAAGCAAACTCTATACATCAATCATTAATAATAGATTAACAATTTGGGCAAATAGTTCTAAGAAAATATCGGAGGAACAAGCTGGCTTTCGCGAAGGTTACTCTACTTCTGATAATATTTTTGTTTTGAATGTTCTAATCGACAAGCATTTGTCTAAGCGTAAAGGTAGATTCTACGTCGCTTTCGTAAATTTTAAAAAAGCGTTTGATTCAGTAGATACAAAATATTTATTATATCTCTTGGAACATATAGGTCTATTAGGAAATATGTTTGATGCTATTAAATCTGTGTATGAAAAGGTTAGAAATACCGTAGAGTCTAATGGACAATTTTCAGATACATTTGAATCTCACATAGGTTTAAAACAAGGGTGTGTTTTAAGCCCCTTATTATTTTCTCTGTATATAAACGAACTCGTTCATACTTTAGACAACGAAAACGTTAGAGGTGTACAATTTATTCCTGAATATATAGAATTGTTGATACTTTTATTTGCAGATGATATTGTATTGTTTTCAGATACGATTTCAGGTTTACAAAACCAATTAAATACTCTCAATAAGTATTGTTACAAATGGAAATTGACAGTTAATTTAGACAAAACAAAAATAGTGGTATTAAGAAAATATGGAATTTTGAAAAAACACGGAACGATGGACTTTTAATAACCCAAATATCGAAATAGTAAACACTATTAATATTTGGGTGTTATGTTTTACTCAAATATGAATATGATAAAAACAGTGAAATACACATGCCTGAAAGGTAAATTAGCACTTTAGGAAATTGATCATTAAATTACCTTGGGTGCTTGTCTTATGACATATTCTTTAAAATATTTGATGTAAAGATTAAGCCTATTTTATTATACGGTGCAGATATTTGGGGCACCAATACATTTGATCCACATGAGAAAGTTCAGATTTATGCATGTTAAAGATTTCTTGGTTTACCGTCACAAACTCCAAATGCTATGGCTGTGGGAGAATGTGGTAGATACCCGTTATATGTTGATTCATTTGTGCAATGTATAAAATATTGGCTAAGATTAATACACGTCAGATGATAGAATACCAAAAAAGTCGTATAATATGTTAAAACACTTAGATGAATGTGATAGGAGAAATTGGGTAAAAATGTTAGAGAATCTTTATGTTTGATAGGTCTCTCAAGGTGTTGGTAATATTGATTATTTAATAAGCATGATTAAACTTAGATTAAGAGATATTTCTTTTCAAGAGTGGCAAGCAAAATTAAGAGAAAGTACAAGATTCGATAGTGTTACAGTAAATACAAATTTTCATTAAATGCTGAACGATATGTGTATTGCAAAACATATTTAATGCATAGAAGGTACTTAGCTCTTTTAAGAACTGGAGGTGCAAACATTTACATAAATGTTGGAAGATGGAAAAATGTTAAAAAAAGTAAACGAATCTGTCAGAATTGTAATTTAAATGAGTTAGAGGATGAATTCCACATAATAATGAAATGCCCATGTTTTAATCATTTGAGAAATCTTTTTGTACCAAAGAAATATTTAAGGAAATGCACATCCAAATGTTTTGTTAATTTAATGAATGATTATGATCCAGCTAAAGTAGAAAACTTGCTAAAATTCTGTAAAGCTTCACTTGTGAGGAGAGCATGTTATCATTAATTACTGTACACTATGTTATCATTGAATATATAAGTATGATGAACCAACATCACCTTGATGGAAAATTTGTATTTTTGTTTACTTGGTATACTTTCTATATGGGCCTGAGGCCTCAAGTACAAATAAACAGATTGATATACCAGTCTCCGTGAGGTCCCAGTCAGAAAAAATCTTGAGCACCCCATATATTGCTGGTTATGAAAATAGCCATAGTATGATTATAGTCACTGTCGTACCATAAATTTGACGGACCCTTACAAGCTGCTGGTTGAATAGTAACTAGTAACACCCAGAATCATGCCTGCAGGAATTTATTCAGCTCATAATTAATTTTACTTCATTTATATGATGGCGCGACTTTACTTCTCTCCTTCTCTACAACACCCCAGTGCAAGCGCAAATGAAGTCGGGAGCCAGTTAACTTTATTTTGTAATATCGCGTGATTTTACGAGACTTCATGTCTTCCTTGACGTTACATCGACGCCATTTTTGATGCTACATCTGCACTTGGCTGTTCTGAAAGCGTTTTTCCTATCCTTTATTGCTTCTTGAACCTGTCACCATGAATACGAGCACTTATGTTCAAGGTACAATTCTACGCTTCAGTAGATTCCGTACCTACATGTTGGTATTTTAGTGTGATGAGGGAGTGTATCATGGCTCCTGTACTGATTTCAAACACTGCATGCTTTAGGGGCTAAGATGTTGAATGCAGGTACCTTTGTATACCTTGAACATATTAGAAAAAGTGGGTTCTTGTGTCTTTTACATGTCATGACATTCTTTATGCGCCTTTCCTACCATGGTAACATGTTGATTTGGTTGTAAAATGAATTCCGTAAATGTATTTTAACAGTGGTTTACATGAAGTGTTTGTGAGTCTTGGGGAAGTGTTTTGTGTGGGAAGTGCCCCTACTGAAGTTACAAATAGCCCAAGTGGAACACACCCCTGCCCCCACTCCCTTTTTTTAAATCCTGGATCTGCTCATGATTTCTTATAAACTCTCAGAATGTACACAGCAGTCTGAGTCCAAATCAATATTGTATGGCTAGGCGAAATCCCTTGTATTTTAGCAAATAGACTTAGTTTAGCAGTGAAAGGTAAACTGTAACTTATTATCCCATATTTTGTCTGAAGGGATCAAGTTCAGGTTATAAAGTAACAGGGAGATATTCTTTGCAGTGTCTAAGCTAGCTGCCCTTGGTTATTACAATTACCTACCCTTTATCCAACATAAAACTGGAACATTTTGGAAAAGGGGAACCCCTAAAAGCTTAGCGATATACCATCTATCTGTCAGCACAAATAATTTATTAACTGCAAAATGATATATTATTTACTAGTCACCAGCCAAAGGTTAGGGACCAGCAACATACATTCTGGGTGTTTAATACCCTGTATGTTTATTCTTCTGTTTCCCCACAGTTGATCGGATGATCTGGTTCCTCCAGCCTCTGTCCGAACTGACTTATCCTGCCCCTTGCCATGTAGGTGTCATAAAGGCTTGTCTATAGCAATGCCTGTTTAGCACTTCCATGAGTTTTCAACGATATGTGGAACACTTTTGTGTACTGGTCCCTGTTTTCAATAAAGCTGTAACTGAATGTTTATACTGTTTTCCTACCTTAAACCAACAGTATGCAATTAATATAGCCCTATGCCAAATGTTGAGAGTACTTTGGTTCAAAGGCTTCAGTAATTCTGTAAAGTTTGTCCCATTTGTATTTCCAAGAATATCCTTCATGTCAACATCTTTACTATCAATGCTCATGATGTCAATCACTGGATTGTCTTAGCCCAGACTTGATTATTTACAGACCACCGTCATGTAGCTGGAATATTGCTGAGTGCAGCGTTTTTAAACAACAAACAAACAAACAATCTACCTTCCCTTTGCATTATCTACCTTTCAGTATCTACTATTTATATCATCTTTATTTACCTTGTTTCTTTTTTCACACCTTTTCTGTCTTTACCACCATAATCTTTTATTTTCTGCAATAAAATTCAATGATTGAATAACTTTTTCCATCTACATAATATTCTTTCCTCACATTCCATTCTTTCCACTACCTACCTATCTATAGCAACCCACTTCGAAGTCCCTGACCATCCCTGCCCACTTGTCCCACCTGCCCGTCCCACAGACCCTTCGCCCCAGCACTGTCCCTTCTGTGTCCCTCACTATTGCTGGTCAGTACATCGTGGACGACACTGACTTTGTTGAAGTTGATCTCGTGGATGAGGAGATCATCCAGCCAACCCACTCCTTCCTGAAGGCCTTGCTATCCAGGGTGGCCAACTTCTTCAGAAGAGTCAAGAGTGTGTTTAAGAAGAAGGATGATTAGGCAGTGAACTCTGAACACATATGTATATACTTATATACAAAACATTTATGAATCATTTTGGGACTGTTGAGGCATTTGTTACAATATTTAGGAAATACATAAAATTCATATCTGTTTGTTTTTGGCTGTTTTCTTTATGTTAATGAAATACATTATTTGTTACAACATTTTGTTTGTTTAGTTGTTCCTTTTCTGCTATTTTCTGGCTATGTTCTAGACTAACGCATGGTGATCACACTTGTAGTCCATAAGCAATTGCTCCACTCTGTCTCTGACATCTTCAATGTTGTCGTGGTGGACTTCAAGCAACATATGCTGATCCTGGCAGGCTCGCCAAGTTGTCAGCCTCACAACAATATACCCTAAAACAGAGAGGGAGAGATGTCAGGTCACCAATTAGTTTCCAACGGCATACAGCCCCAGTCTCAATCACAATGCACACCGGAATACATCTGAACACATATCAGAAATAGTTTACCTAGTGACACTTTTCCAGGAAACATAATGACCTACCAGGTATACTTACTTAAAGCACTTTGTGAACTTCAATGTAACTGTTTAGCTACTGCTGATACATCAGTCTCAACATTCAAGATGTCTCCAATAATCATAATACACACCTGTAACAGGAATACAGTATTTAGAATACTACTTGCATAAACAGCCTTCATACATATTATACCAAAATTACTGTTTCTATTACAAGTTTCAGCAAGAAAAAACAATTCTCATAATGGAAATAATACATGCAAATAGTCACTTTTACACTATTCCATTAGGCTAAATAAAAAAACATTACTTCCGGATTGTGTATTTAATGCAACAATATGCATAATTTGACCGATCATTGATTACATATTTGGATATTCAAGTCTATTACATGTAAATAGAATAAAAGTTCAACAATGTTAACTTATTACTGTATTCGGCCTAATGAGCACCACGCTCTACTAAGCACCCATGGCGGTATTTGCTAATATATTGGCTAGTGAACAATCACAATTCCTTCCAAATGATCAATGTACACAAGACTTATTTATTCGTTTATAATACACACGTGTGTTATATGCACCCATATGTAAAATTATGTTGTAAATTAAATTCTGGAAAAATATATCTGTCGTGTATAATACAAACAGACTTTTCTTTTGTATTATTTCAGGCTGAATACAATAAAAAGACTGCATGGAGCGGTCATAATTCAAAATCAAAACAATAACAAACATGTTCCTCAATGACAGGGACATGTGCTTTTAGGAACGTAACAAGATGAGGGTTACTTCCCCTGAATCTAGCCAATGCCGTCACGTGGCCCCTGAAAATAGGTGACAACCAGAGTTTTACAGCATTGGCGATTATTTAATGTTAAAAGTTCAAAACAACAATTCTATTCCTGAACCAAAACTATTAGAAAATGGGAATCACATTTCTTAATTAGTCAAAAAGCCTGTGAAACACAATCCGTCAATAACGGAACGTCTAAAGCTAACCACAAGGTTTCTGCTTGTTTTGATAAATCGAAAATACAATAAATATACGATGCTACCTCTGAGAGAATACCTAGAACCTATGTCCTAGCATTGTTATCTTCAATATGTGATACAAGACGGCCTTATTTGGACCAATATTATTGCATACATACCTAACACAGGAAGAGAGAGAGATATAGATGTCAGGTCACCATTTATTTTCCAACAGCATACAGCCCAAAGTAAACAGGCAATTTTGATTGGTCAGTTGACCTTTGGGTGGTAGCGCACCCACCCAAAGAGTAACTTCCCTTTGACCATGGACATTATCATTATTTCACTTTCTTACATTTGCCCCCCCTAAAAAAAGTCGACCCGACATTTCAACAGATATGTATGCGAACTACAAATACACCTTCAAAAACAGTTTTGAAAAGATATTAACAGTAAGCGCTGTTTAAATTATTAAGACGTAAGTTCTTCAGTAGTTGCAAAATACCACTTTCAAAGTGTACAACCTGTAGTTTTACATACATCATGATATTTGACACTGAAGGCAACAATACTGCTAGATGTCCAGTCAAACAATACTGCAAACCTTTTACTGTTACATATAGTTATTCTAAGTGGAAATACCTTTTGTACTTCAGACTGTACTAAATACAACAAACTTGGATGTCTCTTCCCATAAGGCAGCCCATACATAAAATATCAAGGTCATACCATTGTGCTCATAGTGAAGTTTCAATGTTAGTTCATCACTTGTAAAGGTCGCTCTTGATGGAACCATGGGTAATGTATCACTGGTGTTAACAGTACTTGGTATGGGTAATACCATGAAACAGGTACCACGGGACATGTAAGTCGCAAAAGGTTCAGGTTTGTTTTCTGATCACATTCAGTTGGGTTTTCTTAGTTGACATATGACAGGGACATTTCTTTCGTCGTCTTGGACGTCGTTACTTCCTCACCTCCGCTTCATCATCGGCATAATGAAAATCTGTGGACTCTTCCTCACTCTCTGTTGATTGTAGCTGTAGATCTATTTGGTCACAGGTCCTCACAGAATTGTCACCATCTAGTGACTGCTCACCTGCACTCACATCAGTATCATCTTGATCCTCAACACTATAAGAACCATGATCCATCGACCGACTTGATACTTGGTGTTGTGTTTCATTGGCATTTTCTGACGCAGCAAAATACCTTTCAGGATGAACTTCCTTTACATCGATCTCCACTTGGCCACTGCCTTCTGAAGAATCACTGTCCATCCCTGACTGCTCATAATCGACAATGTGCTTTTTCATCCGGAGCGTTTGAGTTCCAGCTTTCTGGGCTTTTGCTCTGTCAACAATCTTGTCAACTGAAGATCCATCACAAGGAAGCAACATGTTTCTGTGTAGAACTCTAGTCCATCCAATTCCATCTTCAGGGCTCTTTTGATGTCCTCAGCACTAAAACGATGGAAAGTAGGCTTGCAGCTGGAAGAGAAGACAACTTCAGAAAGACAAGTGTGGTCATCAGTGATTGATTAAATCCAGACAATGTCACCCTCTTCCCTAGCATTGGTAACCTGAATTGACATTTCAATTGCTTCTTGATTTATTTCACAGACACACTCAGTCATATACTGGTCAATATCTAATGGCATTCTGCTCAGTCCATCTGCATCAGAGTTCTTCTTCACAGGCTTGTATTTAATTGAAAATTTATAGTCAGCCAATTCTGCTACCCATCTGTGTCTGGTACCATCCAACTTAGCTGAAGTAAGAATAAAAGTCAGAGGGTTGTCACTAAAGACTGTGAAGAAGGGTGCATAGTACAAATAGTCCCTGAACCGTTTCTCCCTGTCAGGGTAAAGCATCACCTTTTCAGTTAACTCTTTCAACACCAGTCAACCAGAAGTGTTTACTGCTGGGACACGGAGTTCCCGGAGACTCTTGTGTGATAGATGAAGCCAACATTTATCAAAGAAAATATCTGCTTGTAAAATATATTTGCTACTACATGTTATACATCATTTGAAAGGTCTGATCCTATGGTTTATAAATATGAAAGTTATGTTTTTCACATTATTTAAAATAATGCATTTACAACTTATTTAAGTTTGTTGTAAATAAAAAATGTAAGCTAACACGTTGTTAACTTCCAGATTAGGGACCAAGGAAGCGAAAACTTGACTATTTTCGGCAAATATAAGATTTCATAAAATCCACTTACCTATTTCTGTTTTATTTTCATTGTTTACGTGATTGAAAATCATTTTAAAAAGAATTATAAACAGTATCTATATCATCACCCATTTCCCAAAAACAGCGGCTGTCCGCTCAGTAACATGAAGAAATATCCCCGTTTTCGAGGCTTCGTATGAAAAGCACGTTCGTCAAAGAATGGTATATGACACATCGCTGGAAAGCTTATTCCTTCATCTACACGCTCGTAACATCGCCTGTTTTTTTCCGTAGTTATAACAAGCGATTTCATTGGATTAACATTGGTTTCTAATGACGCTTTCTTGCTGAAATCTGCAACAAGTTTCGTGATTGGTCTATTTTGAGCACGTGACCTAAGGCAGCTAATCAAATTACAGCTGTGATACCAAGCTCGTGTTTGATAAAGTTCAGAAGTTGGCGAAAGATTTTTGTTAAATCGTGTTATTCTGAACGTTTTAAGCAGGAAATCACGATATATATTAAAAATGTGGAACTTCGTGAATGTAGCGTGCTAGGTTACGAGCTGTGACAAAGATTTTTCATGCATACATTTTTGCATTAAACATTGTGTCCGAGCCGAGAATTCAAGGCGACGAAAGCCGAGATGTCATTTGACTTACATTACACGCGATCGCACGAAAAGATGGAAATAATAACTTAGATGTAAGTTTGATTACTTTTAGATATATTTTTGTTGATTTTATTTATTACTTTGTACAATATATTTAAAGATTTGTTTAAAACGTCTTTATTTGGCTCTTGGACACGTTCGATGTGGACCCGTTGTCGAAATGTGTGTCCGAGATTTTTATTTTCAATAACGTCGCGGGAAATAGTGAATAATTTTTTAATTTATCGATAAAAAATGATAAATTGAAATGGAATACGTATTTCAGACATTGTGAAATGTGATAGATTTTATAAATGAATGATCACAGATAGGTCCATAAAAATATATACTGTTTTGACGTGACTACGGCTTGGCCGGATAACCGGCCTACGGTGTCTGGGGACTCTTTTTCTTTTTCCATCGCACCTTCACACCTTTGTGTACAGTATTGGAGTTGGAACAACACAGCAGTTCGAATAAGCACTGCTCTGCGAGAGTAATCTGGAATGTATTTACGGGAGTAATCAATGAATCCTAATAGTCTTCTCACGTCCCTCACTGTAGCTTGTTGTGTAGATCTGAGGTTAAGAATAGCTTCCTTGTCTCTTGGGTCCATCTGAATGCCATGTTCTGAGACAATGTGTCCAAAGTAGCGCACCTGTTTCTTAAATAGATTGACCTTACGAGGTTTTAGTTTAACCCCAGATTCTTTTAACCGTTGCAAGACATTCCTTACATCTACTACATCATACTAAATATTTGCTGAAGACTGTAACACCATCAAGATAGGGAATACAAATAGTGTCCCTCAGCCCTTGTAAGCAAGTGTTCATGAAGCGCTTGAATGCACTTGGTGCTCCAGTTAAACCAAAAGGAATGCGTGTCCATTCATATAGCCCCCCCAAGGACTAATAAAAGCAGTATATGGTCTACAACTTTCCTTGATGAAACCCTGGTGATAGGCCTTCCCCTGATCAAGCAAGGTAAACCATTGGTTTCCACCCAAACTGTATGCATGGTAGAGGGTGCCTGTCACAGACTGTCTCACTATTGAGTGCCCGATAGTCAACACATAGTCTCAGACTTGAGTCCTTTCTTCTGACACAAACTAGAGGGCTCGAGTAATATGACTTGGTATGGACACATGACTTCTGTACAGGTAAATTATCAGTGAGTTGAATGTCCATTTTCAAATCAGTTATTGTCCCAATATCATAATGTCCTACTGAAGACATCTGACTCTTCATATAACATCTGCTTGATCATTTCATGTTGTTCCTCACATAAATCATCACGTAAGTCTACTGGGGGATGCCAGTGCTCTTGTATGCTTGTGTCTGATATCTTATCTGATACCAGGATATCATCTAAATTCCGGGTAGGATCTGGCTCGTTTTCACCTTGTAATGGTATGACAGATCTCACTTGCTGCAGCGTACCAAGACCTGCTGTGAACTTTAATGTCATGACTAGTACAGTTCATTAATGTTACCGGAATGTTTGTTTTGGTGAATCTCTTCAACCTAAGAAGTGATCCTTGAATCTTCAGTCCATCAGGCCAAGGTTTCTCAATGTTTGATTCCAACAAGACAGTGGTGGGTTCACTTACATTAGTGGCGACTATGCACTTCACTTTTAACACCTGACCAGCTTTGACACGTAATACTGGTCTTCCACTGTGAAAGTCACATATTGCATCAGGTTGCTCCTCTTGCAACAGCTTAACTACAGCTTCCAGTTATTCCATCCTAATTGCTGGCAGCCCTGATTGCATGACATTGACTCTGCTACACTGTGCATGACTGAAGGGATATTGCCCGATCACATTAATACCTATGATTGGGGTAGTGATGCTGGACATCTTAGTAAAATGGAAAAGAAAATTTCCTATCAGTGGTTTCCTTCATCAGTTCGAATGATACTTCGACCCATCCTTCAAAGGGTATGTTCTCCCCATTGGCAGCCTTGACAGCCAATTCACTGTCGCCTAACAGTTCACTTGTTTCATCCTTTGATTCTTCAAACACTACAGACCTAACATCAGCAACATGTGTGCTCTTCCTTTTCCACTCCTTCTCAGCAGGCACAGCAGCGCCAACCTGACTGATGATCTCATGATCCAGAGGATTAGATGACAGAGTGTTCCTCAATTCTTGTGCAATAATGGCGTCTCTCAAGCCATTGAGTATTGTTCTCATGGTCATACTTATCATCAGGTTCTGGTCATACCTTATATCAGATCCATCCTCTTTGCAGGAGAAATTTATTTTCTGACTCAAGTCAAGAATCCTCCAAACAAAATCTAAAGTGTCTTCTTTTTCCTTGAACACCACAACTAAGGTCCTGATAAAGTTTTGCCACAGATTTTTCCTCATAGACTGTTTGGAGAAGCTTCCTGAGAATGGGCAAACTAAGATCAGCCTTTCCTTCAATGTATCCCCTCAGTGACTCTGTTGGTTGAATGGCTCGAAGAACACCATCAATAATCTGAACAGTACTGTAACCCCTTTCTTCTCCAGCCTCAATCTGTCATATCAAGTTGATGAAACCTATTCCTTGCTTCATGACAGATCCATAAATCTTGAACTCCTTAACATCTGCTACCCTCACAATTGTTGGCGTTGATGTGGTCACAGTCTTAGGTTCATGACAGAAACCTCTGTGCTTTTCAGCTACAGCAGCTGGTAATAGCTGCATCTTCTTTTCCCCCATTGCTTGGATCATTCCGACATTCTACCATATAGGATTCTAAAGTTGTCAAAAACGTTGATTTGTCGGTACCAGCATTGACAGGTATTCCTGTCCAGCTATTCTGTCAACACACCAACATCCAGACCGTACATCATGGATTTGATGCTCCACTGTCTCTGACATCTTCCATATTGTCGTGGTGGACTTCAAGCAACATATGCTGATCCTGGCAGGCTCGCCAAGTTGTCAGCCTCACAACAATATACCCTAAAACAGAGAGGGAGAGATGTCAGGTCACCAATTAGTTTCCAACGGCATACAGCCCCAAAGTCTCAATCACAACGCGCAACGGAATACATCTGAACACATATCAGAAATAGTTTACCTGGTGACACTTTTCCAGGAAATATAATGACCTACCAGGTATACTTACTTAAAGCAACTTGTGAACTTCAATGTAACTGTTTTAACAACAACACAATAATGCATGAAAGCTACTGCTGATACATCAGTCTCAATATTCAAGATGTCTACAATAATCATAATACACACCTTTAACAGGAATATAGTATTTTGAATACTTCTTGCATAAACAGCCTTCATACATATTATACAAAAACATGTTCTTCAGTGACCAGGACATGTGCTTTCAGGAACGAAACAAGATGAGGGTTAATTCCCCTGAATCTAGCTAATGCGGTCACGTGACTCCCGAAAATAGGTGACAACCAGAGTTTAAACAGTGCTGGCGAAAATTTAATGTTACAAGATCAAAACAACTATTCTATTCCTGAACCAAAACTATTAGAATCCTATTCCCATTCCTAAAATGGGAATCACATTCCTTTAACAGTCAAAAAGTGAAAAACAATCAGTCAATGACGGAACGCCAAACGCTAACCACGAGGTTTCTGCTTGGCTCGATAAATTGAAAATACAACAAATGTACGATGCTGCCTCTGACAGAATACCCACAACCTATTTCCTGGCATTGTTATCTACTATATGTGATACAAGACGGCCTTATTTCGACCATTATCAATGCATACATACCTAAAACAGAGAGAGAGATGTAAGGTCACCATTTATTTTCCAACGGACGGCTCTCTATGCGCAACGTCAGTTGACCTTGGGGTGGTAGAACCCATCCAAAGAGTTACTTCCCCTTGACCATGGACATTATCATCATGTCACTTTCTCACAAATTAAAGGCATGCAGGTGCACCATTTGATCAGGTGTTCAACCTTTTTAATTCTGGAAAGAAATTAACATTCCAAACATCACATCCACAAACATACTGAGCAGTTTACACGGACATTACTTAATCTTCACACTAGGTTTTTTAGGGCAATAGATATGTGAAACTCATGAATTAGTGAGTGCCCCTTTAGGACTTTTAGGGCATTTGTTACAATATTTAGGAAAAAGAAGGATAGAAATCAAACATTAAAAATGATTTTATAACGAATGAGTGAGTGTGTTACGCCGTTTTCAGCAGTAAAAGGCGACTAACGGGATCGGGGGGTCAGACTCACTGACTTGGCTTGACGCATGTCATCGATCCCAATTGCGTGGATCGATGTTCATGATATTAATCACTGGATTGTCTGGTCCAGATTCAATTATTTACAGACCGCCGTCATATAGCTGGAATATTGCTGAGTGCGGCTTAAAACAACAAACAAAATTACAGGAGTCTTTTATCTGAAATTGTTTCAGATTTGGTAAAAAAACCCATAACTTTGCATTAAATCTTATTCAATGTCACAGGAACTTTTGTTGTTCAGTAAATATTATTAATGTTTTAAGTGTTTTGTTCGGGTAAGCAGTGCCGTAGCCAGCAGGGGGGCAGTTGTTATAGAAAACAGTTTTATTTGAATCAAGTTGGGGACAAGTCATACTTGTGCAAATATTTGCCCTCGCTGTCAAAAAAAAGTTAACTACGAAGGTTGGTTAGGTAATGTCAACCCTGTTTAAGCAAGTCAGAGTACTCCAGTAGACAAGTATTGTTGAACATTCCCTTGGGCATGACCTGAAACTAGTGTACCAACCATGCAGGGTCGGCTGATGGTACCTGACATCTCGATATACCAGACCCCGTGAGGTCCCGGTCAGAATAATCTCAGCAAAACGTCACCGAGCGAAAACGCCACCGATCGGCGAAAATGTCACCTCGCCTAAAGCGAAACCGCTACTATTGCCTTGCGAAAACGGCACCTTATTTTTTTGTTTACCTTGGTACTGAAATATATGAAATTAAACTCACATGGTCACATGTAAACACAAATAATTGTAACATGTTAA
This sequence comes from Haliotis cracherodii, assembly GCF_022045235.1. Classification (NCBI taxonomy): domain Eukaryota; kingdom Metazoa; phylum Mollusca; class Gastropoda; order Lepetellida; family Haliotidae; genus Haliotis; species Haliotis cracherodii. The sequence goes on from NW_027266297.1 coordinate 12,006,116, forward strand.
AACAAGTTTACATTAGAAATTAGCCTCTACTTCAATTTACTTGCCGACTGTGATTTGGAGGCGCAACTAAACATATTGTGAAATCATCACATGCTCGAAATAAAATAAATGAAATTAAACTATTGGTCACTTGCAAAAACAAATAATTTTGAGATGTTAATCGCCTTAAAACACGTTTACGTTAGAAATAAGCGTCTTCTCCAATGTGAGGAAGAACTCAGGGCCAACATGAGGAGGTCCTCCACATCTCCACCTCCACGAGATATTCGACGTCTGGCAGACATACAAAGATGAGGACCTCACTCTGACTCAGTTACTGACACAATTAATGCTCTGTGGTTAATGGGCCAGTCTTGGGAACAAGGAGTGATGATATTCAAATGTGGAAGTACTGTGAATAACTGTGGAAAACAAGAAAATGACAATGTAAATAATATAAATAAATCATATATACTACAACATAACATAATAAAACCTGTAAATAAATGCATATTCTACTACTACTACTACGCCCGAGAAATCAGTGACGTTTTGCTGAGATGTCGTTTTAGCCTGCACCCGCATCCCTTATATTGCTGGTTATGAAAATAGTCATAGTATGATTATGGTCACTGTCGTACCATAAATTTGACGGACCCTTACAAGCTGCTGGTTGAATAGTAACTAGTAACACCCAGAATCGTGCCTGGAGGAATTAATTCAGCTCATAATTAGGTTTGCTCCATTTATATGGTTGCGCGACTTAACTTCTCTCCTTAAAATACAGCCGAGCTCCTTCTCTATAACTCCCCAGTGCAAGCGCAAATGAAGTCGGGAGCCAGTTGACGCTATTTTGTAATATCGCGTGATTTTACAAGACTTCATGTCTTCCTTGACGACGGTTGTCACTTTGATGTTACATCGACGCCATTTTTGATGCTACATCTGCACTTTGCTGTTCTGAAAGCGTTATTTTCCTATCATTTATTGCAATTCCTGAACCTGCCACCATGAATGCGAGCACTTATGTTCAAGGTACAATTCTAATTACGCTTCAGTAGATTCCGTACCTACATGTTGGTATATTAGTGTGATGAGTAGTGTGTATCATCATGTTTATGATCTGTCATGACTCCTGTACTGATCCACAAACACTTTGCATGCTTTAGGGGCTTAAGATGTTGAATGCAGGGCCCTTTGTGTACCTTGAACTTGTAAACATTATTAGAAAATGTGGGTTCTGGTTGTTTTTTAACATCTCACGACATTCTTTATGCGCCGTTCCTACCATGGTAACATGTTGATTTGGTTGTAAAATGAATTCCGTAAATGTATTATCAGTGGTTTACATGAAGTGTTTGTGAGTCTTTGGTAGTGTTTTGGGTGGGAAGTGCCCCTACTGAAGTTACAAATAGCCCAAGTGGAACATCCCCTATCCCCCACTCCCTTTTTTATAAACCTGGATCTGCCCATGATTTCTTATAAACTCTCAGAACTGACACAGCAGGCTGAGCCCAAATCAGTATTGTATGGCTGGGCGAAATCCCTTGTATTTTAGCAAATAGACTTAGTTTAGCAGTGAAAGGTATAAAGTAACAGGGAGATATACATTGCAGTGTGTAGGCTAGCTGCCCTTGGTTATTACAATTACTCTTTATCCAACATAAAACTGGAGCATTTTGGAAAAGGGGAACCCCTAAAAGCTTAGCGATATACTACGTATCTGTCAACACAAATAATTTATTAACTGCAAAATGATATATTATTTACTAGTCACCAGCCAAAGGTTAGGGACCAGCAACATACATTCTGGGCATTTAATACCCTGTATGTTTATTCTTCTGTTTCCCCACAGTTGATCGGATGATCTGGTTCCTCCAGCCTCTGTCCCAACTTACTTATCCTGCCCCTTGCCATGTAGGTGTCATAAAGGCTTGTCTATAGCAATGCCTGTTTAGCACTTCCATGAGTTTTCACCGATATGTGGAACACCTCTGTGTACTGGTCCCTGTTTTCATAAAGCCGTAACTGAATGTTTATACTATTTTCCCGACATGGGTACAATGTGTGAAGCCCATTTGTGGTGTCCCCCGCCGTGATATTGCTGGAATATTGCTAAAAGCGGCGTAAAACCATACTCACTCACTCACTCACTTAACTATAGATGCTCATCATGTCAATCACTGGATTGTCTGGTCCAGACTCGACTGTTTACAGACCGCCGTCATGTAGCTGGAATACTGCTGAGTGCGGCGTTTTTAAACAACAAACAAATATTTACCTTTCGGTATCTACTATATATCATCTTTATTTACCTTGTTTCTTTTTTCACACCTTTTCTGTCTTAAACGCCATAATGTTTTATTTGCTGCAATAATATTCAATGATTGTATAACCTTTTCCATCTACATAATATTCTTTCCTCACATTCCATTCTTTCCACTACCTCCCTTTCTATAGCAACCCACTTCAAAGTCCCTGACCATCCCTGCCCACTTGTCTCACCTGCCCGTCCCACAGACCCTTCGCCCCAGCACTGTCCCTTCTGTGTCCCTCACTATCGCTGGTCAGTACATCGTGGACGACACTGACTTTGTTGAAGTAGATCTCGTGGATGAGGAGATCATCCAGTCAACCCACTCCTTCCTGAAGGCCTTGCTATCCAGGGTGGCCAACTTCTTCAGAAGAGTCAAGAGTGTGTTTAAGAAGGATGATTAGGCAGTGAACTCTGAACACATATGTATATACTTATGTACAAAACATTTATGAATCATTTTAGGACTGTTGAGGCATTTGTTACAATATTTAGGAAATACATAAAATCTATCTCTTTGTTTTTACTGTTTTCTTAATGTTAATGAAATACATTATTTGTTACAACGTTTTGTTTTGATTGTTTCATTTTCTGCTATTTTCTGGCTATGTTCTAGACTAAGGGGGTGGGGTGGGGTGTGTGGTGGGGTGGGGTGTGTGGGGGGGTGGTTTTGGAGTGGAGGGGGGCACGGATGGTCCAGTCGTCTATAATGGCGCCGCGATTCGCTGTGCAGAGTCGCGTCCCTTGGGATTGCCAGAAACCTATGATTGTGGGTTCGAATCCCGGTTCGCCCCGATTATGTTTCTAGGTTTGTCAGCACCATACCCGTGCTCGTGGGTTTCCCCGAAGTGGTAAACGTCTGAGACCTGCATCAATTCGGGCTTTCCTCCCACATTAAGCTGACACGCCGTGATATAACTGGAATACTGTTAAAAGCGGTGTTAAACCCAACTCACTCACTCACTCTAGACTAATGCATGGTGATCACACATGTAGTCCATAAACAGATGCTACATCTTGGACGGCACGCAGGTGCACCATTTGAACAGGTGTTTAACCTATCTAATTCAGGAAAGAAGTTAACATTCCAAACGTCACATCCACTCACATACTGGGCAGTGTACATTACTTAATCTTCACACAAGTGTTTTTAGGATAATAAATATGTGAAACTCATGAATTAGTGAGTCATCTTTTAGGACTCTTGAGGCATTTGTTACAATATTTAGGAAATATTTTACTTGCAAAATGTTTTGTAATAATCAAATCATGGAGTAGAAAGTTGTACCACGAACAATACATACCTTCTGACCACCATGGGAAATATAATGCATGGAGTGTGGCAGAAGTTCTACCACAAATCATTTTGTCAAGTTCTTTCCGACACTGGATTAATGTCATGGCCCAACAGCATCGTGTTTCCAAGGTTCTAAACAATCGTTACACGCACGCACGCACGCACGCACGCAAGCAAGCACACACACACTGTACCATGAACACTGTACCATGAACATACAGAGTGACGAAGATGAATAAATCCTCATCTTTGACAAACAGGCTGTTCCTGGTAGGCCCGGGATACAAATCAAACATTTAAAATGAATTTAAAACGAATGAGTGAGTTACGCCGTTTTCAGCAATATTCCACAAATATCAGTGCGGGGGACACCAGATATGCGCTTCACACATGTACCCATGTAGGCAATTGAACCTGGGTCTTCGGCATGAGGAGCTAAGCCTTTAACCAATAGACTCCCCACCGCCTCCTGTTGAGAAAGAGCGTATCCATCTCTGGCAGTCTGTGTTCATGGTTCAGTGTGGACAATAATAATTTGGAGGCTTGGGAACATTTTGTCCTAACATCCTGACATCGATTGGAATAGATGCAAGAACTCGGCTAAACGGTTATGATGCAACGCCTAACATATTTCATCCATACATTTCAACATGGATATCACCTTGGTGAGGTGAGGTGAAATGGGTTTTAACGTCGCGCACATAGCGACGTTCATGCACGTGTGTGTGTGCTGCGTGGCTGCTTGAACTCGTCGGTTTTACAGTGCTAATTATAATCCACTGAGATAACATGCCGCAGTTTAACATTGACACCCCATTCAGACACAGTATACTGACTCCGAGCCGAACAGTCGACCACCCGACCAAGGTGAACTCATGCCATACCCTGGCGTCCGTCGTCCGTCGTCCGTACGTCAACAATTTATTCAAAATTGTACAAATGGTGGGGCTGACAACCCTGAGGGACGGGGCCAAATAGGGGTAATTTGGCTATATTGCTTTAGACGACTTCTTCTCTAGACCTAAGAGATAGATATCAAACAAATTTGGTTGGAAGCATTCTCCGGTGGTAAGAATTCAAAACTGTACAAATGGTTGGGCTGACACCGCCCAAACTGCTGAGGGGCGGGGCCAAATAGGGGTAATTTGGCTATATTTAAACGACTTCTTCTCTGGAACTATGAGATAGATATCAACCATATTTGGTTGGAAGCATTCTCCGGTAGTGAGAATTCAACATTGTACAAATGGAGGGGCTGGGACGCAACCGCCAACCCCCTGAGGGGCGTGGCCAAATAGGGGTAATTTGGCGTTATTGTTTTAAACGACTTCTTCTCTTGAACTAAGAGAAAGATATCGACCATATATTGTTGGAAACATTCTCCGGTAGTGAGAATTCAAAATTGTACAAATGGATGGGCTGAACCAAACCAACCAACCAACCAACGAAATATTTGGAGTATTATATACATGTACAATGCAAATGTATATTTTGTCATGATTGCGTCAATATCCAGGTGAGTGATACAGGCCCTATGGGCCTCTTATTCTAATTACTTATCGATCATTGACAGGGTATGAAACTCCCAAAAATTTCAGCCAGACCACAGGACTGACTAGCTGAAATACTTGCCAGCCCTGACCAAAACCTGCCTGCCCACTATAATCATATGTTTCTCGGGATAATTTAATTAAAACTTTAAATCGAATTCATTGAACATGAAGTAATGCAAGAAAAGAAATAGCAAACACTTTTTAGGTCAGATTTGTATTTAATATCCTAGAATACATCATGTAAATATCATGTCTGACTCATAGTCAGAATCTTCAGAAGTGAAGTCTGGTACCTATGATGGGATGTGTTCCACTAGTGGGTGGCTTCACCAGGTAGAAAATCATTAGAATGATTAGAATGCAGCTGTCTTGTCATCAATAATGTCATAGATGAACTCTTCAGGTTATTTCTGAATTGAGATTTTATAATTTTCATGTGGGAGAATCCCCTTTCACATTCTGCAGTTGCAGCTGGCAAAGACAGAATCAAATCTATCACAAGCAGGATGTTGCAGCATCTCCCAGTCCCAGCTACTCCATACAGCTTGTTATCAACCTCCCAGGACATCTTGTGAACATCATGGCTGCAGGAAAAGATTGAAAGCTGAATGAGACATCAAACTTTCTAAGTTGATTTAATTTTTAAAGGTTGAAAGATTTACCTTCGTAATTATGCCAATTTAGTTATTACAATATAAATCATAATGAATAAACTGAACTTCTAATTGAAGCAACTTAAACAGGTGCAAACCTTTCATACAAACCTTGTTAAGGAATGTCCATTCATTGATTACCAGTTTTGAATTTTTAACGAAGCCTCAACATTAATTAATATTTCTTAAACTGAAATATTCATATCATGATATTTTTCCCATGTAATATATTTTCTTTAGTGAAATAAGCTAATATGAAAGCTGTCTCCTACTTAATGTTTTAAGTGTTTTGTTCGGGTAAGGTCATGTCAATCCTGTTCAAGCAAGTCAGTGTACTCCAGAAGACAAGTATTGTTGATCATGCCCCTTGTCATGACCTGATCGTGACCTGAAGGGGCGGTAGGGTATAGTGGTTAAAGCGTTGGCTCCTCACGCTGAAGACCCGGGGTCGATTCCAAACATGGGCACAATGTGTGAAGCCCATTTCTATTGTCCCCCGCCGTGGTATTGTTGGAATATTGCTAAAAGCGGCGTAATACCATACTCACTCACTCGTGACCTGAAACTAGTGTACCAACCATGCAGGGTCTGCGGATGGTACCTGTCATCTCGATATACCAGTCCCCGTGGGTTCCCGATCAGAATAAATCCCTAGCACCCTTCATATTGCTGGTTATGAAAATAGTCATAGTATGATTAGCCACTGTCGTTCCCTTAAATTTGACGGACCCTTACAAGCTGCTGGTTGAATAGTAACTAGTAACACCCAGAATCGTGCCTTGAGGAATTAATTCAGCTCATAATTAATTATTTTGCTCCATTTATATGATTGCGCGACTTAACTTCTCTCCTTAAAATACAGCCGAGCTCCGTCTCCAACACCCCAGTGCAAGCGCAATTAAGGTCGGGGGCCAGTTTAACTTTATTTTATAATATCGCGTGATCTTATGAGACTTCATGTCTTCCTTGACGACGGTTGTCACTTTGATGTTACATCGACGCCATTTTTGATGCTACCTCTGCACTTGGCTGTTCTGAAAGCGTTATTTTCTTATCCTTTATTGCAATTCTTGAACCTGCCACCATGAATGTGAGCACTTATGTTCAAGGTACAATTCTAATTACGCTTCAGTAGATTCCGTACCTACATGTTGGTGTATCAGTGTGATGAGTAGTGTGTATCATGGCTCCTGTACTGATCTTCAAACACTTTGCGTGCTTTAGGGGCTAAGATGTTGAATGCAGGGGCCCTTGTGTACCTTGAACTTGTAAACATTATGAGAAAATGTGAGTTCTCTGTATTTTTTACATCTCATTGACATTCTTTATGTGCCTTTCCTACCATGATAACATGTTCATTTGGTTGTAAAATGAATTCCGTAAATTTATTAACAGTGGTTTACATGAAGTGTTTGTGAGTCTTGGGGAAGTGTTTTGGGTGGGAACTGCCCGTATTTGAGTTACAAATAGCCCAAGTGGAACACACCCCTGCCCCCACTCCCTTTTTTTAAATCCTGGATCTGCTCATGATTTCTTATAAACTCTCAGAATGTACACAGCAGTCTGAGTCCAAATCAATATGGTATGGCTAGGCGGAATCCCTTGAATTTTAGCAAATAGACTTAGTTTAGCAGTGAAAGGTAAACTGTAACTTATTATCCCATATTTTGTCTGAAGGGATCAAGTTCAAGTTATAAAGTAACAGGGAGATATACTTTGCAGTGTCTAGGCTAGCTGCCCTTGGTTATTACAATTACCTACCCTTTATCCAACATAAAACTGGAACATTTTGGAAAAGGGGAACCCCTAAAAGCTTAGCGATATAGCATCTATCTGTCAGCACAAATAATTTATTAACTGCAAAATGATATATTATTTACTAGTCACCAGCCAAAGGTTAGGGACCAGCAACATACATTCTGGGTGTTTAATACCCTGTATGTATATTCTTCTGTTTCCCCACAGTTGATCGGATGATCTGGTTCCTCCAGCCTCTGTCCCAACTGACTTATCCTGCCCCTTGCCATGTAGGTGTCATAAAGGCTTGTCTATAGCAATGCCTGTTTAGCACTTCCATGAGTTTTCACCGATATGTGGAACACCTCTGTGTACTGGTCCCTGTTTTCATAAAGCCGCAACTGAATGTTTATACTATTTTCCTACCTTAAACTAACAGTATGCAATTAATATAACCCTAATACGAATGTTGAGAGTACTTTGGTTCAAAGGCTTCAGTAATTCTGTAAAGTTTGTCCCATTTGTATTTCCAAGAATATCCTTCATGTCATCTTTTCTATCAATACTCATGATGTCAATCACTGGATTGTCTGGTCCAGACTCGATTATCTACAGACTGCCGTCATGTAGCTGGAATATTGCTGAGTGCGGCGTTTTTAAACAACAAACAAACAAACAATCTACCTTCCCTTTGCATTATCTACCTTTCGGTATCTACTATTTATATCATCTTTATTTACCTTGTTTCTTGTTTCACACCTTTCCTGTCTTTACCACCATTAGCTTTTATTTGCTGCAATAATATTCAATGATTGAATATCCTTTTCCATCTACATAATATTCTTTCCTCACATTCCATTCTTTCCACTACCTCCCTATCTATAGCAACCCACTTCAAAGTCCCTGACCATCCCTGCCCACTTGTCTCACCTGCCCGTCCCACAGACCCTTCGCCCCAGCACTGTCCCTTCTGTGTCCCTCACTATCGCTGGTCAGTACATCGTGGACGACACTGACTTTGTTGAAGTAGATCTCGTGGATGAGGAGATCATCCAGTCAACCCACTCCTTCCTGAAGGCCTTGCTATCCAGGGTGGCCAACTTCTTCAGAAGAGTCAAGAGTGTGTTTAAGAAGAAGGATGATTAGGCAGTGAACTCTGAACACATATGTATATACTTATATACAAAACATTTATGAATCATTTTAGGACTGTTGAGGCATTTGTTACAATATTTAGAAAATACATACAATCTATCTCTGTTTGTTTTTGCTGTTTTCTTAATGTTAATGAAATACATTATTTGTTACAACATTTTGTTTTGTTTTGATTTGTTCCTTTCGTCTGTTATGTTCTGGCTATGTTCTCGATTAACACATGGTGATCACACATGTAGTCCATAAACAATTGCTACATCTGGGAAGGCATACAGGTGTACCATATAAACAGGCGTTCCACCCACCTTATTTTTCCACGCCATGATGTGGGGCCAGGTATATTGGAACAGAGTTTGTCCGTCCATTTGTCTTTCTCTCTGAAGTCTTTCAGTCTGTCCATCCGCTTTTCAAAGGGGACAAATTTTCTCAAGGAATATTCCAGGAATATCACAGAGGGGACCCACTACCCCCTGTTGATAAGGAGAGTATCCATCACTGGCAGTCTGTGTGTGCATGTTCAGGGTTAGATATTGACACAAGTCTAGTCCTTGCCCAACTACCCAATAGTTTAAGTATCATGAGGAATAGTAGAAATTTGCCATTATTAAGGGTTTTGCTATAAGTTATCTTTAAAAGGCACAGTGGACTAAAACAGTTAGTTTCTATCTGATTTGCATAGAGGCAAGAACTCGGCTAAACAGATATGATGCAACACCGTTCACAGTTCATCCATACATTTCAACATGGAAGTCCTACTTTGGGTATATGTTCTTGGTACTACTTTCTTTTACTGACTTTTGTATGCCCATATTTTATGTGCGTAAATATAATTATTTAAAACATAAATATATTCTAATCTTTGATTTTCTTTTCCTGTTTTGAATACATAAATTGTGTTTATCATGTTCATGTTTGTAATGTTTTCATTTGTTTGCTAAGGACATTTCATTATCATGATGTTTATCTGAAGTAAGCCATACATTGAAATTTCCAAAATATACTTGGTATACACTGATACTTTGGCATGATATTCACACATCAGGAAAGAACATGCAAATATTATATCACTTTGTGAAATGAATGGAAGAGCGTGCTGCAATGTGAATGGTTGAAAAAAGTTATTAAATTTGACTGGTCCCGGAAATCTTTGACTGTGTATGAATACTGTTTATCTTATTGATTCAAGAAAAGGAGTCATATTATGGATGTTGATATAGGATGATGATCCATATTATTTTTCTCTCAATCTTCAATTTTAAAAATGTACCATTTTCCTTAGCAAAATGGATTACAACACTAATATAATATTTCGTTTGATCAAAGCTTATCAGAAAATTTTGATTTTGTTTTGTGCATTCTGCTGGACAGGCAGGTCACTTATGGAAATTGATTGTATCATGATGTTACAGCCTGATCTGTCTCACAACTGTGGAACAATGTGCCAAGCCCATACCTGGTGTCCCCCTGTCTGATATTTCTGGAATATTGCTAAAAGCGTCATTAAACCATACTCACAACTGTGGAGAGAAGCTAATAATAACTGATGTTTTCCGTATTTTATGCTAAGAAATTGAAACATTTGGAACCTCCAGCAACCACTGTCAGTCTCAAATCATATGTTGTCACACCAACAATTCTCTATAAATATACTTTCAAACATAAGACAAAACAACTGAAGTCAATCATCTAGAAATAGATGTTTATTCTACACAATACAGATTAGAAATAATATGCAGAAGTTGCGTAGTATCAAAGAACATTTTGAAGTATCCCTAGATTTTCATCCATATTCTTGGTTCTGTGACTTTTGTCCAATGAAACAGTTCTACCGTGTTTGCACTGTATAACAATGGCCCCAATATGGTAACTAATTCTGTAATGCTATTTCTTTTCAAAACATGCAACTTTTATATCCTGACAGATGATGGGTTTTTTGTCCACCCATAACATAAAGAATCTGCAATGATACATTCTATCCAAAATCGAATATTGTTATAAAGAATTCCCCAAGGCTGATAATTTTGGGGGAAATTGCCTGGCAGCCTCCCAAATTGTAAAATTTACTTATATCTGTGTTTAGACTAAACCTAGACTTCAGTTGCATCCAGCAGTTATATTTTTCAATTTCCAACTCAACACCTTGTGAGCAAAACATAAATAAAACAATACATGAACCAAGAATGTTATCATATTTTAGAAATAAATAGCATCTATTTTGACATAAGCCAAACAAATATACAGCATAATGTATTTGAACTACATTACTTCTGTGGATTAAGCGTTTAAGCATTTATTCCTGATGAGGAAGGTTGACCAAATCACTGTAAACAGGTGTCATGACTTCAAATAACTTTTTTTGACTACTGATATAAACATTGTGTGGCTCTATGCCAAAATCATTTCAGTCTACTCGGCTGAACTTTGCACTTCATATTTTAGAGTAATAATATGGACTATTATAAGTTGCCCAAACAGAATTTGACTTATCTCGGGCTTCAGACTAGTGTATTAAATCAAGGAATGAAAACTTTCAGATAACCTACTGCTAATATTAGCAAAGTACACAGCAGTTTTCATGAAACATGCCCATCTACTGGTATACCATGGTATAGACAAAACCTTTCCTAAATATTTGACATTTTCTCTTATAAAGTAGGTAATATTAAAACTGGCTTCATTTTGTGACAATTCTTTAACACTAACATACATTCATAAAGTAAACACACACAAAATATCTTTACAATGGATGTTTTCTCTATGAGTTGTGAAGCTTAATGTGTGAATGTAGTAAATACACAGTTAAATTAACAACAACCATCTAATGCATACACCAAGGAAGAGCCTGATTTCAAAACCAAATCTATTTTGCAAAAGTATTTTTCCCCTCATAAAGCTACCAGTGAAAGTAGATTGCTGCACCAGGCAAAATACACTGCTCAGTGTTTCTAATTTGCAAAGTTTTACCTGAAATCATAGGTGTAGGTAAAACAGCAAGGATTAATTCACATTTATAGATTGTATTGGCATTGGGAACGGTACAATGATATATCAAGTGATATATCAAGTGTCAGGTGTTAAAAGTAAATTCATATGTCACCAACTCTTGATTGCTAGAATATGCAATATGCAGTGTTCAAAATTATGGGGGTTTTGGGGTCCTTGAGGTCTTCTATGGTATTTGAAACTAGGAACCCCATGAATCTTTAACTCTTAACATGAAGGTTACAACAAGCACAACTTGACTTTCATGCTTAATTTTGAACACTGATTACGACTAGTAAGTTGTAAAGATTTTCATGTTTCATGAAACAGCCTACTGTCCATTTAGTTGATTCCATTAATGCAAGGAAAACCTTATAAATATAATATGCTACTCAAAAGAAGTTAAAGAACACCTGATGTTTCCTATGAGTTTATTTAATATGTGACAGCCATGACAGATTAACTATAGCCATATGAAAGCAATCGGGACTTTAACTTTTGAGTAGTATATTATGTGGGTAGACTGCAGTATTTGGGTCCCCACTTCGGAACGAAGATTATGTTAGCATCTTATGTTCCTCTTGCCATGTGTACAACAGAATAAACATATTTAAAAAAAATATGTAATATATCAATATATCAGCAAATTGGTGGAATTAAAATAAACGGTTTTGACTGATGTTTAAACTTGTATTGAGTGTACAAACAATGTTCAACCCATGTGTATTTCAACAGGTGTACATAATGGTGAACTATCACAGACAACTGAAGTATACATAATAAATAACTCTTGATATAAGTAACAGAGCATGACAGCCATGTCATAAAACATATATACACAATCATATTATGAACAGATATGTTCCTGAGAATAAACTAAGTCAAAATAGTCTATGGGTAAAATGGAAGATCTAATAAATAATAGGATATCACAGAAGATAATACATCGACATATAAGCAGATTTCACTGTCTAAAGACAAACAAGGATCCTCCAATGGCACAAGGGATGGACGGATTTCTGTCACCAGAGGCTGCAAATGATTTCCTTAAACATATTTGCATGAGTCATTTACGCCAGACCAGTTTTTATTTCTTTATTAGAACAGGCCAAGCCTAACCTTTGCACACACCAAAAATATTGTAAACGTGTATTATTGAAATAAGCTTTTTGTGAATTGTCTTTGAGGCTGTTTTTGTTTGTTAATTTTTTAATTAATCAACCTTGACAACAACAAAATTCCTAACTGATCAAACTATAAAAAATAACAAAGAAATGGAATTGGTCTGTCCACAAATGCAAATATCATAACTGCATTTTGAGATGACTTAAATGGACTCGATCATGAAAAAAACCCATCATTTAAAGTCAACACTTAATCAAGAGGTTCAATCCTACGGGGTTTATGCTTGGCATTATTACTCATGAAACAAACTATATTTGAATGGAAAAAATAATCGTTTTCTTGTACACTATTTACACAGAATTTGTGACAGTATTTACACAAATGTGTCCTTAATCTTGCATCAACACTTGCAGTTTTGAAGATAATTAAGCTGAAGAAATAAACAGTGATTTCTCCCTTGTCACAGCATCAAGCTATATATCACCAGACATTAATCTGTTTCATATTTAATATTATTTACAGTAGTTTGTAAAAACATATGGTCATCTATCTTCTTGAAATAGTTTTTCTTCATTTCCTAGCATTTCAAAATAATCTATTGATCAATAACAAAATCATTAAAGGCAAAATACCATATTTCCTCAAACGCCTGTCCTCGATTAAAAGCCGGAGAGTTTTCATGCACAGAATTCTCCCCATTATTATTTCTTTTATTAAACACCAGGGGTAAAAGAGTGTCTAAAAGAAATATACGCCTGGCCTTTTAATCAAGAAAATATGGTATTCATAATTGAATTTGCCTGATCTCTTACATTTGTACAAATAAGTGCCAAGTTGGGTTTGACTGAAAATATATTCAACATTCTTTCCAAATTAGGAATAAATAATCCAAAAGTCACTAATGCAGCATGCAGACATAGCCAGAAATATGTTCTTGTCTGACATCACCAGTCTCGACTTCCCAATTTAGTCAGATAGTTGTGGATGTTGACGTTGCCGCCATTGGAGCAGTCTCCGAGAGTGTGGATGATCACATACTCAGGAATGTCAAGGTTGTAAGACTTGTTGTACAGGTTGGTCCAGTTGAGCACCTCCTCTGCGGGGAGCAGTCCTATTGGTCAGAACCAAAACAGATTTGATCATAATCTTTAAAATGAAACTATTTTCCTTTGCCACAGATCATTGTATTTACATACATTTGAATTCTCTTCAAAACTGAAATGAGTTTGATAAAAAATCATACCAAATATTTAGAAGCTACTCCTATTCCTTGAAAATATTAGGAGTTTAACTGATGTTCAAATAAACTGAGCACTTATTAGAACCAGTAATTTCCTAATAGATTCATGAATATAAAACTGCCTGCAATAAAAAAACATTATTCACTGAATCAGTAACTTGAACAGCTCAACAAGCTTCTCACTTTTACAGAAAATCATATATGGTAGTGTATTTTAAAAAGTGAAATACTATTAATTATACATTTATGCAAACTATAAATACGGTGGGTGATTTCCCTATATGTCTGTAGTTAAGTATGAATATTTTATTATTATTTTTGTAATCATTTCAGGATGTGGTACTGGTGCTACACGTTTTCACATATAAAGTAACATGTAATATTACATGTATAAGTGTAGGTAACATACATATACATCAATATTTTTGTAAAATACCTACGGTTAAATAATCTGAATTCAGACCAGCGGACATCCTTTACTCCCTAACCCATCAAACACTATTTGATGTCCTTATGACAACAAGTAGGCACACTGACACCATGAAATGACCTATCATCATACCAGACATATGTATGTGCTAGACACTGACCTGTGCTTCTGGAGTCCTGCTTGTACAGGGCGTTGGCAAACTCCATGAACATCTTGAACCAAGGGGAGTCATCTCGGGGAGATGCAAGTTTCTTCTTCATTACCTAAAGTGGAGGTGAAGTAAGAGGAAATAGGATTTAATGTCGCATTCAAGATTAGTGCACTCATATAGTGATGTGTCTGTCTGTGTGTGCTTGTACTTGTCCAGACGAATGCCAACTTATAGTGCTAACCCACAGAGATACCATGCCGCAGCATAACATGAATACCCAACTCAGACACAGTTTACTGACTCCGAGCCAACTAGTCTTGATTAGCCCCTTAATGTCAAGTGCCAGGCAGGGTAACAAGTACCATCATTTATTGGTATGATGCGGCAGGGGTTCGAACCACTACCACTAGACCACAAAGGTGGTCTGAACACCTTATAGAGCAAGCACACCTGTTCATGAAAAGAGTAGGCTATGGGTGGCGAAGTAGTTTAAAGTGACAAACCAGCTGTGCAGAGTTGCATCCCTTTGACAAGCCTGAAACTTTGAGTGCAGGTTTGATACTTGAATTCACAGTGCTTATGTGTGTCAGCATATACTCATGAAGAGGGAACCAAGATGCCTTGTTAGTAATTTATCATTCTCACTATTCCTCTAGTACATTTGCCAAACTTTTGAGTTTCAACCGTAAAGTATATTTTACAATGCTTCCTTGAACTTTACATCACTTGACAATCATTTCCAATAGTATTTTACTCACCACTACAAACTACTACAATCTCATATCAAAAGTAACTTCCATCAAGAAATCTTAGTGTGTATTTAAAGGGTATGTCAAAGTTTTGTGGGATATGTTATTCTTTGACCGTGGCATAATTGCCAATACCGATTCTCAACAAACGTAAATGAATTAAACACATAAACAATATCACGCAAAAAGAAAGTCGCCAAAGTGACAAATCTGTCTACCAAATAGGGTAGTGAGTTAGCCTAGTGGTTAAAGTGTTAATATGTATAACGCTAGAAGTTTGAGTTCCGTTTCCCACATGGTTACACTGAGTTACGTGTACCCTGAGGGAATATTGCTAAAGGTGGTTCAAAACCCTGCTCATTCACCCTCACACCTATCAAATAGTGAGTGAGTCTGGTTAACATGGCTTACAACAGAGGACACTGACCTCATACCCAGCCTCCAGATGCTTGAGGTCCTTGTCCAGCTTCTGTATGGTGTCTCGGTTGCTCTTCAGCTGATCTGTCTCCATGTCATAATGATCCTTCTCATACAAGGTGTCATGGCCATGTGGTGCCTGAAACACCAGATAGACCGCTCAAGATATGTGCTGGTCAAGCGTGCTATAACAGCCTAAGACTACATTAAAGAATGGGCGTCAAGGGACTAAGATGGCTCTGTCATACAGAGCCCTGCCCAGCAACACCATTACATGGTAGATAACTTGTTGGCTTATGACTTAGATAAGACTTTAGTAAGACAATTGGTTCATTATTATGGGTGTAGTTAGAAAAAATATTTCCAAATTGAATATTGAAATTTCCCCAAACACTGCCCAACTCATGTAGTTTTTATTGTAACTAATGTTTTAGTTTTTGCAGGATCAAGGGAGAGAAAAAGGCTTTTAAGATTTAGTTTACAATGAATGGAATGCTACTTCTAAATTTCATGAGAAATGGCTTCTTTAAAGAATCCCAATTCGGGGCAAAATACTTCACCACTTTGCCACATGCACTATCTTAGATTTATCTCTGATGATGATATTTGGAGGTTATATATTTCCTAAACATCCAGATCAGCCAACATTTCAGAAGATAACACCTACATCCTTCCTCCACAGTGGTGTTACAGGCTGTTGTCCCTGTTGGACAGGGTTGTTCTCTACAGCTCGAGGCCAGCTCCTGACTGGAGAGGGCATCTGCTTAGCATACTCCAGGGGCTTTTTACTTCTGGGGATGGTCAGGCCAGTCTTTGCTGGCTGCACCTTCTCCAGAAACTCCACAAACTTCACCCAGCTAGAAGAGGAGGAACATTTGTCAGAACACACAAATTCCAACATGCAATGATAGTGTATCTTGAATATAGGGCCTGTGGTGTTTTGTAGCATATTGTAGACTCTATTATTTACAGGTCACCATCATATACAAACAACCAAACAAATATCTACAGGTAACCTACTTGTACTGCCCATCTCCATTGGTATCTTCACACTTAGCGAGGATCTTGTTCATCACAGATTCCTGAAGTCTGACGCCCTTGGAGAACACGATGCCCTTTATCTGCATCAGAAAGAATGTCCAGTGAATCAGTATGGTATTACACCATTTTTAGCAATATTCCAGCAATATCACGACGGGGAACACCAGAAATAGGCTTCACAAATTGTAACTATGTGGGAATTGAACCTGGGCCTTCGGCGTGACGAGCGAACACTTTAACCATTAGGCTACCCAATTGCCCCTTAGAGAGAAAATGTCAAGATTAACATCTTGTCTATATCTAGTCTCTGAAATGAAAATATTTTGCAGAAAAAAATGTTTAATTAATTTGATAAAAAATAATAAAAAGGAGGCCAGAGACTCATTTTATTTTAGACTTGCATGGGCTATATTGGATCTATTTGATTCAAGGTCTGTATTATAGACTACAAGGCAACAAGAAGACATAAATATATATTTTGTAAGGGTAGCTTTAGAACCTAGCCTTCATTACACTGATATACAGTTTAATAAAATCTGAAGGGATACAACAATTTTGACAAAAGCTGGTCTTGAGAGTCATCTCCCCTTGACTGTCATACCTCATCTGCAGAAAGAGTTTCTCTCATTTCCCGGTCAGCTGCCTGGAAGCGTGCCACCAGACCCTCGAAGTCAATGCCATCCTCTTGGAGTTGCTGTTCAGCCATGTTCAGTAATTTCCCCACGTTACTGTCATAGTACGGGGAGGATGGACGACTTGCTCGACTAGGGACAGAACAATATAAAATACTATCAACATTGAGTGTGTTGCAGAATTGAATTGTTTTCATAAACTTCACTTCACACAAACTATCACAACATATCATATATAAATATTGGTAGCTTGATCCCATAATTTTAAGTGCTGGTATAATCCCAAATTTTGATCTAATGTTTAATTAAAGAGTGTTTTTCTGATCATTTCAGAAATACAGGCTGATAACCATGATAATCAACAAACCTAAAATATTATCAAATATTATGTTGCAACAGACTAGTTGTAATCAACATGACTATTCTTGTTATGTCCTGTGTTTTGGGACACACAACTTCATGACAAATGACGACCATGAACAATCTACAAATGTCTCATTAAATTACATATATAATATGCACTAAGTATGATGTAGAAATATATATGACAGAAAAAGTTGTCTCACACAGCACACCATAACACCAGCACCAAAATCACAGCCAATCCAAAACCTCACTCTTAAGCAGTGGTCATACAGAGTGCAGTCAGAGGTGGATCCAGAAGTTTGAAAAGTGGAGGGGGAAGAGGGGTATCTTCCCAAGGCAAGGGAGTTAACTGAATGTAAAAGTCTAGTTTCCACCCTTGCCGAACTTGGCTGGGATTATGGAGTTATATTTTGGCTAGACTAATGAGTCTATGGATAGTCCAATCAAAATCGTGTAACAAAATCGAGTTCGTTGACAACATGGATTTCAACGTGCAGACTTTGGTCAACTGCAGGATTTGCAAATGATATGTACCATCAACAGGGCATATTTTCCAAATCTTTTCATGTGTTTAACCAAAGTGCTCACGTGATTTGATGCACTTCAGAAGGTACAACCCATTTTATTACAATATAGATCTTGATCATTGATCAGATCTTGACTGGTCATAACTCGTAATCGCCATTGGTGGCGCTATGATCGAGCCCAGAATTTCCAACCTAGTTCGGAGTTTATAGTCAGTTAACTCCCTTGCCTCAGAGAGATGGAAGAGGGGTGGGGATGCACACTACTCACATTGCAAAGTGAACAAGCATGCATGAAGCGATTGACATAGGGTGACAGGAAATAAAATGTGACAAAATACAGCGAGTGCGGTGCACCCTGCATTCCCTCTGGACCCACCAATATTGGTGCTGGGACACTGCAGTATTGTGCATGTATGCAAACATACTCAGAGCAATGATACAATGGTCAATGTTATATTAAAGTAATATATCAATATTTGTATGAATGACACATAATTAATGATTCATATCCCTAAAGAGATTCAATGTTCCATTCTCTGCAGCTATTCAAAATCTAGGATGCAAACAAATCTTGTAAGTTTCTACAAATACAATAACTTTCTCTCCGTCCTGACTGGTTTACAGCAACACAAGCTTACACCGGTGACTGACTCCATGAACATGTATTCTTAGTTCTCAGATACTGGAACACCTTCCAACCCTATTAACGCCCACTCCCACAGGTAGCAATGATTTTTTAATGATGTTTCTTCTCAGCAATATGTATCAAAATCTGGACTACATTGTTGCAATACTTACGGACTCCACGGCCTGGGACCGTCAACATGATTTGTGTAGTAATGACCTTGTTTACCAGTCGACATGTATGATCGAGGACTGTAAAGGTCTACTGGCCAACTGGACAGGAGAGAAAACATTCTAGCCATAGGTGAAATAGTTTTACATTTTTATAAAACATTAAGTGCCTCCAAGACAGGTGTCATTTTAGCACAGTTCAGAGTTCTTTTCTTCATTTTTGTCTTGTACAGAAATGATAGTTCCATACATATTGTTAGTGTGATCTCCCTCACTGAGCGGGTCTCTTTTTCAATAGAAAATGGTAGATAGTTGTTGGATGCCATTTAGTTTATCAACAATTCTGAACTAAGCTGTACCACGTCAGGTCAGCTCCTAATAAAGATAAACATCCACCTCTTGAATAAAAATATAGATTAAAATACTAATCATTTTAATCTGTCTTCTATGTTTACAGAACAAATTCTTGTATTAGTTTTGAACTAAATACTCTACTGACTGCAAGAATATCTTCTATGTAAATATTGTTTTAACTAGGCAGAGGCGTTGGGGTGGCCTAGTGGTTAAAGTGTTGGCCTGTTTGCTAATGAACTGGGTTTGATTCCCCACATTGGTATAATGTGTGAAGTCCATTCCTGGTGTCTAGTGCCATAAATAGCTGGAATATTGCTAAAACCAACTCACTCACTCTAGACAAGGTTGTTGAGAGATTAATACTATAGACTCTATAATTTGATGAGTCTAAAGACTATAAACTGTTTCACTATTCTTTGATTAATCAATTATTCACCTATTAGGAACTGGTCATTTATTTTATGGAGTGGAGCAGGGGATGTATGCTTTTTTCAGGTCTGTATCATATTTTGCTGACCCCCAACATTTTTTCATCCCCCCTTCCCCTGTCTATGATAAATGACCAGGCCAAGAATAATGTTCAAAGTTATAACTTTAAAAAAAAAAAATAGAACTTTGTCATTTTTTCATGATCCCCCCTTTCAATGATATTGTAATACCAAGCATACCATATTCCCACCCTGATCCAACAAGAGCACCCTGACCAACTTCTAAAACAAACTGTAAGTGATCTTTTTAAACACCACCTACTAAGACCAAAACTTAACATGGCAGTCTGTATTTTCTTGTGTTGTACATTACAGATTTGTTAAAAAAGCCAGCAGTGTAGAATGCGTATATAATTGCCTATATTGTCAAATAATGTTTAGTTTCATGGACGTTTGACCTAATTATGTTTACTTCCGCTCCATCTCTGGCAACAAAATTAACTTGCTGTTTATTATGGTTTAATAAGCGCCCCAATTTTTTCTAAGTGGAGCTTATTATGGCAAATACGGTATGTGATAATGATGTTATACCATTGCACATCGTCAATACTTCACAGGATTTGTATATACAACTTTCCTGTCTGAGGTCCAGTAGATAGAGGGTCTGCCTAGAGAGGGGAAGGTCCGTGGTTCTATCCCCGGCAGTGTCACACCAAAACATTTTGGTACCTTCTGTTGCCCTGCCTGGTGCTCGCCACAAAGCGGATACAACAAGGACTGGCCGGCACCAGGTAAATATAATGAGTAGGGTATCCATGCTAAACTGCAGCATGGTATGTCTTAGCATTATAAAGCTTCAGCACAAGCAGTCACTCACACATGTGTGTTCACATCGCTACATAAGAGCAATAATTTTTAACCTCATCTCACACTACTTTCCTTTTGATTGATTGATTGATTGATCATGATGGAGAACCTTAGTGAATGCATTGTGTACAAGCATGTGAAGTATTGACAAAACCCCAGATCACTGTTTGGAAGCTCAGCTAAGTCAGGAATAATTAAGTACTATCAACATGAAATAGCTTCACTTTTAACGACAGAAATTAACATTGACCATTTTATGATTGGAATACTACCTGTGAATGTTTGGACACACAAATGATTGACAGAGGTTTCTGATGGGTCTACCTGACTACAATATAGTGTAAAGCAACTCAAAATAAAGGTTTGTCCTAATCTGGTGACACTGCATGCTTTGTATAAAATAGAAATGTATGCTTTCTGTAAAACTTGAAAATTGATAAGCGGAAATAGATGATTTTTATTTTGTGTGTGACCCCACTAGGTATTTTCAATGTATTGTTATTAAGTACTTTGAGGCGGTCATTGGAGCAAGCTGTTTGGTAAAACACAACTTCCATGAGAAAACTTGAAAACAGATAAAAACATAAGCATTGCTGTGTTCAATCATTAACTAAAAAACAAAAGTTTTATTTACATTGATTTTACTATGTAATATTATTACTGCCTAGTGCCTACTGACCATAGGCCCTAATCTTACTGCCTACTGCCTACTGACCACCCCTGTCAAGTCTCTCTTGTAAGTATGGTAAGTGCAGGCAGTCTACTGTGAGGGTTCAAACAGGGACGTGCAACAGAGAAACCATGGCAACTGATCAACAATTCAAATACATATGTGTTTGTGATTGGATTCAATTTCAAACAATCTGATAATATGAACACAATGTTTTATAAAAAAAATAACAATATTGACTTAAAACAGTCATGATAAACATTTTTTGATGGAAACTATTATTTCTCAATCTTAATTAAGAATTATTTTTTTTAAAATGGTTGATCAGTTGCGAAAACATAAGTCAGCCATGACAGAATTATTAATTCTGATTCAATGGTTGATTGATGTTTGAAGTTATTTGAGTCAAAGCACACAATAAAACCAATTGTCAACTAAAGTTACCCATTGCTGTTTGTTTCCTTCATCGCAGTTCCGATAAATGACAGGAATTTCTCATAATTGACTTCCTGCAGTTTGGTTGGCGATACAAACATGGAAGCTATCAAACGCAGCAAGTCTGATGACAAGGTCAACTGAAAACGGAAAGTATTTATTTGATTTGAATACATATCTTCAATGAAGAAAACATGTCTTTTGTTTTCTATCATGTTAAATAATGTAAATAAATGACTTCTGTTAACTTTTCCATATCACCTGTAGAGTAGGGGCACTAACTTACTTATACCATGTGGTCTACGAAAACTACACTGCAAAAAACCTTGACACCAAGGCTTGCTCCCCTCTCATCTAAATTGTATCGTCCAGCCTCTGCACATTGAATGTGCAGGGTCATTACAAAAAATAACAACCCAAGAAAACAATGGACATAATGCATCGTAGTGATATAACTGAAGATATTGCCAAGTGAACATGGTTTGTCAAACCAGTCTTGGTTTTCGGGTCAGCACATGAATAAACAAAATAGATTTCTTATTTCATTTTTTCCTTTGCTTTTTATGTATGTAAGGTTGTAGACCTGTAAACCAAATGTATAAAATATATATCGCCTCATCAATGAAATAAATGAATACATACCAACATAATAATCATTATTCCATATTCTTAATAATTTTAAAGAATCAAGTTTAACGTTCACATTTTATCTGCTCTCTTAGAATTCAGAAATTTTCAGATTACAGCACAGTGCCTTAAATCATTTTACTTTGTGTTTTCCCTGCAGAGATTTATGTACAAATGGTACAAAACTATATTTTATAAGATCGCACAGAAAATTGATCTTTCCTTCTACCGCCATTTCCACTTACCTTGCTGTTTTTGAGTGAGAAAAATACATTTTTATAATGGCACCATCCACTTAGTGTTCTGTCATAGTTCTCTGTAATATCAAGATATGTGTCTTTTAACTTGACAGGATCAGCTCCTTGGAGCTCTGCAGAAACCATCTTCAAAACAGTGGCCTCCTCATCCCTTGTTAAGCCCAGAGGTTGTTCTGGCAAAAATGTATCTTTGGGTAATAAAGCCATGAATTCATATTTCTTATCTTCCAGTGTCAATGATCGACGACGTGTGTCTGGCTGGTAATCCCTTCTCTCTGATGGCATGGGGTCATAGAGTGCTGGGCTTTCTCGGCCATTGACAATAACACCACTTGGTCCACCACTGTAGCCACCACTGGTACCTTCGTTGTAGCCGCCTCCACCAGTGCCACCGATGTTGTAGCCACCGCCAATACCATCATTGTAGCCACCAGAACCTCCATTGTAGCCGCCACTGGTTCCGCCGTTGTTGTAGCCTCCACCGGTACCACCAGCATGGTAGCCACCATCTATGCCACCACTGTTGTAATTCTGTCCGGAGTCGTCTGGTGCCTGAAGTCTGACGCTGTTTCCACTTGTCCTATTTTGGTACCTCCTAGTCCAAGGCTCTGGTTCAAAGACAGTTGAGCTCTGGTTCTTGACTTTATTGTGGTCAATGGGAGGCAGGTTGACATACCTTCGGCCCAAGTCTTTGGAATCGGGCCGTGCTCGTGCATAAGTTGTTGGTTGGTTGTACCCAACATTGAATTCCTGAAACAAGGAAGATATGTGGATTTATTAAATGACAACAGGCATACATTCTTACTTTCTGGACAACAGTATTTGGGCAAAAATCACTTATAATCACTTTGAAATAAACCCTGGATATCTTTGTATCGGACAAACCAAGTACCAACTATTTCTGAAAAGTGTGGTTCAATGGCAATGGGTACCTCAGAGGTCTAATCAGGACATATTGACATAGGTACCTTGAAGGTCTAGTAGGGGCAAGTTGATAGATGGTGCCTCGAATGTCTAATCAGGACAAGTTGACATGGGTACCTTGAAGGTCTAGTAGGGACAAGTTGATAGATGGTGCCTCGAATGTCTAATCAGGACAAGTTGACATGGGTACCTTGAAGGTCTAGTAGGGACAAGTTGATAGATGGTGCCTCGTGGGTCTAATCAGGACAAGTTGACATGGGTACCGCGAAGGTCTAGTGAACAAGTTGACATGGGTACCTTGAGGTCTAGTAGGGATAAGTTGATGCATGGTGCCTCGAAGGTCTAATCAGGACAAGTTGACATGGTTACCTTGAAGGTCTAGTGAACAAGTTGACATGGGTACCTCAAAGGTCTGGTGAACAAGTTGGCTTGGGTGCCTTGAAGGTCTAGTAGGGACAAGTTGATAAGGGTACCTCGAACAACTAGTGAACAAGTTAATATGGGTACCACAAAGTCTATTAGTGGGTACTTATAGAAAGACAATGTGACAGAAAGGGCATAGATGTCATGGACAATGGAAATAATATTCTAGTGGTGTAAAGATTCACCAAAAGATTTGGTTTGTGCATTGCAGGGGTCCGGAAAATTTAAAATCCCAATCGGACATTTGCATTTAGGCCACGTCCCCTTCAAATAGCGTATTTTAGTACGACTTTTCACACAGTACAAGTTTACGTATTCATAATATGATGAATTATGAATTGTTTCAATTTAAATTGTTTAATTCACCGGACAATTAATAACAAATAATATCATTTTAGACATACATGGAAAACATATGTTTGTTTCTGTTATAATAACGATCTGTTAACGTAGTGAACGGTCTAATTAATATTCATGAGTTATATTCATGAGTCTGCTCAAGTGTACGCGTTGTAACATTTGGATCGAGACTATTATCCCATATTTGGTTATCACGTGACCTCACGGGAAAAGGGTTTTCTAAAACTAAAGATTTTTTTAAAAACAAGACAGATAATTTAATCACAAATACTAAAATATCGTTGATAGCAATAGTTATTTGAATACTTTTTTCATCTGTACTTTATTATTGACCATAAAAAATTTTGATATCGATCGTCCGAGAAAGCAAAATGGCAGTCAATCAAGATTCAATATACGACTAGCTACTGAAAACAATAAAATCTGCAAATCCTCATTGTATGTCAACCAAGTGAAAGTCATTAGCCACGACTTACAAAATGATCGTCCAGACTTTGAGGGTTTGGCAGATCCGCTCGACTGATCTGCATCTGTCGACTGGCAATCGTCACGCTTTCGCTACTTGTCTGAGGTTACGTATCGTAGCATTGTGAGGATAATGAGGTACATCGATGATGCAAGGTATTTATGAACAATTGTAAACACTTTTCACTCAAATTTACAAGATGTTCTCAGTAATAAATCCTCGATTAATCAGTGTCAACTCAGTTTATTGCCTATTACAGTGATTGACCGATTGGACTATCATGTAGGTATGATGTATTTACAGCAATCAAAACAAACAAAGCTTGTCAGTGTAGTTAATCTTCATTGTGTTGCAACTGCAGACAGAAACTGAAACAGTCCTAACTGTTGATCATGTCCGGTCAAAATTTAAGAATGTCCTGACAATACTTTTTAAAATGTCCGGTAAGCAATATTTTAAACCGGACATTTGAGATTCCCAATCGGACATGTCTGGCGCATATGACGGTTTCCGGACCCCTGGTGCATTGCAATAGTTGTGCCATGATATGAATATCATATTATGATGTCTTCGACTCATGAATTGATACAAACTGAACAAGAATGATGAAACAAGAAATATAAACAGGTTTGAAAACAAATTCCAATGTCAGATAATATTTAAAAGAGTTCTCAAGTGATGTCACTTCAGTTGAATGAAATTTGCTGAATATGTGTTGGTATGGCCCCTATTAATTTCCTTTGATGATGGAATATGTCTTTTTAACAAATGTAGAATTTGTGTGTACAGTATAGTCAGTGAGTGAGTTGTGTTTAATGTTCTTTGAACCATATTTTAGTTATACCAAGGCATGTCAGCCTAATGTGGGAGGAATGCCCAATTTGGTGCAAGCTTAAGATGTTGGTGAAACCCACAACCCATCGTTGGGGCAGGATACGCCCACCTTTTCGTGAACACCTCGTATCATCATAAACCCATACCTATGATGCAGTCAGAATCATGCAATGGACTCTACTTGTAGTAGAGATTTCTTATGGTTATGGAAAGGGTTTTAATGTATCTGTTTATTTCTTCAATCACTTCAATCTGCTTTTTTCTCTATATAGTGGGATACTGTAAACAGCTTTATTTCTGCGCCGTTAAAATATTGCGAATACCACACCAAAGACAATACTGCGACGAGATATTTTTGCGAGTTGCCATGTTGAGATGACACCTCGATTACCAAACAATAGACAGCTTCTCTCCGAAGCTAGTTAATCTGAGTTGGCCGGAAAGTTGACCAGTGTCATGAAACCGATTCACGCAAGGTGGCTTGTTTCCCGTGTGGACGCAATCAAGCAAGGTTGGGAGAAGGCATGATTACTGAGAGGCAACAGTGACACTAATTGGTCTGTTTACACTGTCATTTGTGATGTATTGTGTGACCATTCTGCATTCATTTGTGTTTTTAACTTATTGACTAAACTTGTGGTTCTGGTTGATGATTTCAACATTTGATGACGTGTTGCAATGAACAAAGTATGTATGTATTATTTATACTTATTTTTGCGTTTTTAATTTTTGCGATTGAGTCTCTAAAACGGTCGCAAAAAATTCCCTGTTTACAGTATATAACAAGGAAGTGTGGCATTGTACCATGACAGTGTTCTAGGACAACACAACTATCAGTCATGACCTGGCTGTGTTTGTGTGGCATTGTACCATGACAGTGTTCCAGGACAACACAACTATCAGTCATGACCTGGCTGTGTTTGTGTGGCATTGTACCATGACAGTGTTCCAGGACAACACAACTATCAGTCATGACCTGGCTGTGTTTGCGCGGCATTGTACCCTGACAGTGTTCCAGAATGACACAAAGTGCCAGTCATGACCTGGCTGTGTTTGCGTGGCATTGTACCCTGACAGTGTTCCAGAATGACATAAAGTGCTAGTCATGACCTGGCTGTGTTTGTGTGGCATTGTACCTTGACAGTGTTCCAGAATGACACAAGTGCCAGTCATGACCTGGCTGTGTTTGTGTGGCATTGTACCCTAACAGTGTTTCAGAATGACACAAAGTGCCAGTCATGACCTGGCTGTGTTTGTGTGGCATTGTACCCTGACTGTGTTCCAGAATGACACAAAGTGCCAGTCATGACCTGGCTTTGTTTGCGTGGCATTGTACCCTGACAGAGTTCCAGAATGACACAAAGTACCAGTCATGACCTGGTTGTGTTTGTGTGGCATTGTACCTTGACAGTGTTCCAGAATGACACAAGTGCCAGTCATGACCTGGCTGTGTTTGTGTGGCATTGTACCCTAACAGTGTTTCAGAATGACACAAAGTGCCAGTCATGACCTGGCTGTGTTTGTGTGGCATTGTACCCTGACAGTGTTCCAGAATGACACAAAGTGCCAGTCATGACCTGGCTGTGTTTGCGTGGCATTGTACCCTGACAGTGTTCCAGAATGACACAAAGTGCCAGTCATGACCTGGCTGTGTTTGTGTGGCATTGTACCCTGACAGTGTTCCAGAATGACATAAAGTGCCAGTCATGACCTGGCTGTGTTTGTGTGGCATTGTACCCTGACAGAGTTCCAGAATGACACAAAGTGCCAGTCATGACCTGGCTGTGTTTGTGTGGCATTGTACCCTGACAGTGTTCCAGAATGACACAAAGTGCCAGTCATGACCTGGCTGTGTTTGCGTGGCATTGTACCCTGACAGAGTTCCAGAATGACACAAAGTGCCAGTCATGACCTGGCTGTGTTTGTGTGGCATTGTACCCTGACAGTGCTGATCTGGCCAGTATGTTCTAATAGGTTTCAAAATGTTTCCAAAACGTGGACTTGGAATAGAGAGTGAACTCACTTGTGCTCAAGTTTTTAGAAGTGTATAATTGAATTGTGCAGCCCTAGACTTGTGCTCAGTGCTATACACACAAAGCAGATATATACTCCCTCTCTCTAACCTTGTCAACCGCAGGACCAATAACTGTAACATCATAGGGGTTCGAAACACCAACACCCATGCCAAAGTTGCCCTAGATACACAATTAGCAACTTGAGTGGAAATAAATCTGCTATTTTGGGAATATTAAGAGAAAGACACAACCATCCAAATTTATGTTTATGGATCCAATGAGCTTACAATTTCTTAAAATAATTATAAAAATTTCAAGCAAAACCTTTTTTAATGCTACCAAACACCAATTCTTTTGTCAGTGAATTTCACTATTTCAATTAAACAGTTTAAACACATATTTAGTCAAGAAACCATATGAACCTTTCACCAGCATGATCCTGTCAACTGAGAACGGTATTTAAATGTTCATCATTCAGATCTACAGACCGATGTTGATAGTTTCCTCCTTTGGGACTCTTCATATTTTTAACAACTTGGATTACGTACATATTTTTAATAAAAAGAATAAAAATGTGAATACAAGATTTTTATAAAATAAGATCTAAATCAGGTGATGACAAGTATTATGGAGTAACAGAAAAACAGTTATTAATGATGATTTAAGGATTGCTTCTCTTTCCAAAATAAGATACTTTGAATCGATTTGATTACTGTAATTACTAAACTTGACTGAATTACAAATTGTAATTTTATGAAAAATTGGGGTAGGCAGATTCATAAAGCTAAGTAATAAAAAAATGAGTGGTAACAGACAAATATGACTCAGCTGTCTTTCAACTTTCAAGTACACATAAATATTACAAAAACAGGTCATTATACAGAACAAACCCCCAACACAACCTGTTTTCTTCAAAAGTATAAAAACTAACAAACAAATCACCCAACAGTCTTTAAGAAGGCCATAAATAGCCACAGTATACACACACATAAAGTATCCTGCATTAAATAAATGAATCTACAATTTTGGATAGCCATGTAAAATATCAAACAAGGTGCCACTCCCACAGAAACATGTGATAGTGACACTTAAAAAGTCAGCTGTTTTTATTGAATCTTGTTTATTTCTGTCAACATTGACAACCTTTGAAGGACGCTTGTTGTCCATTTCAGTTGACACTGTTGGTATTTCAAAAGCAAAGGGTTTGGCCTACCGGTATACTCTTGGTAAATAATGAACACCTCTCACTTTGATATCCAGATTGTTAAACAGCTCATCCAAACTATGTTTTAATATAGCCAGGTGTGGCAACTATTTCTCACTCTGAACTTGAAACAATCTTAAGCCTTTATTAGTCCTTTGAAGTAGATATAAGATTGAAGAGTAAACACTACCAGTACTTAAATCTTCTGTTCAATATTAACAGTTTTACAAAAAGATATTTGTTTTTACTTTCTCATGTTGTTTCAGCTATCGAACACTGAAAGACTCCTTTTTTCACAGTAGCAGATATACTTCATAGATATAGATATAGATATAGATATATAGTGTATGTGTACTACCAGATTGTCATTTTCACAGAAAACTATTAAACAGCTAGTCTGACTCACAGTCCTTGAACAATATCATTTTCCCTTCTGCCAAGCAGTTACTGTAATGCTTTAACCCTAAATGAAGCAAGTCTAGATTTTCCACAGGTTCTGAATTTCCCATCTCACTGAGGCTCCTTATCAATCTAAATGGAGTTGCATGTTTTTGTCAAAATTAAATATTTTCTGAGACTTAGCACTAGTCCTTTGAAAAGGCTAAAGGTCATGGTATTCAAGAAATCCAAATAAAGATTTTTTGGTCAAACTTTTAAATTTCATTATGGATATTACACATTTAGTAATGGTGAAAAAGTGTTCTAATATAATATCGCCGCAAATAGCTGCGAAATTGCTGATGCGGCGTTAAGCAATATTCACTCACTCTAATATAATAATATTTTTTGACTTGACATGGGAATAGAATGAATCCTCTCTGCGTAAAGAACCACTGAAGGTGAAGATCCTATACAACTGAGTAATAGCACAGATGAAAAGAGGAAGAAAAGACTATCAGGGAGTTCCAAATGCAAAGAAAATAGAGCAGAGCAATTATATTGTTGTAGATATTCTAGTCATCCTGTCCTTTATGTTTGTTTGTTTGTTTATTTGTTGTTTAACGCCGCACTCAGCAATATTCCAGCTATATGATGGCGGTCTGTGTAAATAATCAAATCGGGACCAGACAATCCAGTGATTGACATCATGAGCATTGATCCACGTAAATAGGATACAATGACTTTCGTTTCTGAGCGCCATGGCATTTACACCAAAAAGGATTATTATCAAGGTTATGTTTGTTTTCTATAGCGGTTTTCATGTGGTAAGATCGATATTTCTGAATCTAGGTGGCAAAGAAAGCTGTTTATAAATGTTTTAGAAACCTGACTGGTTCAAGAACCCATGCTTCCTTCATTTACATTGGATGGTCTTACTTCACTCAGGGTTCACCTGGTGTGACTTTCTATGTGTTGTGTGTTTCTAGGTGTTGTCAGATCTTGACTCAGTGAGGTGTGGTATGGGAGAAAAAGATCTGATGTTAATTAGATTAGAGTAAAATTGATTTTTTCATAACTATTAATTGTCATGACAATGGCATTTGAAACAAATTTGACAACTCATCCACAAAACAGTCCAGCAGCCTCGAGCCTCGATCCAGTCATATGTCATATTTCTATGACTTCATCAAACACCACCGGCTTTTGTTTCAAATAACAAATGCTGACACAATGCTGGATAAGTTGAGCTATTGCATGCAACAAACACAGC
Organism: Haliotis cracherodii; assembly: GCF_022045235.1. NCBI lineage: Eukaryota > Metazoa > Mollusca > Gastropoda > Lepetellida > Haliotidae > Haliotis > Haliotis cracherodii. Next base: position 12,036,774 of record NW_027266297.1, read on the forward strand.
TGAAGAAAGATTCAAATAGTCGCTTAACAGACCAAGCTTGAAATGTTCCATTCAGATGCAAAGTATCACTATTTACATATACCACAAAGCATCAGGCAGCGAACCATGCTACTCAACTTTTGATAGGGATATAGAGAAATTTTATACATTTACAAAACTCTGTGGACAACAACGTATGGAGATGTGTACTTATGTCTATTTTAACCTGAAACAAAATTAACAATGTGTCAGTTACATAATAAAATTAGATACTATTCATTTGACAAAATTTCAATGTAATCCATCCCATTCTGTTCCACTTGGAATATCTCCATAAAAAATTAAGTAGTATAATTTAATTCATCTATCAATTCAAATATGCATAAAAGAAAAAACATAGAAAGTTGTCTTTATCAATGTTTATTCTAAATTTTGTTTTAAAGGTGTGATTATACTACAGACACATCATTATAGTCGTAAAATTTTACTTATCATAATAAAATCTAGGGTATGTAAAGTTTCACCAGTTAATAACCACGTATTAACAACCACACATCAAACCCAGCTAGAAGTCTACAACAGGACACAGAGTATGTATGTATGTATGTATATTGTTACACTGCATTGTTACTATAGGACAGTGTCCGATATAGCCCGTGACTGGTAACATTTATGTCGGGATAGATGAAATTTATTCCTACCTGCCCGACTATCCATCAGAAAGTTTCAGCACTTTGTATTCAACTTGATAGCGTTGATTAATGTACTACAAAATTGTTTTACTGAAAATCACGACTGCATTTCATTCCAAGTCATGTCAACATTACCTGCTTATCAGCTTCCGTTTATGAACTGTTAAATATATGTCTAATCGTAGTACTGGTTCCAGTCGATGAAATGGCTGTCACTGTATTTTTGTTGTTGCATGTCTTTACAAATACGGGCCAGCAACTTTCAAGATGGCCTAGTTACCTGTATGCGTTACCAGTCCCTCTGGCTTTTTGGAAGTAACTATTGTTTCAGACACTGCTATACAATCCCATGAACATGTATTTAGTCCCTTATTTGGCAAGCTGATTACATCTCTTAAAACTATAACCTCATCAAGGATAGAAGTTCATAATTAGCACCAGTATTTATTTTAAATACATTAATATGAAAACACCAATCACTTCCTTCCTGGCAGCTGAAATATCATTGCAATCTGTTACTCTGATTGGCTACCCCTCTGCATTAAATTCTAACAACCCCAACATAGTAGGTCATGTCAGGTGAACCTTCTAATCGGCTTCTATTTTCTTAGTGTGGGGGCATTCGTCACCAATCGCTCCTTTCCGTAACCTGCAAGAAGTCTCGTCCCTCTATCAATGAATGTTATGTGCGAAAATACGACAAACCAATCAGAATGCACATATGATTTCAAGTTCTTCGTCAAAGAATCCCTTAGAAACAATTTTGGATTTTACATATGTCTTGCATCTAAAAATATACCCAAGACACAGTTAAATGTGTTCAGTCATACTGTATAATTCCGCATGTCCCGATGTGCTTTAAATTGCATCTGACATATATATAATATATGGAGAAATATATGTGAACCATTACGCAAAGAGTTGACAATTGTTTTAGGTATGCCAGTTTGCACTAAGATGGAACCCAGTCACAAAAATGGCCATGCATGCGAGGGGCACGAGTCGCTATTCGGCTTGTCCCGGAGTAACACGAGTTGGTCACGAATGAGTGTGGGTGATGAGCAAGCCAAGCATTCAAAGCAACACATCTGATTTTGGTATCTCAAAAACAATGTTAATAGGCCTTGTCTTTTTTCTGAGCACCATGGCATCTACATGCAAAAGGGTGGTCTCTCAATAGTACATTTGTGTTTTAGTATTATTCTTTTATTTCGAACCAAATTTCAAAATCAGGGCCAGAAAGTGGCAGGGAGCGGATTGTGTTGACGTGGTAAAGCCGTTAGCTGACATTTGGCTGAAAAAAGCACTTGTTTTTCATTGACAGGGCAATCAATGGAGAGTTTTTCAGATCTTGAAGGAGAGAGCTGCCATTTCATAGCTAATCCTTTGCTAACTATGACATAAAGCCCAATAACTTTACAAAGTTCTATCCCTGATCTGAATATAAACATTTTTATCAATACCATTAGTGTTATTTATAACCATATTATAGCTATCAATCATCATTATCCCATTTATGATTACCTAAAACCATTAATTAGTTTTCATTACATCTACCTCTAACATCACAAATATATGTCTACAATGGCTAAAACACCTCAACCTCCACACACTGACACACAAATAAAACAAAACCTCAAATACAGATGTTAAAACTGTTTCCCAGACAACTGCTTTTGTTTCAATAGAATATTCCCAACAGAAATTAGATTATATGATCCGCTCAGAAACAGAAATTCTAGAATTAAAGTTTTAGTCACATTGACAAGTCACATTTGTATTTAGTTCATTATGAGATATATGTAACACTGAAACTATTCAGAACAAAAGAGAGTTCAAAGTTGTTGTCCAGTGTCCATATTTATAAGCATTCACTTTGCTTTCAATCTGAAAGGTAAAATATGTAGCTACATATTTCCTGATTACAAACTTAACTTTGAATAAGAGAAAGAATGTATTAATCATGACACTTGTTTTCATGTTTTGGTTGGTTCCAAATTGTTTACTGTTAATACTTGAGATTTTCTATACATTCTGACTTAAATATTTTCTTGTTCATTCAGAAACAATTTTTCTTTTTTTAAACTGCCTATCTCATAGTCAACATTATTGGACTAGGAGTATAATTTAATGTACATCTTGTCATAGTCATTAAGCATGGATCTTTTTCTGTAAACTTTACTTATAAAATAAGAAGGGAAAATAATGCATATAAGTTTCTTCATAGATCAGCTGAGCAGACAAATTAATTCAAATTGAAACTGAAATTTTCAGACTTATAACTCTGTAAATGTGAAGAAAAACTTAAATATTGCATCTGTATGGAACAGAGTGGATGCTGCCATAGAATGGTTTGAAAAATGTTTTAGCAGATAATTTGTTTATGGAATGATGTATTGATAGATTAATGGATTATTATGAACCACTTCTTTAAACTTCATTTGTTTCCACATGCTGAATATCAAACAGAATGTCTCAAATAATAGAAAGTCATTCAATAATAATAACAATAACAATAACAATAACAATAACAATAATAATAATAATATATAATAATGTTGGTGATTAGAATAACAATAATAGTGACAACGCTGCTGATAATATTATTAACACAAATGAGCAACGACCAATGTCCACAATACTCTCCTTAATTTTCAAGTTATTTAACTTACTGGTATGTTTTAATCAAACACGAGGTAATTAGACTTCTTCTACTTACCTGATTCACGTTGTGCAATTTTCGAGTATATTCTCGGAGCATTGCGGGGTCAAGGTGATTCGGCTTTTCTGTGATTGGATGAAGTGTTTCTACTCGAGGGTAGACTCGTGGACTCACTCCTCCTTGACTGAAATAGTTACGAGAAATGAAATTAGCATCAACATGTACAGCATCAATATTACAAATTTAAGGATACATCAACATCACAATATACAATGACATCCCTACCTCTTCTAGATACCTATCAAGAGACAAAATTTGTTGACTTAAATTTATCACAGGTATGAACAGAAAGAAAAGTCTGTGTTGTGTTTAACATATAATTGTTCTATTTTCATACACAAAAGGTCACAGATAAAAACCCACAGAGCAATGACACAAACACACTTCATTCAAAGCAAACATTAACTACACGTTTCTTTTGTAAACTTCTGTAAAAATAAAAACATATTTCTTAAAGAAGCCGTAGAATGGAATTGTGACTGTGGAAGCAACACATTACAATCAGACCTTTGCTAGAGTCAGCCTGTTGGTACAAACACTGTACTTAGGAAGTCACAAACATGCCACTTACATGCACGTTTATTATGATAAGAACTTCTAAAATATGGAGGTGATTTCTAACAGGTAAACTTTTTTATCTTATTATAAACAAAATACAAAAACAGCATTGTGGTTTTAAATCTTGTTTTCTACACATAAGGTCCATGATTGCATTATATACTACTGAAAATGAGTTAAAGAACACCCAATTCTTTCATATTACTATAGTTAATCTGTCATGTCAAGGCTTTAATATGGCATGACAGATTAACAATAGTAATACAAAAGAATTGAGTGTTCTTTGACTTCTTTTGAGCAGTATATGCATTAAGGTTGTGTTTGTAAAAGATATATTATCTTTTGATTACAACATATTATCTTGAAACATACAATGTCAAATATACTGTCACATATTCGCAAAGAAAACATTTAGCACTTCCGCACTATTCTGTTTCTGGTAAGTTGTGTGATGGTAAAGGCATCTCAGGGCTACGGTACATTCAAAATACTGTAGGAGGCATGGTCTTCAAAAATGGTGGGGAGAGGGTGATTAAGAGTACACAAATATCTGAGGGAACGACCCAGGATTGTTTGTAAGGTCCATAACAAATGGGAGTGTGATTATTGAATATCATAAACGTTTACTATCATCATCGAACAGTGGACACATCAAGGAAGATAACTCTTGGTGCCAAGACTCCATAACTTGGGTGTCAATATGTCCTCCACCTGCTACCCAAGTTTTCCCTGAGTTATTACTTGTACTACTACCTCACATACCCTACATCAGTCTTCTAATATCTTAATATTAACAAAATTATATAATTAAGATAATGCCATTTTTGTTCAAATGTTAAATAATGGATGAAAGGTTTATAAACTAGCACTATAAGTATTATACTACGCAAAGACAATTAATGTCTATAGATATGATGTTTATTATGAGCATAATCAAATACTTAAATTCAGGTGCTGAAAGTTGGTTTTCTATGTGCATATAGTGCTACTAAATTAGTAAGCCAATCAAAGAAAATGAAACTCTCTAAACAAGATAACAATACTGCCTCATTTATACAACAGCAATTTCTGAAATTGTAATGATGGTGATAATGACAGTGATGGTGTTTGTTTGTTTGTTTGTTTGTTGTTTAACATCGCACTCAGCAATATTCCAACTATATGTAAATAATCTAGTCTGGATTGACATCATGAACATCGAACCACGCAATTAGGATACGATGACATGCATCAACCAAGCCAGCGAGTACGACCACCTGATCCAGTTAGTCGCCTATTACCATAGGCATAGTCGCCTTTTACGGCAAGAATTGGTTGCTGAAGACCTATTCTACCCCAGATCTTCACGGGTCGACAGTGATGGTGATGATGATGTGTAAATAGTTAATATACATTTCACTTGTTGCAGTTATAACTTTTAAGCAGTTTTCAATTCAAATAATCACATAGCAAAGGCATACATGTACATCATTCTCATTACCATATCTGTTCTCAGAACATAAATAAGGAGGAAGGACATGTGTTTTGATCAATTTCTTGCTTACAATCTTTCATGATAAATCATTAATACCCACGACAGTAAAGCAAGGTTCTTATGCATGGTTTGAATCAGAAAACTTTGATCACTGAACATTGATCAGGCAAATAAATATTTGTTTTTGGTTTGTGGATCCGCTGACATTGAAAATAGCAAAAAGAAAACATAATTAAAATGACTTTTTATATATTTTTTTATACTGCCAAATCTAATGGTACAAAAATTTGTTTATAAAAAAATAAGTTAACATGGAATATCACTCAAATTAGTTTGTGATTCATTGCGAAATATGAAATACATAGCAAAGTGTTTAATGCAGCGATTAAAGTGATGTAGACCGATAAGAGTTATGGCTGTTCGATAGGACTTATCCTGTTGCTCAGTCTATTAGCTGGTCAAATGGCAACAGTCATGTGCCTCGACAGTGTTTGTTGAGATTTGGGGAGATTTCTTTTTTGTTCATTGTAAGAACAAAACAAAATTCTGTAATCCAACTAAAACATATAATTCTTTACAGCCACATAACATTTTCAAAGTGAGTAAGTATGCACATACTGCAGAATACCCAACAGGACTTACTGAGCAGTGTGCGAAATTAAGCACAATTTGAAAGGGTCCTTGTCATGACCCAAACGTTAAAATGAAATATTATTGGTCTTCAAACTTAATTTCAAACACTGCTGAAGAAGTAGACATTGTTACTGAAGATGTACAGCAAGACATTACAGCAGATCGTTGTGGCATTACTATTTACTACTATGCAGATATGAGAACAGACATGGTGTTGCTAACTACATAGAGTCAGAAAACTCTTTTACTTACTCTCCATACTGGTCAAGGAAATAGCTGAATTCAAAATTGGTCACATGAATAAACGCTATTATGGTGCCATCTTCCTGAGGCAAGGGAGTCAACTGACTTCACTGGACTTTTAATGTCAGTTAACTCTTTTGCCTGGGAAAGTTGTGATGGGGCTACAAACGTGATATTTCCTGCTTTGGGTGATCTTTGTATATTGTTGAAACACTAATTTGAGCTGACTCATACTGCAGTTTGCCAAGGGAAGTAACTGGCAAAATATGCTTTTCGGTGGCCTCTGGCAATATGATAAATTCTGATTTAAAAACAACAATTTGACTCCAAATACCTTTCCATGTTTCACTGCTCTTAGGATTTATTGGGAATAATTCTTAATATCTGCAGTGAAAAACTGCATGGGATCTATTTCGTTTTAAAGATTCGTGTACAGTTATTTCAAATTATTCGTTTGAACATCACTATTACCAAATTATCTTGCCTACTGCTATAACACACCTATGTAACAATATGTCTTGAGCAAAAAACATGCTTTCAATTGTTGTTTTTGTGATGTAAACAACCACAACCATCACCATAAAGTTAAAATCTTTAAACTGTTCCCTTGAACAAGCACTGACTTGTCTGCAGTTTCTTGTCCGAGACAGCTACAAAAGTAGTCCTAATATCTAAACAAGATCTAGTCTCTGTCCCTGACATAACATTCCTCCTGACTAAAGTACAAATTAACACTCACATTTGCTTAGGACGGATCATAAACATTCTATAGTACCTTCAGGCCACCATAAGCCGGGCATTAGTATTGTGAATGACACTACTCAAGCATGTCTAATCAGTAAATGTGCATGTGCTGTGGCCGAGAGAGTATCTCTGAACCTTGCAGTACTTGGTATATCTGGTCAAGTGTCCACTTTCTGCCACCATTATGATGTTGAAGTCTGTTTGAATTATTCGTGCACAGAGTACGAGGGTGTGATTAAAGTCACAGGTTAAGGGTTATTTGAGACACAGATAATTTATTGGGTCATTTTCAAGACTAGATGCTCTTGACAAAATGAACATCGAGAGTGTTCTTATAAACAGTTTGTGCATCTGAAGAAAAACACGAACCATCTCAAACTAAACATGTGATAGACATCAGTTCTATGCATAACTGCATGTTTTCAATAATTATAGATTCAAATAATTATATTTTTTTAATTTCCCTCCAACTAGGCATTTAAAAAAAATCCTGTAAAAGAAGTAATTAATTTGGTCTGGTCTAAATAACAATACATGGGTAGGCGTATAGTGTATCATACTGTCTTGATAAATTTGCAATGCATAGATATATAGGTAAATCGGAACACTCCAAGCAAAAATGCCTAATGCATCTACACCTATAACCTTCAACACATGATATACTTAACAGCTGTTATTACCCATAGGCTGAGAAATAACTGAGTTAATAAAAAACGTATGTGAACTTGTGCAAATATCCCTTCTTAAGCGCCAGTGTGTTGTTTCCACCATCCGGATGCATTGTTGACGTCATTTAAATCTTATTGTGACGTAAGGACGGAATGACATCACGACGTCATAGCTGAAGATTATTGAAGTCATTCGACAAACTGCTGTTTTCTAGGACACCGGTGGTGATCAGTGCATTTTTTGTAAAGGGGTGCTCAAAAGGATTATGAAATGATGGGTAATAAAGAAATTATTACACTTACATGAGTGTCATACTGGGTTTATAAACCTCACGTAAGAATTCATGTATTACCCTCGCACCCGCTCGAGAAATACAAGCATTCTAACACTCGTTTCGTAAAACCAGTATGACACACATGCTCGTTTAATAACCTCTATGAATCTCACTAGGACCGAGTTGTAAAATAGGTCCCTTTATTCCTACCCATATTACATCAAGATTCAAGATCACAGGATTCAAGATACCAAGATTGAAAAGCAAACATCTCCAAAGTATGATATATGGCACTACTCTGCTCCCATTGTGATAAACAAGCCAGCATTACAATACAGGAGGTCTCCTGCAGGTCCAACTGTGTTGTCTGTTGCTATGATAGCTGACTTCACCTCAACCATAGTAGACTGAAGGATTGAGGAAGTAGGATTTGGTGTGGTGTGTTATCCTGGTGTAATAGTCCCTACTACCCTCCACATAGATTAACATTAAGTCCCAGAAATAAAATGATCTTATTTCAAAATATACATCTACTAACTCCCAAATGAAATCCAAATGGAGCCCAGAACAATGATTCATTTCACTGCTGAGGCAATCTAGACTTGCCAAATCATTCCAGACTTGAGTTGGATTCATTTTTTAATTTCTTCTCAAGGGTCTAGAATACAGACTACCCTTCACCATTGAGTCTGTACAGTGACAGCAGCTGCTCTGTCTTATTCCATAATCCTCTTTTTTCCTGACCTCCTTCTGTTTCCTGATTGTATTGAGGTTCCTTAGCACTAAAACATTTAATCTGCTACTCATAGTTGTTTTGTTAGTTTGTTATTTCAATGCCTCATGCAGCAATATTCCAGCTATATGACTCTAGCCTGAAAATGATCGAGTCTGGATCAGGCAAACCAGTGATTGTTATCATGAGCACAACGTCCCATGCTGTCAGGGTATGATGACATGTCATGAACCACGTCACTGAGCCTTATCATCCCAATCCATTCATTTAATCTTACGACAAACGTAGGTTGCTGGGGACCAGCTCCACACTTGACAATTTACAGGCCCCAGTGCTGTACCTGGAAAATTGATGACTGCAGCTTTAAATGCTCTTCACTTTGTTCTCAGAACGTAATTTGTCATCCATCAAAATGTTATGATGGAAGGGCACGACCACTGACAGAGACATGAAGTGAACATACCAGGTACAAATACATTATACAGTTGCTTATTTCATTGAGATGAAACATTTTTATATTTTCTGAGAGTTCACAGAAAACAAAACAAAAGAAACACGATAGCTCTCCCTGAATCCAAAAGTGAGGGTGCCAAACCCCATGCCCTGAATCCCATCTAATGTTTCACTCTAAGTCTTGTTGCTCACCCCTACTACTTGATACATACCTCAAAAACATTGAGGAAATAATGTGATTGATGTAACATTACTGAAAAAATATCAAAATAATAAAATATATTATGGATTAGGTTTTTTTCATCTGTATAAAAAATGGATTTATTATTTTTAAATCTGCACACTAAATACAATTTTATCTGCGTCCTGCATACTACACGGTTAAGTCCAGAATACCTTCTAAATAGTCGTCTAATCCCACATACTCAGCACTGTTTCTCACAAGATGAGTCTGTCCGTATCATCTTCATAAGAAAGAAACAGGACACATTATTCCAGTGGAGGATTCATGTTACCAGATTTACAAATAACACACCTGTCCTGCCTGTATAGCATGCTATGACAAGGGATTTTGTGCTTCATGGTTTGGTTAATGCCATGCATAATCTGATTTTGTCATATATCATATTGGATCTGAGATTTGAGATTTCTATATAGAAACACTTGAAGCCTACACCTTACTATGGCGTGTTGGAGCCAAGGTAAACAGGAGATTAAGATATACCACTTGATGTTAGGTAATCCCAGGAATCTTGTCTATGTCACCTGCAATACGACCTACAGCTCTGTTTAGCTCAAGGAAAGATTAGTCTTTTCCAATTAAATTACTTCATTGATGAATTGACTGAAACTTTGACAATATGAACAGCGTTAGAAATTGGCACTGTAGTCCTTACCAAACTGCCTAATAGTAAAGGTATCCTAAGGACTAGTAGAAATTGGCCCATTTTAAGGATTTTGCTATATGTTATCATTATATGGACTAGTGGACAAAAACTGTTAGTTTCTAACCCTGTATGAATAGTCACTAAATCTATAATCTATTCCCAAATTCATTCTGGGTCGAGATCACTGTGTCATATACTACTCAAAAGAAGTTAAGGACTAGCGGACTAGCAGATTGACAGATTTACTATAGCAATATGAATACTTCTTTAGAGTGGTATAAATACATTGACAGATTCCATGGCGTTTGATTAGCTAACCAAGCAGTTATTTTTGTGTTTATGTTTCTATAAACTTAAAATATATTAGACCATGCCCACATACAGACTACTGTTTCTTGATTGGCTGATTATAGAGTGGGTAAAGTTTGTGCTGCATTACTGTACTGGTTGATGCCACTAATATCCTATCTTTGTCAACTTATTTTCATGTTAATGATTAAACAATAGTCCGGGAAGTTATTAATGTTGACTTATGTATTTATAAGATTTGACTTCAATATCATTTGGGTTTATGGATGCAGATTAATGGAGTGTGCACAACTATTTAACGTGTATACCGCCATAAATGCAAAAATTATTGCAAACAATTCTTATTTGCACCCTTCAAAACATTTAAAATTATCGTTAGATTGGATTGTATTTTAACACATGGAATTTTATGTCTTAGGCGTACACATTTTAAAATTGTTCAGACTTCATTCATCTTGTCGATTTGACAACATCTATTCATTTATCCAGCTTAAAATGCAACAAGAAATATGTTCTAAAAAGGTCTTTATTCTTGCACCCTATTGGACCATTTGCAGTCTAGATTTTAAACTTTTCAAGGGGTGCATGCCCCTGTACACCCCTAGAGGACCAGAACGTTTCACACATTGGGTGGTCCAACTTCCAAGGTTCTGGGGTTACCAGAACATATTCACTGATCGTCATATGGGCTTTGTGAGATACTTCTTGGTGTCATTCCCTGTATAGACATCATAGAAGTTGTGAGGACATGTAGTTACAACAGCAAAGTTGTATTATGTCATCATATCTTCAAACAGAATATGTTTTATAAAATCCAGTATAATAAAAAGGGCAAAACAGGTGCTTTTTCATCTATTACAATATTACTTTTGCACATATTGAGGTAGTACTTTATTTGTACTGAGGAAGTACTTTATTGGTATTGAGCTAGTTCTTATTGGTATTGCGCTAGTACTTTATTGGTATTGTGCTAGTACTTTATTGGTATTGAGCTAGTACTTTATTGGTATTGAGCTAGTACTTTATTGGTATTGCGCTAGTACTTTATTGGTATTGAGCTAGTACTTTATTGGTATTGCGTTAGTACTTTATTTGTATTGAGCTAGTACTTTATTGGTATTGAGCTAGTACTTTATTGGTATTGCGCTAGTTCTTTAATGATATTGAGCTAGTACTTTATTGGTATTGAGCTAGTACTTTATTGGTATTGAGCTAGTACTTTATTGGTATTGAGCTAGTATTTTTTCATGGTTTGAGTTTAGAACTTACACAGCTCACCCAATCCAAAAACACAATCTTTTTATTTTAGCCTCAATCTATCACAGCATCAGCAGATGAATTACCACAAATGGCTGTCAAACTGAAATCATTTATATCTATCTATCAGCCATTGGCAAACAAGCCTAACACAGTTGACTTTTGTTTATTCCTTCATCTGTCACATATAAACAGCAAATAGTTTGTCTTCTATCAGTTCACAGAGCCAGTTTATCATGAACTAACTTACGAACTATCACACTTATTTCCCAGATTGAGCAATATTTCACACTTTCACTCTTCACTGACAAGCAATGTGCGTATTACAGCTCATCAAAGGCGTTTGAGTACAATTCAGCAATAAATAGGTCTTACGTGCCAAGTCAATTAGGAGTTCTCAATACAGGTGCAATAATGTTATCAAACTTTTTTTATAGGTCATACTGATTGTATCTCAATCAAGGAGGAGTCAATATTTGACCTTTCTGATTTCGTATGGCACTGCCTGGATATGGTGGTATGTGATATCATTTATCAAATGCTACGGCACCAGGTCCAAGATCAGGGTTGACAACCTTGACAGCGATCTGATATCGCCCTGGGACAATATATTTATGAGAGGACTACAATGTAGTACACTTGACACAGTGAATGTAAATGCCTGCAATTAAACTATTGTTATACACATTAGTGTTGCTGTGATTTTCATTGTTCTTCTAGTTAAAGGGGTGGTGTGGTAGCCTCGTGGTTAAAGCGTTCGTTTTACACGCCAAAGACCTGGGTTCGATTCCCCTCATGGGTACAATGTGTGATGCCAATTTCTGGTGTCCCCAGCCATGATATTGTTGGCATATTACTCGAAATGGCAGAAAACAATACTCACTCACTCACTCTTCTTGTAAAGGAAATAATTATCGCAGATCTGTATGTAAAGTGTTTGACAATGTTTTGAATAATAGAAATATTATTCCAACTGTGACCCACGAGATTAACAAATCTGGTTAAATATGATCATGAACATTTTGTTTGGTCAACATGTTTATCTTATATTTGTTTGTTGTATTACACCACAGTGCGCAACATTTCAGTTACATGACGATGCCTTGGAAATAATCGAGTCTGGACCAGAGCAACATCCCATGTCATCAGGGCATGATGACAGTCAAGTTACCTAGCCTGACCGCCCAATCCAATTTAATCATCCTGCTAGCCAAAGAATAGAGTCCTGTGGGCTTATCTGACCCAGGTCCCTACAGGGTTAATATAAGAAAACATTTACTGAACACTGCATGTTTACAAACAAACATGGCTCTACATGTAAAGTCATACTCTTACTCCTCCTACAATGGGGGGCACGGGTGGCCCAGTCGTCTAAAGCGCCGCGATTCGCTGTGCAGAGTTGCGTCCCTTGGACACGCCTGAAACCTATGATTGTGGGTTCGAATCCCGGTTCGCCCTGATTATGTTTCTAGGTTTGTCAGCACCATACCCGTGTTCGTGGGTTTCACCAAAGTGATAAACGTCTGAGACCTGCATCACTTCGGGCTTTCTTCCCACATTAAGCTGACACGCCGTGATATAACTGGAATACTGTTAAAAGCGGCGTTAAACCCAACTCACTCACTCACTCCTCCTACAATGATATGAAGCAAAAACCTAAGCTTAAGCCTTCAACTAAGCATCATCATGATAATTGTAATGTTTAATAAAAAGGCTGGATAGCACTTTGGAAGTGTGCTGAAACATTATCTTTTTCAAAAATGTATCCTGAGATAACAATCTCTTTCTCAGGGAATCATTCCCAGGGTTAGATTTAACTGTATAAAACATGCACCAATGCAACATGTGATCTAAAAGTGCAACCTAATATTTATGTCTTGGTGCATGTTGAAATCTTTCAAATGTGTGTCTAACCCTTACATGCCCACACAACATCAATCTTTGAACACATTCAATACCTTCAAGCTTTATTTACCATACGACTTCAATCCCCATGCTATGTGTGATTTGTCATGCATTTGGGGGCTTAATGTCATGAAAATGAGGGTATTACAAAACTATGTGCACATTTCAACTTTGATGAATTTATGGAACCAGGATGCAACCTGGTTTTGTCTGGTGCAACTGGGTTTATATGTCAACATGCACCTAGTGCTAGTTGAATCAAATTCCCTAAATATTCCTGCAGCTCCAGCCCTTGCTGACTAGATTTCACAACTCTTAAGGTACAATCGAGCATGCTATTTCTACCAAGATTTTAAAAAGTGGCATACAATTCTTGTTCAAAAGTTGTTGGCTACAACATTCCAGGCCTCAGTAAAGCTTACAAAAGGTTTCATGGTAGAGATGTAGAGAACATTTCTAACTTTGACGCATCAGTAACATAAATATGTCCGATGCAATTCTCTATTTTGACTTGTACCATATCTTCCCATGTTTTTTTCAGGTCAACAACTGACTTGGCTTTGCATGTGTTTGTGACAGCGGCCACTAGTGGGGCAGGATATGCTCATCTATGCACAAATATCGTCTCTATTTGATAGTGATTCATAAACACATGCTCATATTGGAATCGTACAATTGATTTAAGCAGAGATTTCTTATATGAAAAGTGACTGATAAAAAAGGACTGCCCCCCCCTTCCCCCATAACTGCATAACTGTCACTAGCCAAGTACTACAGTCTGAGACTTCAACCATTAGTCACATCCTGAAACTAAAATCATCAGAAAATGATGCTAACAGACAAATTTGACATAGAAGACTCATATGATTTTAGCACAGACCGGTTTTATATACAGGCCCAGCTGGGAACTGACTTGAAATAACAGGTCCTCAGTTTTCTGTGCTGGCCACAGTCAAGCAATGCAACATTCAACTGTGAAGACATCTCTTCTCCAAAGTCATGTTCTCAATGCCATGAGTGGCCTAGTCATCTAAGGCACTTCAAGCTGAGGTGCTGAGTAGCATCCCTTAGACATGCCAGGATGCTATGATCATGGGTTCGAATCCCAGAATTGCCCTGATGATAATTCTTCACCATTCCCATAAGCGTTAGAAATTAATTTTTATTTCCACTAGTCCACAAAAATGATACTCTACAGAGCTGTCATATGTCATGGCAAAAGTGGTAGTCCACAACGAAATCTAATTAGTACTTCAAGAATTTTACTAGTCTCTATAAAAGGTACGTTTATGTCAGACCCTGCCCAAGTTCACGGGTTTTACAAGAAGTAAACATTAAACACCTGCATGATTCAGGCTGTCCTCACACATTAGTGAACACTGCGATAGAACTGAATTGCTATTCCAAGCAGTGTTAAACCAATTCACTTATTCTATGATAAGGTAAGCTATGTAGGGGAAGGCCGTGTAATACCTACAAGACTCAAGCTTATCAACACCGACCTTCAGCTCCACATCAGAGGTGATTTGAATCCATGAATTTCGACCACATAAAACAACCATGGCTGCTTCCTCTATAAATCACCTTTGTTTAAAGCTTCACCTCTCAGTTCCTGATCACAACACATAATAGCCTGGCTTTAGGCAAAAATTTCAAGTGTTCTTATCAGGAAACTTTGTGAATTGTGGTTGCCATGGTTGCATGAAATAAAAATAATAGCTTAGAAATTTCAATTCTGTACTGTGAAACTCCGAGTGCTGGAAACACTATGAATACACAGTGTCATTTAGAAAGTGGTCAAATGTTACAAATGTTATATTTGGGATAATGATGGGAGAAGTGCCAATTTACACTTTTCAGGGGGTACACAAAGTAAGTGATCTAGACTAGCAGTTGTCGGAATTTCATTTTTGTGGAACCCTCTGTGGTTAAGTGGCTTACATCGCTGACCTTGTGTGCTGGCGGTTAGATTGTTTTATTCTAGGAGTACCATTTCTGGTGTCCCCCGCCGTGATATTGCTGGAATATTGCTAAAAGCGGCGTAAAACCAAACCCACTCACTCACTCACTATTCTGGGAGTGTGGGTTCCAATCCCGGATAGGAATCAACCCCAAAAAGTACTAGAATCTGTACATTACTAAAAAAGTATTATCCAAAATATAACATTTGTTACATTGGAAACACTATTTTTGAATTTATCACAGCCACAAGTCTGAAGCCTGAATCCAGCAAGATGTCTTTCTGTCTTGTATTTGTTAGCTTGTTGTTTAATGACACACTCATCAATATCCCAGCTATATGAGGCACCTTGTGAATAGTCAAGTTTGTACCAGACAACCCAGTGATTGATATCATGAGCAGCATCCCACAGATGGGGTACCATGATATGTAATCAACCTAGTCACTGAATCTGACCAATCAATATTTTTAGATTTGGTACGACAAGCATCGATTGCTGGGGACCAAATCTAACCAGGAATCCCAACGCCATCATGGTGCAATGACACGCTATCCATCAAGTCAACTGCCTGACAACCCAATCCATTTAGTTGCCTCACATGACAAGCATTGGTTGCTAGGGAACTAACCTGGAATTCTGTCTAGTATGATAATCTAATATTGTAGATATATTAACCAAAGAATCTACTAAAAATCACCACAATTGACAATTTCTGACCAGTCACAAAAACTTCTTTTGGAAAAAACAGCCCTTAAATGAAGCCATTTTCCTAATATGAACTTTTTATCTCAATAATAAAATAACGTCAAATAGGACCAAAAAATATGCTTTAAAAGTCACCAGCTTTGGTCTAGCATAAGGCTCTAGTCTGATACAGCTGTTGCTCTACAGCTCTACCAGGTGAACGAATATCAACACTCAAGCTGAATAGCTAATAATGTTATACAGTGGCTACTTAACAGCTCGTAATTAACATGATTACCAAGCATGTCATTGACAACAGCAATCAACAACAAATGTAATGCATACCTGTCAATCAAAACTGTGTCATTACTGAGTATTTATGTGCCGTCTCACGCCTCTGCACATTGATTGATGGAAATCAAGCAGGAACATGGACGGTCGGAACACATTCGTATGGATTAAGGGGTTTTTACATCATCGAGGGCTGACAAAGAAACCACTGTAGGAACGATCTTAATAGCATCAGCTGATCCATCAAGGCTGTCATTACGCATGCTTGACACTGGTATTATCGAACCTGCTTGCCAGATGAAGTGGAGATTAAGTGTGTTCAGGGAAATCAACAATTTCGAGTGTATTTTTCTGTAACAAATCTACTTTATGAAGCGTGGATAGGGTAGTTACATGAAAATACTTCAACTTGCCATAGCATGTTTGGGACTGTTTACACTACATACACAAAATAAACAACTGAAAAGTAAATTGACCCTTTGATATTATGTCAGACAGCCCCTGGGCTTCTAGCGTCAGTATTGCAAGGGTTTGTGTACACTAAGTTGAGTAAGTTCATCCATCACCTGTGATTACATATGTCCATTATGTGGTGTAGGAGAGGTACACCTGACTTTTTTTCAGGCATAATAATTATGCAGATTACGAAAAAGGATAAAATTACATCAACAACAACAAAAATAAATGAATTGACTCATTTTCAGCTAACAAAAGGATATACATTACAATATGGAAAATGATAAATTCTGTTGTACAGAGGCCTATCCAGGATGTGATAAACCCACTGATATGAGAGCTGAGTGCAAATATATTTGGTTTGAGAATGTCCTCTGCTCCAAGATACCTTACATAACAGCATCTCTGATTCAGGCGTTGATTTAACTGCTGTCCTGTTTCTCATCGAAATAACATGATTCACAAGCAGTGGAAAGTTAAACCTATGAAAGGCTTGCTGAAACATAAAGTTGATGGCCCGTCTGGCTAGTCAAAATGTCATCCCTTCTCTGTGTATGTTTAATTGTTTATATGGACACTACTTGTGAATCATGTAATTTCAATGAGAAAATATTTGCTGGGGATGAGGTCGTGTGAATGGTGGTTAACTCAAAGATCATCTCGGTAGACATTCGTGACCAACTCGTGTTATTCCGGGACAAGACAAATAGCGACTTGTGCCCCTCTCATGGCCATTTTTGCGACCAGTTTCCGTCTTAGAGCAAATGGGCATACCTAAAACAATTGCCAACTTGTTGTGTAATGGTTCACATATATTTCCCCATATATCATATCTATTTCAGATACAATTTAAAGCTCATCGGGACATGCGGAATTATACAGTATGATTGAACACATTTAACGGTGTATATTTTTAGATGCAAGACATATGTAAAATCAAAAATTGTTTCTGAGGGATTCTTTGACGAAGAACTTGAAATCATACGCACATTCTAATTGGTTTGTCGTGTTTTCGCACATAACATTCATCGATAGGGGGAAAAGTAAGGGGCGAGTGGTGACGAATGCTCGGTAGAAAGACACAACAGAGGGCCATTTTGTAATGTTCTGTAGAACAACAACATCTTTATTTGCTCATAAAATCGCCACAAAATTAAGCAAATGGAAGCCAAGATTTAATCTCAGAGTGCAGGAAATGACATTTTAGGGGTGGAGAGTTCTAAAATTTTCAGCACCCCCTGGGTAACTCAGCCGTGGCCTCCAAAATTTAGTTTTGGGCCAGTTCGTTTGGAGAAGGGTCAGTTACTTTTGGAAGGTACATGCCATGCTGGGTACATACAAATTTGTTGTTAAATCTACCCCTGTGATATAACTAAATACAGCTTTCACATTCACTGTAACTTTGGGTTGGTCAAGGTTGGTGTGGGTAATAGCGATACATTAACATATTTCAAATGACACAACCACAATGATGTGATTCACCTCCATGAAGCAATCAAAGGAATGGAAATGACATCTGAAAGTAAATGCTTAATTGAGATAAAAATTAGTTTAATAAAAATATGCAATGTGCTGTGAATGGATTGGATCACTTTTGGTTAACACTACAGTACAGTATATGGCAGAGACCCAGATTCTACACAAATCTATTTCTTGTGAAAAATTGTTTTCATGCAATAACATAAGTTTCACTCACTCATCCATAGAAAGATACCTACATTGAAAAAAACGAAAATTAGTGGATACTCCAATTCATCAGACTCAAAGCAGGAAGTATCATAAATTTGATAAAATCAATGAATGTAAAGAAAAAGTGAAATGAAATTGATATACATTTAACTTTCTATTCTTTTCTCATCACAACTGTCAGAACGCAAATTAACAGTGTTCAAAATTAAGCCTGAAAGCCAAAGGGTCCTTCTCAAGAGAACTGACCCCTATGTTAAAAGTTGGATAAATAGAGGTCTCTAGATTCAACTACTATAACAGAAATCCTTAAGGACCTCGGTCCTCTATATTTTGAACATTGCTATATTTAAAACAGTTTGAATCTGAATTTTTGCTACATGTTTTGAAACAGTTTGTAGTTCAAAAGGGGCAAACAATATATAGACATGGAATACACATGCATCATAAATGCAGGATTGACAATCAAACACGATTGTAAAAGGGTCATTGTCATAACCCTAATGTTAAAAAGTTGTAGATTCAGGGATCCATAGATTTGAAAAATATAAAAAATCTCAAGGATCCCAGGAACCCCTTAATTTTGAACACTGCAAATATAGACACCCAAATATGATAATAAATATTACACAACTAAAACATACATCTTTCCGATCTCACACAAATATCTATCTAGCGCTATCTAAGGTCAGCCAAGTCTCTGTATATAAAAAATGCCTACAAAAACACCAGACCTAGAAAAATATGTATGTTATCATATCACATTACTTGTTAAGCTGCTCTGCACCCAATGCTTGATCTACCAAACTGAAAGGCAGATTTCAGGACACAAACATTATAGAATCTGATAGGGACAATGTTTTGTTACAAGTCACAAGCCATGTGGTCTTTTGTAATGTTGTAAACACAGCAGCCAGCTGGATAAAACATAATGGTATTCATAGATTATACTCTGACAGATATCTGTTGTTGTTGTTGATGTTATTCAATATTTGTTGGAGAATGCATTATAGTAGAAATAGTGGTTTGATAAAGTACGCAAACAGATTAAGGCCACCAGCTGTGTGAGAGTAAGCATGGTAAAATGTCGTGGTAAGTAGGGCTGGGCCGAGTCCAAATTTACTACCCGGGAACCCAGCACCCTATTACCCTACCCTACCCGAGTACCCAGCACCCTATTACCTGACCCTACCCGAGTACCCACCACCCTATTACCTGACCCTACCCGGGAACCAACCACCCTATTACCCGACCATACCCGAGTACCAAACAACCTATTACCCGGCCCTACTTGGGTACCCACCACCCTATTACCCGACCCTACCCAGGTCCCCACTGTAGGTCTCAGGAGATGTCTCAAAATGTCGATTGGGAACATTTTTAGCATAGCCCTGGCAAAACGTATTTAGATGCATGTATTTAACAATCTGGTCATTCATACACTGAAGTTGAATTAAGTTATATCAAGGAATGGGTGCATAGTCAGAAAGAAATGCGAACATTAGTGACTTTAGTGTAACCATAGAGTTCTAGATAATTTTTGTCATTAAACAATATATCACGTGACTAACCACGGGTCCGGGTAGTCCTGTGGGTACCTACTGTGGTCCTGTGGGTCCTACTCAGTAACCACCCGACCCGGGTACCCAAGTTACCCGTCCCAGCCCTAGTGGTAAGCTTAGGAAATACATACCAGGGTATATCCCTAAAAGTATGTAATACTGATGACATAATGTCAAATTAAGGCCCAACCAAGTCAATTATTGTCAGGCTGTTTTTAGTTAATTTCTGAAAAATATGTCTTAAAACTGAAGTTTTAATAAATACAAACTAGGTGCTAAAAATCATATCTTATATTTTATCTATAGTAGGCTCATCTATACATCAAGAAAATAGACTGGTCTTGCCATGATGAAAAACCAGGGTTAGAAACTAACAGTTTTTGTCCACTAGTCCTTATAATGATAACATATATAACATCAGGTAAAAAGCCTGTTAATATACTCAATGCAAAACATAAACATATCCAACATCAGTCATCAATACAACACATACAATACAATACACATACAATACAATACAATACAATCACAGGTACAACATAGTAAAACTTGCATTCTAAAAGACCAAGGATGAGAATTATTTTTTTCATATCGGATTCAAGTGATATTCTTCTGAGACATTAACCCTATTGTGAACTTGTATCAGGAAAATCAACCAAATTTGTCTTATGTAAGAACTAGTCTCTCAACAGGTGCTGTGATGCAAGTTTAAGACAAATCCCGTCCAAAGCTTCTTTTGGAAGAGAGAGTCCCTCAGCTGGTATCAGTGAAAAGAAATAATTGTGTTTCATGTAACCTGACTGACCCATTATTTTACTTGTGACCCAGATAGAAAAAAATGCCAAGAAACCCATATTTCCATTTTGAAATACATTGGATGTTTCATATCATTTTTGGCCCACAAATCCAAGAAATATTCCATCTGAATATTTTAGTCAGTTCAAAGCAAGCCTTATGTTACAAATTATTCTCTTTTCTTTTTAAAATACAAACCATCCCATATCTGTCAGTGCCTAGTTATCTGAAACACAAGTATTTGTTTCTTGTCCTTACAATGCAAGTTTCTGACAATCCCAGACATGTAGTTACAATACTTAACATGACTACTTACGGATTGGCTTGCCTCTCAACAACTGGTACTAGTTTCCCACCAACTATTTTGGAGCGGAACATAGGTGTGTTTTCGGTACCAAAGGGAGCATACCTTGTAGATGTACTGACATGATGCAAGTCAAACTGCTGTTGCTCGCTCTGAAATTAGATACATATAATGCCCTTAGTTCATCCTTGTTATGGATACACAATAACACATATCATTCATAGTTGCATATGATCATTTTACTTTATTCAGTACATAGAGATTTAAGTAACCATTGCCTCTCACCCATGTACAGTAACATATACAGGTTGGACATGTTAGTCTATGACTGAGGTTTGAAATTGCCATTGCCCGACACCTGGGTACAGAAATATGTACAGCCCTGAAATGTTGTTACAAAGATTAAACAAGTTATTATTCATAAAAAAACCATCATGTTTTAATATCAACAGGATTGGCAAGGTAGATTATCACTGGGGATTGAAATTATCATTGCCCACCACCTGCATACAGTAATATAATAATTTACAGCCTAGACAAGTCAGTTCATTACTGGTACTCACTTGTGCATTAAGTGAGATTATGCAATATACAACTAAAGAGAAGTTAAAGAACACCCTATTCTTTCACATTACTATACTTAATCTTTCATTTCATGAATTGGGTGTTCTTTAACTTCCTTTGCGTAGAATATATTATACATAGAGACATGGATAGTGGTGCAATTATTTACAGTAATTCTTAGTGAGCACCATAATGTTTACATTATTAATGACTAGTTCATTCCAATTCTTCCACTGTCTTCATTGTTTGCGAAGCAGCTCAAAGCACTGTGACATCATAGGAACATATTGTCGTAAATAATTGAAGATTGCATAATCCATTGTTTGTGACATCACAAACAATTTTATGTGACGTTTCAACAATAGAGTAGCTGCACTCAAGAAACACACATTTTTCTATATTTTCCATAGGTTACTGAAGAACCTTTCTGATTGTGGCTTCGTCTTAAGAATGTCATCAGTTTCATTAATTTAATCATGTTGATATTGCCAATCTATCATCACTGCATGAGGACCTATCCTGCATTAGCAAATGACATCATTCTAATTGGCAACATTAACACAATACAAAACAAGTTGCTGATACAACATAAAGTTTACGCAGCCATCTTAGGGCCCTGGGGCAGCAAAGACATTTGGCACGTATATAACATTAAACACATCATAAAAATCACAATTTGAAATCACCTGACATATCGAGCATTGAAAAATGATATTGTGATACGTATCATGGAAAAAATGTACCTCAATTTAACGATAATACTGAGAACCTTTCTATTATTTTCAATGTTAGAGGGTTAGAAATTAACACTAGCCCATTACTCTGGGGCTAGTACAAATTCCTGTGGGCAAGTACAAATTTTCAAATTTCCCCATTGTTTTAACATTACAAGGGCATTTTATCTTTACCTGGGCTAGTGAAGCTTTTAGTTCAAACCTAGTTAACATTTGAGGTTCATATGCTATGTTCCCTGCGCAAATTGCCAAACTGTTGGCATTACGTTTCCAATATAGAAACAGGGGGTAATAATTCAAAGTTTGTTTTTCTGTCGTCTGCTATTTGGATAAATGCCTAACTGAGGTATTCTTACTGATTCGGACTAAAGCAAGCATGCATAAGACATACCTGTGATATAATATCAGGTATGTGGTAAAATAAATTTGTTGTCCCACGGTCCCCTTCGAGACAGGTTAGCAACTTATAATATCTAAGAATACAGCAAATGAAATCTCAGAGAACCATATTTGACTTTCAAATATAAACATTTATCCTTTTCATAACCCATTTATCAATCCCTATTCATAACACAATTAACATGTTCAAGGATAGATGTCCCCATTTCTGTGCAGCCTCAAGCAGCATTCACTCAGAGGGCAGGGTACGACTTAACAACATATTCCATTCAATAAATATCTCATCAAGATTTATTGAGTCATTTTTTAAATTTTATGCAAGTTTGTGTACAACTCATTTCCTACACAAAGACCAATGATGTCTTCTTGCCGAAAACCTGGCAACTGTCACCAACCACAAGCTACGACCAAGTGCATACACTCGACCCATGCTATAAGCAGAGGATATAAACATTAGACAATCCCTACTATGAACCAGCCTGCTGACAACAAAAAAACTTCTTGGTAACACTAACAGACCCTTTAAAAATTATATTAAATTTTGAAATAAACTTATGATGAAATAGGGGCGGTGGGGTAGCCTAAAGGGGCTCTCACACTTTGCCGAGTTGCCTCCTGAGTATGGACCCGAGCTGACTCGGGGGAACTCATATGGAGCTCGTAGTGTGGTCGTACTAAACTCGGAACTGCTCAAAACATTCGGGCCGCCAGCCAACTCCTAACAAACTCGTAACAAACTCGTAACAAACTCATAACACACTCGTAACACACTCATAACACACTCGTCCATCGTGGCTACCTCATGGTGCTTATACAGAACTCGTATGAGGATCGTCTGCAACATTTATTGCCAAGTTGACCGAGTCTAATACAAGCTAGACAAGCTTCCATGTTAAATCATGTGCCAAATTCCTGCCGAATTATTTAGAAGCTCGTAGCCACCTCGTACCAAAGTCGTACAGCTCGTATCGAGATTGTTGTGTTCGTATGCCACTCTTAATAGACTCCTATTAGACTCATATTGGACTCCTATGGGGCTAGTAACACACTCGTAGCGTAGTCGTATGATACCTGAGCTCGGCAACTACCTCGGCAAAGTGTGAGCGCTGCTTAATGGTTAAAGCGTTCTCTCGTCACGCTGAAGACCCAGGTTCGATTCCCAACATGGGAACAATGTGTGAAGCCCATTTCTGGTGTCCCCTGCCGTGATATTGCTGGAATATGGCTATAAGTGGCGTAAAACCATACTCACTCACTCACTCACTCACTCAATAACTATGATGAAATAGTTAAAGATATATTTATTAAGTCTTAAATCAATTTGCCATTCAAGAATCAGAATATCTGAAACAGAATATCAAAATACAATATTATTGTAATCAGATCAACAATTTCATGACTTGCTATTGCAATAGCATCATTGTATTCGCTATTAGGAGTGTAACAACTTCAGATAAGCTGGGAATTGTAGGTGATTTTTAGTGGTCCATACACACAATTTTCGCTGCTATTTTGCCTTTTACGCCTAATGGCATCTGTTTTGTAAAATAATTAAGACTAGGGTGCGCACTATACTCAAGAAAATACGGTAGTTATTCTCAGGCAAGGACATTTTATATTCCTTTTGTTGTCAAAGACATATGTATATCAATATCAGCTACTAAAAGATACTGTCATTGGTCCTTAGTTACCAAGTGAAATTTGACTTTTACTTGGGCCTAATACCAAAATGATTTACAAGATTTAGCAACAGTTTAACAGCTTTAAACTATTTGTCATTTCAAATGATAAAAGAGTAATTAGACACAAATATAATGACATCAGAATACAAGTTAAATCCCAAACACACTTCAACCAAATGCCATGATCAGGTGTGATAAGTCTGAGATTGTCAAGTGTTAACTTCGGGCAACAGAAGACATAAGTAAAACCCAACAGATCAGACATAGGACTCTGCCAACCTGTCCTCGGTAGCCATGTACGGTGGGCATTGTTGCCAAGAGAAGCGAGACAGTTGACACTGTTTACCTGACAACTAACTACTAGATGGTCTAACAACTAACTACTAGTTGGACTACAACGATGTCAACTGGAGATGGAAATGCAATTCTCATTGTCATTCAAGATATTTATTACACTTATCATTTGGGTACTCTATTCTGCATTGGTTGTTGGCTGATAAGGACAAAAAAGAAAACATACGTCTTTATGGATAACAACTGTTGCTAATGCAAAAAAACAGAAGTCGGTTTCCATAAAGATGTACATTTTCTTATTTACTAACCAACTTTTAGAATGCCAATCAAACAGTAAGGATTGAAATATTTTGTGTTAGTCCACACAAAAATATATTGTCATCCTAATTTCAAATTGAAGAAAATGGAATTATTTTTTATATTAATTTTTTAAACAAAATGTTCCAAGATAAGTAAAATATGTATCCTGTAAGAATGAATACGGGCTGGGCTGAATTTGAACAGTAATTCAGTCACATCAAGGCATGTCCGCTTGATGCGAGAGAAAAGCCAGAATTGATGTTGGTGTTAGACCTTAACCACTTAGGTGAAACCTACGAACATAGGTATGGTGCTGACAAACCTAGAAACATAATCAAGCAAATCTTGGATTCAAACCCATGACCTCAGGGTACTAGCACGCACTACTGCACAGTGAAATGTGGTGCCTTAGAGGTTCTACTACACCAATCAGAATCAGAGTCTAGACTGAGAAATTGGGCAGCTGTGCCTGTGGGATGATATCGTGTATGATTTTTAAATGAACATCCATCCAGTAATTAAAACTGACAATGTTTTTCAGTATTTAGTGCTGTCTTTTTTTGACATTATGAATGTGACCACAGATAATTTCAAACAGGTGATATTTGGAGCAGAGCTGGGGTGGTGTGTTTAGCTTCCTGTACTCGGAAAGGAACTGGCAAAGCTAGTCAAAATTTATGCTTTTATCACAGTTTTAAGCCCAGACTGTGCCTACATGTACATGTAATGGCTGTTAAATGCGTGGTAACTGAAAAAGATAATATAATGTTACTGTAGAAAAAGATGGGAAAACATTTGGTTTTTGTAACCTAGATGACTGAGCCACCCACAAAACAAGATCCAAACAGACCACCTAAACAGACCTATCCCTGAAAAGTAAACAACTGTCCTCATCACAAGGGACATAATCTTCCCATGGCTAGGAAGCAATGGAATTACAAAACACTCATTGACTCTGAACCTTCTGATCCCAAATGAGAATCATTATCATTTTACAAGTAAATATTTTTATTTATTTTCCCCAAAAGCCTCAGGGTTACCACATGCTGTGAATTTCACAACTTTGTAGGGGGGTATCTACAACAATGATATGCTAAAAGGTGCATGGTTCAAATGTCAATATGTTTTGGTAAATGGACACTCATTTAAAGATTATTTACTCAAACCAAATAAATTCACACAAATAAGTTCATTTTGGGCTAACACCGGGTTTTTTTATCAAAGAGGAATCCATAAATCATTGACTGGTTTATATGTTATTTTGTGATCAGATGAACTACATATCCATTACTTTTGGTAGGGATCATGGTGGTTAGAAACCTGAACACTCTGCTGGGTGTATGCAAGAAGCCAGGCAGACATTAGATCAGAATGTCCTACATGTGAAAGTCATTACAATCACAAACAGCACTCTCCTCGACCCTGTCCAACAATCAACCCTATATACATAATTCATATCTTCTTGTCATTGTCGGCCCCAAACTGAAAGTCCTAAGTGTCCTCAGAGTACTCCATTGTCCTCCTACATATACTTTCTCGTTCTGTTGTGTTGCGATGAGTACTGTATACAACAGAATAATGTTCACACTCCTGCATTGACAGTAAATGTATATTTTGGTAGAATTTGTTTTTTAAGATCAAACCTGTATTGTTCATTGTTATTTCAAATCTGTTAATGGCAGTCACTCACTGGGGGAAAGGATTGAAAAAAATCTGTACAAAAAACATTCCATGATCCTTTTGACTTAAAAAAGCTTTCTTGCACATTACATTTAAATATTTTCAGTCATGAAATCTATATCAGTACAGAGATCGACAAGGCTATCCTCTTTCATTTAAATCCTCTTCAAGTCTCTGAATGAGCAGTCATTACTCACTTGGTTCTTACCCTGATTGGGTCATGGGTGGCCTAGTCATCTTTGAGGCTGCCAACCCACTTATATATGGTACGTGGGATTCAGAGGTCTGTTTACAGGTTATTCAGGACTCAGGAGTGGGGTACGCAGGACACAAATAAAATTGTATTTGGTACGTGGATTCAACATTTGAAAAATATAACGGTGTATGTAAATATTT
Source organism: Haliotis cracherodii (assembly GCF_022045235.1). Classification (NCBI taxonomy): domain Eukaryota; kingdom Metazoa; phylum Mollusca; class Gastropoda; order Lepetellida; family Haliotidae; genus Haliotis; species Haliotis cracherodii. The sequence continues at coordinate 12,064,094 of NW_027266297.1, forward strand.
CCTTTAAATGTTATATTTTTTCAGTAATTAAATTTGAAATTGCACCCTTTTCTCAATACTTTAAAGATTTGTCATATGTGAACAATGAGACTTAGAGGGAAAATTTAGATGGTATTCAGGATTCAGAGGAGTGTTGGCACCTTCATTTATGATATAGCAATTCTCTGTGCAGACTTGCATTCCTCAGACATACCAGTAGCCCATGATCTAGGGTTCAAATCCCAGTGACCATATAATATTATATCTATTTTCTGGTCTCTGTTTTGACGTATCAGTTTTATCTTCTACACTTGGAAGTGCCAACTTTATGACAAATATGATCCAAGCTTGCCTGCTTCAGTAAACTCTTTGTCAAATCAGATCATAAAATTAGCCATTCAAAAGTATAATAGCTAGGGCATTTTAGAAGCTGTAGTATCAGTGAAGACAGGGTTGATATGGATTTAAATTTCTTTAATATTCCACTGTGACATTTCGCTACAGATGCCAGTACCCTTTTATCAAACAAGTGATATCTGCACTGAAGTTGGCATTGAAACAGTCAAGAAGTCCACTCTGTCTTCATTAGATACACATACAAATCTCATACTGAATAGTTTAGGGCCGATGTACAATAGTACTTATTTTTGGCTCCCTATCTATAGGAAATAATTCAGGCTAGAAGACTTAAAAGTATTTGGCACATACTGTTAAGGGACTAGTCTTTTATTGAGGGCCATGGAGAGATTGGTCTTTGAACTATCATGTTTTTAGAACTGTGTCTTTGCCCCTATTATTACATCCTCCAGGGCTAACATTTCAGTAAACCTACACTAACTCTAGGATCCATTCCGTGGTTTTCGCAATCTCAAATCACCCGCCCTTGACTTCCATTTGCCAGTTTGATTGGCTACGCTACTGGGTCTAATGTACCGATCAGAATCAGAATTGAGGTTACAAACTGGTTTCAATGTCGGGTTGGCCAGTCCCATGGATTATGATCGAGTTTGCGAAAGATTCAACATTGAAAAACTGACACGAAAAAGAGTGACCTCAAAAATGTTTTTGATGAAAAGGATGTCTTCATGTCCATTAAACTGGTGGTCACTTTGGTTTCTAGGTCATATGTGTTACGTCCTTTACCCTTTACCTTGTGTCGACATTTGAATGTTAATGAAAATCAAGGGTGGGTAATTTGCAATCATAAGAACCATGGGAATGTATCCAGAGGTTAGTGTAGGTGTACTGAAATGCGAGCCCTGGAAACAGAGGATGCTATAATAAATTACCAGTCCTTTTTTAAAGATACTTTTTGTTTAATCTTTGAAGTTGTATCTGTTCAGTTTTCTTATCATAAGTAGTGGTCAGGCAAATAAATTTTATTTCAACTATATTTTTTCATTTTCTGGTTGCATGTGTGTTTGGGCTCAGATCGTTTCAATCTGTAAATCAAAGACAAAAATGTGTGGCCTTCATTACTTGTACTTCACATGCTGTATGTCATTACATTCAATAGTCCCGAACTTCTATATGTCCGCATTTCTCGTTCAAAAAATATTTTTTCGAAAGAGTTTTATTATTTCATTTAAACTACAAAATAATGAACTAATTTCATTAAATGTGACAAAATTTAAACCCAGAGAAAAAAAATCATCACCAATAATTAAGAGAAATTCAAAACCACAATCTACTGACACCCTGCTGAACTACTTTAAATATAACTTGAAGTTACAGGTAACACAATTAGTGACCACTTTGTACCATACTGTCTGTACACTGTTTGAATCACAAAAGGTCATAAACGAACAATAAAAAACTCCATATCAATCAGTTTCTGTTCAATATGCAGCCATTGAACACATTAATTACACAGAATACAAAGTCTTCCAAGTCTCTTATTGACATAGACACCTGGTTTCATTACAAATAAGTCCCTGTACCTGACCGAACCGTCACTTTGCTCTGGTATGCCTCATTGATTTCCACCCTAAACAACACCCATTGGTTTGAAATTACCACCATCTCAGATAACAATGAATTAGTATTTTCACAACTCCTACCTTAAATGGAATGTCATTTTCTTTAGACATGTGTAGCACATTTGTAGTTCGGCGTTTGTCTTTTGGTGAAGAAGACGGAGTTTGAGGCCAGATCCACGCCATTTTTGCATAGAGACAACTAATCACACAATACAGAGGCTACTCTCCAATAGCAACCTCAAGGGGGCAAGATACGAGCGTAAGCATGGTGTGAGAGAAGGGTTTACAGCAGGGGGACGGCTTTAGTCCTTAACTATCTGTTTCTAAGGTGGAACATGTTCACAAGGTCCTCTTTAAGACATGTTTAACCATATCTATTCAGTCATCACGACTTTATTGTCGTCTATATTTTATGTACACACCCTACATAAATATTATATTTCTTCCCTGTATTCATTAAGCTTATACACATGCTGCTGTAATTGGTGTGCAAAAGACTGTAGCTCGTGACCTTGTTGGTTGTGTTTGCTTAGGGCATAGCATTGCCTTGTCGACACACTTATCGCCAACAATTAATCTATCAAACCGAAATGGCATTTACACAAAGGTCCGAAGTAAGACTGATAAAACCTTTGAACATAAGCATTCGATAACACATAGGCACATCGTATAGGTTGACAGGGTGATTTGAAACACAAATCGTATTCTAAATGTATTTGCGTGTTTGCAAGGTTAGTTGTGGTACTTTTCTTTAAGCTATTGTGTTCAAATTAATTTGAAATAATTGATAATTAAGACTTGTATGCTTTTATAAAACTAACCACTTAATTCAACATAATATTATTAGTTTATATCTTTATATGTGATTACATAAGGCCACATCTATACCGTAACATCGCTTTTTACAGTATGAAAGAAGTTGTTATCCATAAAATTGTGTCTACCTTGTCATCCGTCAACTTCTAAGTAATGCCTATCAAATAATTTCACATTGGTAAAGTTATTAAATTTTGTGGCATGTAGAAAATTTAGATACAAATTGGAAAAAGAAGAAAGGCCAATGACTATCATGTTTCTCTACCATAGTGTGTTATATTTTACATTCTTTGTGCTCTTTTAATTTTTTCAAAATATTATATCTTATTAGTTTTCAAGCACACTCATATGCTCCATTATTGCTGTTTCTTCATAAAAATGGTATAAATGAATCTACAATATATTGAATTAAAATAAAAGAAGATTTATAAATGTAGTCATAAATGAACTTTCCCTGTAGAGTGTTCATTGGTCAGCCATGACCTATGTGCAGAGTATAATGATGAAGTAACTTGTCATAATGTTACCTGCATATCAGCACATGTCTATACACGCATGTTTATATGCTACAATTCCATCGAGAATTGTGTGAAATCAGTCTTCAGACTTAGCATATAGACCCATAACCAAGTTAACAGTGGCAAGTTTCAGCCAAGTGTACAAGGAAAGGTTGCGTTTTTGTTTTAAAACCACAATCTATTACATCAGAAAATAACAAGGGTAGTTCTTCAGTCTGTTAAAGCAGCGCTTTCTATTGCATGCAAGAGGTATACTATGGTGTCATGTTTATAACAAATATCTCCTATACACCAGTGTCAGGTTTTGCATGTAGCACTGTATGGGAACTGATGTGACATAGGTGTTGTGTTAAGTGTTTTTAAATCACAAAGCAAGATTTATCAACAGATTACTTATCTCCCAAGCAACCAAATTCAGGAAGGATTTTATAAATCAAATCGGGCATCAAATGATTCACCTCAAAGTTGTTACATGTGAACTCCCTTTAATTTCTAACACTGACAATGTTTTGTTTTGTTTTGTGTGGAGGGTGTTCTCCTATGTACCCCTGGAGGCCTCCAGGTTAGGCTAAGTACCTTTAAAGAATCTTCAGCAATTGTTAGAACCAAATTACAGAGCAATTTGACCTACCATGTCAGGCATTATCAGAAACTTCAATAGAGAACTACTTTGTATAAATTTAATTTGATAACAATCTTAACCATGTCAACTCTTTCAAGGAGAATGTTCATAGACTTGATACATACTCAATAAACCTGCCATTTCTCACCTAATATGCAACCAGGACTAGTTCAAGAAGCATGAAATACTCATATTCCCCAATGACAGTATGTCATACTGAGTGTAAGACTCAAGCCTCTGACCACAAAAGCTGCCTGGCACTTGTTCTAAAAGTCAATGACGCTAAATATAACAATGTAAAATATGCTGCTAGCTGAATGGCACATTTAGCCACTTCAGTAGGTCCTCATGGTGTCACTATGAGAAGATCCCTGGCAGCATTGGTTACCATTGGATACAATGGTTTTTTTCCTTGTTGCCATGCAATGAGAACAAACAAAAAAGGTACACAATTCCAAAAACATAAAAGTTACCAGTTGATCACTTGACTGATAAGTGAAGAAACACAAATGGTTTCATGTCATGAAAGCTTGAAAATATTTTTAAAAATTTCTAAATAGCAAAATGCACTAGTTCATGGTGAAACTGATATCTGTGCAAAAGTTGATCAAGAACTATTGAATGGTCTTGTATTGTGCTCCAGAAAGAGAAAGTGATGGAGGGTGGACAGCACCCATTCCTATCTGCCCCTCCCACGTCTAGGTCGAGATACAAATGGGCCTGTTCACCTGTTTGAGGAAAACTACCTTTCACCAGGTTGTTTTGAATGTTTACAATAAATCTGCTTGCTTGAGATGCATCAGTTCTTTCCTCGGTGCAAGGCAAGGGGTGCATTTCTTAAGTACTTTATCTCCAACAAAAAAGAAACAAGAATGTAGTCACACCACAGACATGGCACAGGAGCATGTTCAGAGTTATAAACCTAGTCAATGGATTAGCTCACATTCAAATTGATTTTCTCAACTTCATGGGGAGTGCACAAAATCTTGTTCCTAAGACTAAAACACTTCTGGTACACACCGTGACACTCCCTTTCACATGTTTGAATTGACCAGTGTTGTAGGAAGAATAAATTTTAAAAAATATTCACAGATGGTTTCTGGTTATTTTTAATGCTGGTTCATAGATTAAGATTTTTCGAGCCATGTAGCAGTTTCTATACAAATTTCAGTTGCTTAGGTGCTTGTTTGTTTGTTGTTTAATGCAGCACATAGCAATATTGGAGCTATATGATGGCTGTCTGCAAAGAATTGTCTGGACCAGGCAATCCAGTGATTGACATCATCAGCATTAGTTTAGGGACATGCATCAACCTAGTCAGTGAGCCTGACCACCTGTAGTTGCCTTTTACGACAAGGCTGCTGAAGACCAATTCTAACCCAGATCTTCATGGTGGTAGCTAAAGAAAATGTATTAACTAAAAATGTGACTGCATCAGTAGCTGCAGATGCTGCAGGTAGTTTTATTTGGGGATGGTAAGACAAAGCGTTTTAGAGGTCATCTAATATCAGTACAATATTCCTTGATGAAATATTTCCGGCCCTGGAAAACCTTATTCCCCCCAAAATATTGATACAGTAATCCCACATGGACAAGATATAACACTTATGAACAGAAAATAGTCAATAAAATTCTTCCCTCCCCAGCAACTGGTGGTTGTCAATAACTTAAAAGATAGATAGCTATAATTATCACATACAATATGGTTTGAGGAGCTGATCATGTTCATATGCTTCTTATTAAGTTTCCCGATATTTGTCATTGTAATTTGACTCTATTCCAGTTTGACAGCCTAAAGATATTTAGGTCATGGGGCCACTGACTTGCAATGAGGTAACATGTGAAGCAATTGTTTTGATCAAAGTAAAATGGGCAAAATGTTCTCTACAGTCTCTTCTAAACATCCTAAATCATTCAAGACAGATATAACTATTCACTGATGTGCCATGATGTTTGACTCACAGTGCCATGTTATGTTTTTGTAGGCCTTGTTGGTTTACAAAACTGACCAACATACACAAAATTAAATTAGAAAAAAGCAAATGTTTAACAACTATTTTAAAGGCCAACTGTATAGCTGTATGGAGCAGGAAACCAACATCAATAAACTGACAGCTCCGGAACTACTTTTGACAATCAAGATCTACATTAACACTAGTTGATATATATATGGAACTATTGATATATATTAACTGTGGGACATAGTCTATTGACAAATCATTACAAACTAGGATGTTTCGAGAAGTAGATGCAGATTGATCATTGAGGACCCCAGTCAGATACGATAAATATGTGTCAGTACTAGAATCATATATATACTAGCTACCATGTATATTCACCAGATACCACAGTTGATGGCACTTTTCCTACTTTTTCCTTTTGCTACAATTACTTTCAAGTTCTGTTTCCATGTACATTACAATATTAATGACTGTATATCAGCAGTTACATAATCTGCAGGGCAAAACAAAGTACCGTATTCGACGTAATAAGCGCTTCGCTCCAATAAGCGCCCAGGGCGATATTTGTTAATATAATGGCAAGTGAACAATCCCATTTAGCACCCCTTCCAACTGATCAATGTACACAAGACTTATTTATTCGCGTATGATACATACTTGTGTGTTATATGCACCCTTAATTATGGGCAATTTAATTCTGGAAAAATATATCTGTCGTACATAAACATTTCCGGTTGTCAGCTTAAACCATAAAATTTATCTTTCAACTCTTTTTTTTTTCACCAAAATAATATTCTAATAAGAGCCCCCTATTCCTAATTTTGAGAGCGCCCTGGGCGCTTATTACGTCGAATACGGTATACATTTGAAAACTGGATTTGAAAGCAGTCACGAAACACTGCAAACGTAAGGTCCAAAACGTAACTATGATACCTGTATCAAATACATCACTATCAATAACCATCATACTTTCCATTAGTTAAACACTTTCAATACAGTCCATCCTTTGACAGTTCTATGGAGATCAGCGGTTATTTTAGGGTGCATGTCATGACATGAGGGGTCCTCAGGTCCTTGTGAATTGCTCCAATAATATTTGAATCAAGGGACCCCCTAAAACATTAAACATAAAACATTAGGGTTATGTCAAACCCAAAGTTTTTGAGGCTACTCGCCAAAATTGGGCTCTCAGCATTATTTTTAGTAAATTTTTGTGTTTTTGTATGGACTTATATTTCTGAGCTTACAAGACCATTCAGAATTTTACAAGACTTGGGTCTCGGACTAGTTGCTATAGTCGCAGACTGCCCTTGGTGTTCAACCTAAATTTCGAACACTGTTTTACCTGACTATAGTTTATTCAACAACAGTATATCTAACAAGTTTATATCAAAGGTTCTTATCTATAATCAAATAATATGCATCAAGTATCTTGATATGCATACAGTCATGACTTCATTATTGTAACATGGTAATGTTTTATGGCTAACCTATAAAATTACATAAGTGTTAATTTCCAGTGATTCTACTGTTAACACATGGATAAGGCTTTCGAATCAGTTGGATACAGACAACATAATACATACTGACACTAGTTTATGTCTGGATTACAATGGGTACAATATATGTTAAAAATAACTATTAACTGTTATTTATTTTAATGCTTTGAATAGCAAGACAAAAGTTTGGTTTCAAGTAAAATTCTAACTTTTCCCCACATTAGGGTTTACCAGCCAGGCATACAAGTCAAACATGTACCTGCCGCAATGGTTTTCAGTTATGGGGTCACATTCAGTTATCTCCCTTGAATATACTTCACATCATTAACAGTCTACAATGTGAGTTTGAAACCTTATCATGACATGGTTTAACAAAGTTGGAAACTTAGTGGGTCCTAGGGCCTGTTTGTTTTTCTGCTGTAGTATCAGAAACTATGCTTCATTCTGAACTTCAAACACTGTTTCATGGTAAGGTGATATGGGGTTTAACGTCTTGTTTAAGATTATTGCTTCATTATAGTGACATATGCATGCATGTGTGTGTGTGTGCGTGCATGCATGCGGCTGCTTGCAAGGGCTGGGACGATACACCAACTGCGTATTTCGATAAGTATCACATCACGATACCTTGCTCATGATCCGATATGTATCACAATACTTGCATGCACGTTTATCTATGGAATTTAAGCCATCTTTTTCATAGACAAGATTGCCAAATGCCTGACACACTGATGATTTACAGTTGGCAGTGTCAAGTATGGCGCAATGGATGAAAATATGTACATTTTCACCACTAATTTTCGCTACTAATTAGTGTTTGGTGCAAAAGTTATTAAAGCAAACGATTAAAAGGAAGGAACTGATATCTTTTACTTAGTGTCCAATTGTGATCGATACTTGTATCGAGAAGCAAAAAAGCCCAATCAACCGATGCATCGGTGTATCGTCCCAATAACTGTTGGCACTAGCCCAGTCTGATGCTGGTTTCATAAAGCTAGCCCACTGAGACGCCATGCTACAGTTTAACATGGATACCCCACTCAGACACAGTATACTGACTCTCAGCCGACCACTTCTTGTTTAATCCCCTTAATGCTGAGAATAATTTATTAACATCATTTGGTATGACGCAGCCATGGATCGATCCTAGACCTTATACTCTCCAAGCAGACTCTCTATCCACTAGACCACAGCGGCAGTCCTCACTGCTTAACGACTAATGTTAGACACATGTGAGTATCACTAACAATCATGACAACCTACTTTGCAACTACAAGTTCATATGGTACTGTGAAGTACTCTGTGTTGAAGATGCTTTTTGGACAGTTACTATCAAGTTTTAATTTTTATTGCTTACTTATATATACAATGCTTGTGTTATTTTTTAAGCGAACATCGAACACAGCTTAACTGAACATGATTGATGATAATGTAATTATTGATTTTCTGTTTTAAAATAATCAAGTACTGCACCCTAAACCTTAAGTTGAGATCTAAAAGTCATGTCCAACTTTAACAACATTGAAATGCAGGATTTAAGTGGAATACCTACACTGTTATCTTGCCCTCAAGATAAAACAACCATGCACATTGATAGGTCAGATATTGTTATGTCATTTCCTTGAGTGGCATTTTTTAAATTCTGGTGATTCACATTTTGTTTACCTTGCATGGTGACAGTAAAAGCTTGATATCTCGAACCCACTGAGTTTGGTGACAAACATCTATATATATTTGGACATACATGATAAATGGGTATTGTATTTGACATAATAAGTGCCCAGGGCGCTCTCAAAATTAGAAATAGGGGCTCTTAATAGAATATTATTTTGGTGAAAGATCGTGAATTTCATGGTTTATGCTGACAGCCTGAAATGTTTATATACGACAGATATAGATTTCCATAATTTAATTGCCTTGTCTTGCATACATTGATCAATTGGAAGTGGTGCTAATTGGGTTTTTCCCTGGCCAAAATATTAGCAAATATCGCCGTGGACGCTTGTTAGGGATGCTTATTACGTTGAATACGGTATTAACTAATATTTGTTTGTTGTTCACTCCATACACATATATTGGCACATGCTCAGCAATATTCCAGCTATATAATGGCAGTCTAATAATTGAGTCTGAACCAGACAATCCTGTGATTAACATCATGAGCATCAATCTGACCACCTGATCCTGTTATCCTTCTCTTTAGAGAAGCATAGGAGGCTGAAGACCAATTCTAACCTTCACTGAGGTAAATGGGCATTGCAGTCTAGGTCTGTTCAGTGGACAAATGTCACAACGAAAATTTTTTAGCAGCTGCATCAGTAGGATATGATGACACATAATTGCAGCCACACTGAAGTGATTGAGTGAGTGATTGAGGATGGCTTTACACCACTTTTAGCAATAATCCAGCAATATCACGACAGGGGACACCAGAAATGGGCTTCACACATTGTACCCATGTTGGGAATCGAACCCGGGTCTTCGGCGTGACGAGCGAACGCTTTAACCACAGGCTACCCGACAGCCCCGAGCCACACTGTAAGCATCCAGTAGCCACCTATTCTGATCCTGAATCCAAACAGAATCATAATAGTACAATATTATAAGTCGCAGACGAATTCTGGGATTCCGCGATTGAGGAAAGATCTGCAGAAAATGTAATTTCCCGAAACAATTGCAGAAAATTATTCTTCTCGAATTTTGCTCTCAAATGATACCTAAACGTTTGACACATGATTCATTCATATAAAATATGAATCTACATTTAAATAAAATTTGATATAAATAATCTCACTTTTAAACCTTCTTGTGGTATTATGCCTCCATAAACTACATCTAACCAGTGACACTTAGCATATCTATTTGCATAATTTTATGCCTTGAAATGTCTAAATGCAAGAGTCAAAAAACATTACAGAAAAAAAATCAGTAAATATTTAGGGGGGAATGGTTATGTTTTTACCCCAGAATTGTGCAATTTTAGCCTAAATTCTTTCGATAATTTTACCTCAGAATTCATCTGATACTGCATTACCATATTCGATGTAATAAGCGCCCAAAGTAATATTTGCTAATATATTGGCTAGTGAACAATCCCAATTAGCACCCTTTCAAATTGATCAATGTACTGACTTATATATTCGTGTATAATATGCACTCGTGTGTGATATGCATGCTTAATTATGGGCAATTAAATTCTTGAAAATATATCTATCGTGTATAATACGCACAGATTCTTCATTTTAGCATTTCAGGCAGTCAGCATTAACCACAAAATTTACAATCTTTCAGCTCTGTTTTTTATGACACCAAAATTATATTCTAATAAGAGCCCCCTATTTCTAATTTTAGAGCACCCTGGGCGTTGAATACAGTATAATGTAAAAACACATGGAATGGGTATATTTTTATCTGGAAATCAAAATAAGCAGCCTTGTCCAGGAGAAGCACCTCCAAGCCCACTATTTCTCACCCTTTCATTAAAAACTGATTTATCATGTCAGAGAGATTGAATACGATACCATGAATAATACGTTCATAAACCTTGAAATGACTGAAAATTTTAATCAAACCGTATTCAAACCTTTCATTCATAACTCAAACTGCCACAATGAGATCAGCGTCTTGGTAAGTCATTGTGAATTAAGTCTCCAAGGGATATGGCAGTATGACTTCTGAGCACTAAAAAGATTCAATCAAGTCAGCCATGCCCTAGCAAGCATGTCAGCTGTGTTACTATACATCGTATATGAAAAGTCAATGATGCTCATGATCCTGTGTTAATACTTGGGGGAGTCCAGGCATGTCGCTCACAGTGTTACCATCTTGTGGAAAACTGGATTCCTGTGGTTTGAATGTCAACGACACACAAAGAAAAGTCATTGTGTTTTTAGTTATTGTCACTGTCAGTGCAAAGCAACACTGCCAGTCAATTCTATTCCAGGATTTTGGAACTACGTGCCCTTTGCAGGCATATTTGAAAAAAAATAGGGGGCTCTTATTAGAATATTATTTTGGTGAAAAACAACAGAGTTGAAAGATCGTAAATTTCATGGTTTATGCTGACAGCCTGAAATGTTTATATACGACAGATATATTTTTCCAAAATTTAATTTCCCATAATTATGGATGCATATAACACACGTATTATACACGAATAAATAAGTATTGTGTACATTGATCAATCGGAAGGTTAATTGGGATTGTTCAAAAGCCAATATATTAGCAAATATCGCCGTGGGCGCTTATTAGAGCGGGGCGCTTATTACGTCAAATACGGTAACTCAATTTGGGAATATCTAATGGCATTTGCTGCAGACTTGGGGCCAAATATCCACGACATAATGGAGCAGACATATTTATCTACATTTGGAACTTGTCAGTTTATGATGTTTTCAAGTTTACAGATGCTTTATTATTGACATTCGGAACAGACTTTGCTGACTTGTACTAAGAATGTAGCAGCTTCGACACTGATTAGAAAGTTTACCTGATGCAATATCCTATGGACGTGTCATCAGATCTTCATGTAGAGATGTTTTGTACCAGTTCGAAAGATCAGATTTTAATGAGATTGCCATTGCATGCATATAGATATGAGAATTTGAACCGAGAATAGGAAATGTGTGACTTTTCTGAACGCGTGCCATGGTACCCCCATGGTGTGGGTTAATGCTCATACTATTAACCAGTGGTTTGCTAATGTACAGGCCAATACAGATGATATAGTTCTAATATTGTTGACTGGTGCGAGATAACATTTCATTACAAGGGGCGAGCAAACACCAGTGATTTTTAATCTTTAGCTACTCAAATTTCCCTGCATTCATATACTTACAGAATATATTGTTTTCCAAGTTGTAACAAGAGGACCAAGTCATCAATATCCCCCGCAATGGTAAATACTTGTCGTGAATAAATATATGAAAAGCGTCGCCATGATAACACAAAATATATTTATTTAACTCTTTCAACACCAGAATATTTTACTTCTATGACACCGAGTTACCTGAGACTATTGGGTGATAGATGAAGTCTACATTTATCAAAGAAATTATCTTTGCTACTACATGTTATACATCATTAGAAAGGTCAAATACTACTGTTTATAAATATGAATAGGGCCGTTACGATTCACTTGCTTATTCGGTGAATCGAACCGTATCCATTCATGAATTGAATTCGTTATCCGTGGCTAGATTCAAATATTTATGAATATGCAATCATGTGCATATACATAACCTGTAACTAAAACATCCATAAGAACATATGATATGCATAGATTTCTTTAAAGATAACACTCTTATAATATTTAATTTGACAGGAATTTGGTCACTGGTCATTGTAGCATTTGAGCAGATACCAAGACTAAGTACCTGGACAAGTGCAGTATATAAATGTATACCCAGGGCGCTTAAAAAAAGACAGAAAGGGTGGGCGCTTATTGGGGACAATTCAGGTCAAATTGGCGTAAATTCATCAGTAAGCCTTACCGTATTTTCTTGAGAATAGTGCACACTTTTTTTCCAAAAAACACAGCTGTGTAAAGGGGGTGCGCATTATACACGAATTAATGAGTTTTGGTGTTTTTTCCCCATGGAAAGACATTACTGTGAGCACGTAACACCGGAAATACCATGTCAACAAATCCATACTGAAGTTCGCAAATTATTCATGTTATTACACTGTATAGCTATAAAAAGTGTTCTTTGTATATCTGGACTTTTGTTTGTAACTTATTTCATTTATTTTATTCAAAATTCCTTTCAATATTGTTTTAATTAATTTCGGCGAAATCGTGTGGTAAGCGCTCGGAAAATCGCACTACTCACCGTTATTAACAGCAACCACGGTCAGATTACCGCTATTGACACCTTGAAACGAACTTCATTTGACAGAGAATGGATACATATATCATAAATGCCATACTTTGAATCGTTAAAAGTCATATTTGTTTTTGTTGGACGATTCTATGTTAACGCGTAATTCTCGCGATCACGCGCACGGGAGCCTTGACGGTGACTGGTCAGACTGGTTCCATGTAAAAAATAATACCCGGCAATAGCGATCAGCTGCTTCGCTTAGGGTTATTATTATTTTAGTGTATAATATGTTTAGTAAAAGCTGCATCTAAATTAACAAGATATTGGAATATATTATTCCTGATAAAAAAATAGTTTCAGATACAACTTTTGCCGATCCTTGCATTAAAAATCCTGTAAAGTTATATCATTGGGTGTGTCTTGACCGAATCACCGGTAGATTCCAAGAAAACGTGTGTACAGCTGATTGCTGTGTCCGGCTTAGTTCACGAGAAAATACACAAGGTAATCCCTGGATATAAAACGATGCCTAGCTGAACAAAAAATACAATTTAAACGGTAAATCAATATGTCTGGTGATTTTTTTATCTCAAATTTCGAATTTGTATACTGATGAAGTTTCTCATCATCCGTTCGTTTACCGGACTTCGCTGAAGGGGTACGGTGTAATTTTTTTCTGCGCATAATATTCAAAGTCACAAATATCTAAAATAAACAGAATACAGTCATGCCCTGCTTATACGGACTTCAAATATACGGAAACCTCGGTTCTTGGACGATTTTCATTTAAAACAAAATAATTACTATATAAATTTTCGGAACCGGGGGGGGGGGGAGCGCTCTTAATGGGTCGAATACGGTAATATGGAAATTTAACGAACCGTGTCAAATAATTTATGTTGTTAATATTTCACTGACTATAACAAATAATACATCAACTGCTGACTTATTATTGTATTTGTGAATTAATATTCGTATTCATTATCTTATATTCGTGGTATGAATCGTATTCGCCTCATAGTGATGTGTTGCAGCCATAAATATGAAAGTTATGTTTATTACATTATTCAAATAATGCATTTACAACTTACAATTATGTTTGTGTATTAAAAAAAAATGTAAGCTAACACATTCCTAACGTCTAGATTAAGTGCCAAGAAAACAATAATTGGGGCCATTTTTGCCAATTGTAAGTATTCATAATATCTACTTATTGAGAAGCTTTGTATGAATAACATATGTGACGATTCGTTTGGTGTTTGGTATCATTAGTAAGCTGTGAACATCAATAATATTACAGTGGCCTCCCCTTGATTATATCTTAGTTTTAACATGCGATTTTATTGTATAGAAATTGGTTTCTAGATGCTTTGTGTAATAAGCTACAAGGATTGTGATTGGTCAATATGAAACATGTGACTATGGCAGCCAATCAAATTACAGTGATGGATACCGTCCTCTTGTATGATAAATTCCACATTAAGAAAAAGATTTTGATTAAATTGTATTACTCTGGATGTTTTAAGCAGGAAATTGCAACCGATATTAAATATATGTAACTTCATGAATGGATCGTGTTAGATTACGACCTGTGACGAGGATTTCTCATGTATATACTTAGGCATTAAACATTGTGTCCGACCTAAAAATTGAGGCAACAAAAGCCGAGATGTCATTCGAATTACATTACACACGATCGCTCGAAAAGATGGAAATAATACCTTACAATAGATGTAAGTTTGACAACTTTTACATATATTTTTTGATTGATTGGTTGATTTTATTTATTCAAGTAATATATGAAAAGACTTGCTTGAAGCATGTTTATTTTGCTTTTTGACATGTTTGATATGGACCCGTGGTCAAAGTATGTGTCCCAGAATTATTTTTTTAATAGCATTGCCATCTTCCCGAGGCAAGTGAGTTAACTGACTATAAGAGTCCAGTTTCCACCCTTGCCGAACTAGGCTGGTATTATGGACTAACGAGTCTATGAAAAGTCCAATCAAAGTCGCGCCTCGAAATTGAAATCTGGTTGGTAAAGTGTCATGCAGATTTCCGTCGACTGCAGGATTTGCAAAGCATGTGCACCGCTAACTCATTGTCAACAGATATTTTCTAAATCTTTTCATGTTTTTAATCAAGATGCTCATGTGATTTGGTGTACTTCGCAATGTAAGACTCGTTTTATCACAATATAGATCTTGATTATCGATCAGATTGTCTTGACTGGGCGCCACCGTTTTGTTTCAAGCAAATGCAAGTGATATGAGAGGTTAAATCTGATTGGTCAATAGGAGAGGCATAGAAAGGACATAACTCGTAATAGCCACTGGTGGTGCTACGATCGAGCCCAGGAATTCCAGGAATTCCAGGAAACTGTACTTTTAAAGTCAGTTAACTCTCTTGCTTGGGAAGATGTAGCATTGCAGGAAATAGTAAATACATTTTAAATCTATGGATAAAATATAATAAACTGAAATAACACACATATTTTCAGACTTTGTGAAAAGAAATATTTAATAAATGAATGATATGACATGTATGTTCGTAAAAAAATCATTTGACTGGCCTGCGGAGTCTGGAGACTCATGATGTCTCGGTGTACCGGCCTGCAGTGTTGAAAGAGTTAAAAAATCAAAACTATGAAAAGGCACAAGTTCATAATTTGACCTATCTATGTGCCAAGATTGGTAAAGAAATGTTGTATCCTTTTCAAGATCTGCTCCAGAAACAAGCACTTCAACCATTTCCAGCCTTAGTCAAAGTTGTTGCCAAGGTTAATACTCGAAAAAAATAATTTTTAAATCCAAATGTTACCAAAATTCACCAGTTCACCACTAGGCCCATTAATATACCAAGTTTGGTGAAGAGACATTATACGTTTTTTAAGATCTGCTCTGGAAACAAACACTACTACATTTCCATCCTCAGTCAAACTTGTTGCCATTGAAACTAAAAAAAATATTAAAATTAAAATCCCAAAACTTCAAAAGGCTCCAGTTTACCGCTAGACCAATCTATGTGCCAAGTTTGGTGAAGAAATATTGAACATTTTTCAAGATCTGTTCGGGTAACAATTTTGCATGGGCACATTGCGGGGGATAATAAATGCACTAATAATAAATCCACCTTGATATCAAACTCATCCCAATGCTTGACATCGCCAATCTTCGCAGTATATGACTTAACTCATCAAAGGCAATGCTCAAAATCAGTGTTAACTATATTTTTTCAGTTTGACAGTTTTTGAACATTTTTGCAATTTTAACACCCCTGTACACATTTCTTTTCACTCAATAAAGTTTCAAAGGAACTCCCAGGAACAAACATCCCAGTATCACTCAAATTATAGTCTCGTCATTGTGCTGATACAGGAACTTAATCTATGATATGCCATACAAAGTTCAAAATGGAATTCCCTTGTTGACCAGCTGTTAAACAATGCATGATATAAAAAATTCACTGGTGAACCCATTAAATCTCAGAGCGATTCTAAATAAACTTTTATTAGATCAATAACCGGATTATGAACATTGATTACATTTATTTTGATACCTTCCCAAGCCTCAATATCGAAAACACCAGACATGTTTCATTCACACCAGCTGACATTGCAAATAAATTTCAAAGAATAGGTTATAGTTCAGGATCCATAGATTCTAGGGTTGAAGGATCGTATGCTCCCAATCAAACAGCCTGCATGTGCAGAATGTATATGTGCATAAACATTTGCTGCACAAATAATTCAAAGCTTAAACACATTGAATATACCTATGCAGCCTGCGATTTTAGCCAGTAGTCGGAAGCCTAAGTCTAGTAAATTCTATTTTGGGAGTCTTCTAATTGTCTATTGAGACTAAAATGTACTGAAAATATTAATAACATTAAAATACAAGTATGGGCTTGTAGACTTAAAAGTTTTCTGCACAGACTGCCAATGGCCATGAACCTTATGAGATATTTTATCTCACTGTGCTTAATCACAATAAGATTATTCATTGTGGCATTACATTTATGAGATTGAGGTACAAGTTCTGTTGTGAGTAATGCTATCAATGGTTCTGACATTGAAAACTTGATCCAGTAGTTGTCCAAGAGGGATTTAAAAATGTCTGTTTTTCTTTGACACATAAACAAGTTGCAGCGTTAACGGGGATCTATTCACTGCATTCTATGTAACTGTTGAGTGCACAGGTGTAAATTCAGCCTGTGGACTTGAACTAGACCATGTACACTGTGAACATTGCTGTACTGCTATACCTGGTTTTATTGCTTCACATTATAGTCCTCCAGTTAAACTTGGTGACAAATCGCAGTGAAAACACAGTGGAATTACATGATCTTGAATCTGCTACACTGACTTACTGACTGCATGAGTGAGGTGGTTAAGTGTTTGTTTCTTTGCTTGTTGTTTATCACCACAATCAGCAATATTCCAGCTATATGATGGCGGTCTGTAAATAATCGAATCTGGACCAGACAGTCCAGTGATCGACATCATAAGCATTGCTGACGGTCTACGTAATTGGGATATGATGACATGCATCAACCAAGTCAGCGAGCTTGACCACCCAATCCTGATAGTCGCCTCTTACGGCAAGCATGGGTTGCTGGAGACCTGCGCTCTGCCTGGATCTCCACGGGTCCACAGCTCACCCTGTAGAGTAGTAAGTGCGTGAATGAGAGTATATTTATTCCCGTAAGGATTCTGGATTGGAAGTGTTCCACACCAACCCATGCTGGTCGTTAGACGTGATTTTTATTAATGGATCGGGTAGTCCGATTCAGTGACTTGGCTGATGGTGTTTCTTTGTAACCTGAATACATGGATCGTTGCTCACAGTATCAATCACTGGTTTGTCTTTCCACTGACAATTATATGTGTATTTACAAGCAACCTTTGCATATAGCTGGAAAAGTGCTGAGTGCATGTTACTCAACAAACTCTCACCATATACATATATTTGTTGTTGGTTTGTTGTTTGCCACACTCAGCAAGTCAATTCCAAGTCAGCCTGACCACCCAATCCCATCAGTCGCCTCTTTCAACGAGCATAGTCACCTTTTATGATAAGCATGCGTTGCTGAAGACTTATTTTAACCCGGATATTGACGGGTGAGTGGCTGAGTGAGTGGTTGATCGAGTGAGTGTGTGAGTGGTTGTAGAATGTAAAGTAAGTGGTTGATTGTTTGATTGAGTGGCTGGGTGGGTGAGTGAGTGGTTGAGTAAGCATGGCTGAGCGAGTGGTTGAGACAGTAAGGTGGACAAGTGAGTGAGAGAGTGGTAAAGCGATGGAGGTGATTGAGTGAGGGGATTGTAGGGCTGGGACAATACACCAACTGTGTGATCTGATATGTATCATGGTACCTTGCTCACGATCCGATACATATCACGATACTTGAATGTGCTCTTATCTGTGGCCAAATACCTGGCACACTGACGATTTACAGTTGGCAGTGTCAAGTTAAACACAATGGATGAAAATATTTACGTTTTCACTACTCATTTTCTCTAGAAATTAGTGTTTGGTTTAACATTTATAAAAAAATACATACATTGTATAAGGTAAGAATCGATACTTTTTACTTAGAGTACAATTGTGATCGATACTTTTTTTGAGAAGTACAAAATCGTGATCCACCGATTCATTTGTGTATCGTTCGACTACTAGTGGATTGTCCTTTTGTAATATTAGTATAGATTAGTCTAACTGGCACAGGCTGCCATTTCCCAACTGTAACCTTTCCTGAATGCTATTCCACGTTTCATGGACCTCTCCACAAAATTGTCAAAGTAGGTTCCAATATTATTTATATTCTAAACTAAAATAACTGTCCCCAAAGTTTGTATTTATTCACAACCTGACCCCTGAAGATTTCATATATCATGGCAATGCTCCCACCCCCATCCCACTCGATCCCATAATAAATTACCTTTCCCGTGTACGTTAAATGGGCAGAACGGTAACACAGAGGGAGACATGTGTAAGGTTAACTCTATTGTACTGCAATGATAGACCTCACACAAAAGTAAATACTCTCTTACACATGACGAAAGCCAGCAGGCATGAAGCACACCATACAGGAGCCCAGTATCATAACCCAAATTCAATCCACATTCATTAATAGGTATCTGTTACTCGGGGTATAAAAATCACGGACCTGACAGCTACAAAGCTCTGTGAGAGGGTAACAGTCACCCAGTTGCTATGAATCTTATTGGAGCACAATTTGAGAAAGCTTTGTGGCGTGACAGAATATATAAATGTCCCGCTGTTCGTAGTGAGTGTTGAAATGGAGATATATCCCATGGCACAAATACTCATGTTTTTCGTATATCATGGTATCATTGTTCCAGACACATGCTCCAATAAACATGGTTTTGAGTTTGGGGTTTCGGTGTCAAATGTGAAATTATGTGATAGCTTCACATGGTTAATGAATAGAGAAAGGCTTGAGCCCCAACAGGTTATCTGAATACTTTCTTATGTTTATACAACTATAAAAATGTATGGTATTATTGAAGCCTATGAGTTTCATAAGCACGGGAGATTTTGCATGATGAGCTCACACATGACGTATAAAACTTTATTGCCTTTACAAAACATGCTAAATATATTGAAACAAAAATCCCCTGAACATACAAACTCATCCATGAAATAGTCTGGCAGACTGGCCTTTCACAGAGCTGTATTAAAATTGTCTGTTCTTAGTGCTATGATCGTCCAAGTCCATGCTAAAGTATGGGAGTAATGATCACCTTAGCACGAAGATCACTTTATGGAACGGGCCCTGGGTGATAAGTTTGCTGGTCTGTCTGTGATCATGCAAGTAACTGAAGCATGTGTTTGGAAAGTGTCAAAGTTAATATGTAAGACAACTTGCACTCTGTGACACTGGTCACCCAATACAAAAAAGAAAATGAAAACAATGATACAACAGTACAATTAAGCTTATGAATCTATGAAACAAACAAACAAAAGTCTTGCTTGACAACGGTATAAGTATCTATACCGAAACGTCGCTTATACAGTATTAAAGAAGTTGTTATCCATAAATTGTGTCTACTTTGAAACTCTTCTGAAACTTTCTGAAACCCTATTTCCGGAAAATGACTGTTTCGATGTTTATATATATGATTTGATTAATAATAATGATTTTTAATTTTGGTTCCAGACAATTTCAACGGGACAACAGTGACAAAAACCTTTGAGTCTAACAGCTCAAAATTGTCTCTTGGCATCATTTTCAGTAGTGACCTGGCCTGACTTTTATATTGCAATATATTTCAATAATGATTAACGTACTGCGAAACGTACCACATATGTTGCATTTGTTCTTTCATCTGTAACTTATTAACCTTGGACCCTTACATCAGACTTTCTCAGCAAATTTTTGACAACTTTGTAGACCACTTTGTTTCATGTTGCTATGGTCACAACGCATGTGTAATAGACATAGTATATACCAAAAGGTTTCTTTCTTTTACTTAAGGCCATGTCATAAATCTTAACTTACAGGGCTTCTGAACTTATAATCAATGAAAACGAGATGTATTGATTTTGTAAACAAACTTCCATAGTACAAAATATATATTCTTAATTCATATAATATGTGTTGGTAACATTATTCTGATACAAAATTGAATGATTAAATCAATACCAAATGATTCACGATGATCATAATTTTGGTCAGTCTTGGACACACCTAGTAACCACAACACCATATCTCTACATATTGTTATTATCTTAATGTACTATCTATATCTATTCGTGTCCCCTTTTTCATCATGCTCAGTCAACGTCAGTGAAGTCCTCAAAACTTTTATGTCAAACATTACCTTTATAAACATTAACAGGTCATTTTCACCATTGTGTTACTTTTTGTCAGTCCCCACTGTGTCCACATTAGAAACACAAAGGAAAGGCAGAACATATAAAGCCATAATTCATCCTGTCCTGACAATATCAAACAACCGTTGTTTGCCAAGACAGATATCTTTGTAAATTAACAGGAGTGTTTCTTCATGAAGGCAACAAATGCAGAGCTGTACAGTAAATCAGTGGCCAACGGTTGGTATTTGAACATTAGAGCTGAGTGTATAGGCACTGCAATCAATTGATAAATGCCTCGAAGTGTGTCGATTATTCTCAACAGAATTGAACTGTATTCATGACCCCCTGCCCATAGCAACGCCTAAGAAATGTCTATTTTGTCGTAGACAAGAATGAAAATAAACACTTCTTTTAAGCATTTTGTTATGTTCAAACAAATACATATATTAAAACTAATAATTTCAGTGCCACTGCGATTCAATGTTTCATACAACATGGTCGGACATCTACAGACAATTTGGTTTCAATTATGCAACTAAATGGAACAGAAAATGTAAATATAGTAAATATTTTTTTCTTGTTCAACCAGGACTAGCTACCAACTCAAGGACTAGTAAAATAAGGTTTACACCAGAGTTTTGGACTAGTTTGGTAAATTATAATTTCTAAGGCTGCTCAACCCGATGTCCTGTTATCTATCCCAAAAAATCTTTTTAACGAGGAGAGGCCAGTTTATTTGTTGCCAATTATCCAAACTGGCTTGTTGCTAGAGATGTACAATCATGACAAAGACTGTACCATGATCTTATACATAGATGACTAAGGGTCCTTTGTTATAAGTCATCATGGGGTTCCAGAGACAGAATAGCTACCCAGAACATCATTAATGTGTTGAGCATTTCAATTAAATTAGGAACAGGTGCATCATGTTGATATTACCACCCCAGCTATCACCTAAGACCACCTCACTGCTATCAGAGACCATAGCTGCTGCTATGACCTGGTGAGAGTTAGTGTGTCCAACTCAATTCTTGAGCACCCCTACAATTTTCAAGTTGCCAGTTCGGGAAAAGTATAGGGTCCATATGTACTACTTAACACACAAAGTGAAGGGTTGACCAGTGGTCAAACGCACCATAATTCACTGTGTGCTGATAGCTGGTTTGAATCCCTGTTGCCATGGTGATGATCCTTGTTTCTCAGCGCTATACTAGTGCTTGTGGTTTCACAAAAGTGGAAAAGACTGTGACCTTTTTTCCAGTTCTACAAGTTTACAGTTATTTTCCATTCCAAAGTTGCACTTTTTGGTGTAATGCATCCTGATAACCAGCAATGTTTGTAAAGTATCAACTTAAGAAAGGCTTTGAGGTTGCTTTCTTTTATAACATGTTATATCACTAGTGGGATAACACTATCTTTGTAAAGTACAAATTCTAGTACATATTTTTTTCGGTGGAGTCTCATGCGGGAATCTAGCCCACACTCTTCTTTCAGTTAGTACAATTCATATGAATTGTGAATATAGGTTAGTGTTTGGGGTAAATCAAAACAAAATTAAAATTTGACCTACCTTCCAATTTTATTTTTTAAACAGCGTGATATCAAGAAACATCAAGCTCTTAAAAAGCCACATCTTTCTCTCTGCGTGAAAGATCTGCCGACACCTGCACAGGAGGTGCTCTGAGTCACTTTCCACGGACAATTAGAGAGTCAATTGTTGTATAAACAATCCAGTGACAGATCACTTATCAATACACACACTTCACAATCCCTCACTGACACCCACTGACACTTGCTCCTACACTATATACTACTCAAAAGAAGTTAAAGAATACCCAATTCTTTCACATAACTGTAGTTAATCTGTTTTGAACGTTTGTTGTTTTACGCTGCACTCAGCAATATTCCAGCTAAAATATGACAGTGGTCTGTGAATAATCGAGAGTGGACCGGTGTGATATCAAAACATCAAGCTCATTAAAAGCCACATCTTTTTCTTCTGTCAGTACCTCTCTGCGTGAAAGATCTGCCGACACCTGCACAGGACGTGCTCTGAGTCACTTTACATAAAAAAATTTGGGTTAAAATCTCTGTCTGGAACCAAGTGAAGGTTTCATATGGCACTTTAGCAACTAGTCCTAAGCCTGGATCTAGTATTGTATAGTTCAGATATAAACAGTCCATATAACACTGAAATCTGCAAATGATACAGAGGCAAGTCTGGTCAAGTCAGTTCCAAAGTTTTTGACACAGACTGTCTTATCTAAAGATCCTGGGCTTTTGATTCTTGATGTCTTAGGATAATTTTGATGCTCTTTGATGGTTTATCAATTTGTTTTGGTTTGTTAGGTCTATGCCAAAGCAGATCACAAACAGTACGTGTTCATGTGAACTTAGTTTATCACCAAGAGTTTACATTCATCACTGTTATTAACTGCCAACACATCAAGCAATTCCACTATACACTGGTATAACCTGAACAGTCTTAGCCCTGTGACAAGTTGAATTCTTACAACACAATTTATTGACAATATCTCTGAGAGAAAAGCATATTTGCACCAAATTAATGCATAAATTAAGTTGTAGACAACCTACTTAAAAGTGATAGATCAATATCATTTAGCTAAGTTAAACAAACCTTTTCTACAGAGTGACATGGTCCATGCCCTATATTTACAACTTGTTTATCCGCAAAGCAAACAGATTGTAAATCAGGTATACAAGGATGTCATTCACTTGAAAATTAAACAACATAAATAATCCTTACCCTAACTACACTCAAAATACACTTCAACCTTGATATACATTTTAACTGTGTAGTGTGATGAACTCAACAGGCTTCTGTGTGTGTGTAGGGAGAGGGGGGAAGAGAGAGAGGGGTGGGGTGGGTGGGTGATGGTGGTGTGGGAGGGGGTAGGGGGATTTGGGGTTCAACAACTCAAATAACCTTTTTTTCTAATAACAGTTTAAAATTAAACAGGAAAAATTCTTTTTAAGAAATTTTAATTTTATTAAATACCTACCATTTATTTTAAACTTTTATTTCAAATATCAGTATATCATATAATTCGATTGAATGATTTTAAAGAATTCCAAATGGGTCTCCCATATGGGGCCTCAATGTTGCATCTGATCTAAAGACATTACCTTATCTTCAGAGTGGGTTTGGCTCTTACCCCACCTATAGGGCACCTATGTGTCAAGTGTTAATGATGACTGAATAGGTTTGTTTAGTTCAAAATGATAGCAAACCCAAACACATCTACTGTATAGGATAGATACTTCACTCCAGAAGTATTTGTTCCATAAACTTTGAAACTGCTTATTACTAACTAAAGTTTAAATAAACATTGATTGGGAAATAATATTTTTGAGTCATACTTGCTTGGGTAACTTGGGTTACAATTTAATTTGTTCCTATTACATCAGTAACCACATAATGAAAGTCCCCTGTGCTCCTGCTAACACTACACCCACCCCTTAATCATATTTGTGCTTACTCAGTGTCAGAAAGTAAGGGGTTCCTGAAGTCTGTGTGCCTACACTGCTAGTGCAAGACAATATCCACCTCTCAAGGCAATTAACAATACAAAAGACATTAATCCTGAAATAAGTATTTCCATAAATGACAACATAATTACAAACAGACCATATGTATGTCTGATTATGTATTTGGTACAGTGACATTTTAACAAATGCCATAGCCAATAGTAGTCACTGCAAAAAGGTTTTGACACTATATGATTATTATTATTATTATTATTATTAAGCTTTACAAAACTGTAAAATTACATGATATAATCCTTTCAAACAATGTCTTAAATAGTCTGGAATCAAAGTTAAGACATTGTGTTCAAACACAATGCCTTATGATTAAATCTATTGAGTTTCCATTATCAGAGAAATATTCCTTTCAGCACCAGAAAAAAACGCCTTGCTGAAGAAAACAATGCTTCGCAACATCAAAGAGCATGAAGAAAAACAATAGAACTTCAGCTAAATATTCAGAGGAAAGTTGGGCTAAGTGGCACAGGGTAGCGTGAAATCAAGTGATAAATTCTGCTCGTGCCATTTAGTCTATCTCACATCTAGAACATTAAGAAATATCTTTCATCTAAATACTTGTTCAATGTGAAAGATATGAGATACTGTCAACAAATCCGAGCGCCTTTCTACAAAGGAAAGCGGCTCTATATACAAAATCCCTCTAACAGAATACCGTTATGAAATGATCAAGAAACTGGCACTTAGATAATACCCTTGATCCTTTAGCCAGAGAATGGATATTAAAATGAATCATAAACTATCAATTTCTAAATATGAACAGATAACTTTTGACAAATAACTTACCCGGCGCCCAAGTTTCGGCATGATTGCTATTTTTTCCAAACAGTAAACTTAGATCCAAAGCATTCTATTCCAAAAAGCTACGGCTTGCTTCTGTTGCCACCCTGCTAACAGCCTTGCTTAGGCCACAGGCAATAGTGTTCTCCGATAACATTTACATCTGAAAGGCTAGCGTGTTAGTTTCACTATCGTTGCTGTTTACACATTCGCGCGGCAGTCTTCGGTGAACTGGAATATTTTATCCGGTCTTTTATTATTCATAATAAGATTGTTTTGTTACATGGACATTGACGATGCCAATACCACAATATAAATGCAAAACACATAATTAATCAGTAGACTGTTTATCCGAGCAAACTTATGATTAAGTATTATGATATTCTCATCAACAATATCCCCCTCTCAAAAGTGGCCATATTTCACAGGGAACTAATACTGTCGACACATATGTCAACATGTATTTTTCTAACGACGTATTATTTTGTCACTACCACCCTTATTACAAATAGACCTCACCCTAAACACCAATCAATGAGATCTATACAACATCTGACAATACACTCAAAATAAAAATATGACATTCGGATTGTAGCAGACGAACTAGGGGAAGTAACTCTTCCAAAGTTTGCCATGTCGGGTACTCGGTCAAAGTTGACAGAATGAAGGGCGATGAAGAGGCTTTAAGTGCGTTACTCAAGACCAGGCTATAATCGGTAGTAAATCTGCTAAGCGGTTTTATCTTAAACAAACCACATGTTCAATTACTCTTTGTGTCCAGCTTCTAAAGAAGAAAACATTTGTCATTAAATCATAAATAATCAAAGCTTTAAGTCACCTTATTAGCTTTACTCGATATACCGTATTCGACGTAATAAGCACCCAGGGCGCTCTCAAAATTAGAAATAGGGGGCTCTTATTAGATAGTAATTTGTCGAAGAAAAACAGAGTTTCCGTGGTTTATGCTGACAGCCTGAAATGTTTATGTACGACAGATATATTTTTCCAGAATTTAATTGCCAATAATTAAGGGTGCATATAACACACGAGTGCTAATTATACGCGAATAAATGATACATTGATCACTCGGAAAGGGTACTAATTGGGATTGTTCACGAGCCAATATATTAGCAAATATCGCCGTGGGCGCTTATTAGAACGCGGCGCTTATTACGTCGAATACGGTATATGTACTACTGTACTGAAGCCATATTCAAATCAGCTATGTCTAGACCAGCTACCAGTTTCTACTTTAAGTTACAGTTTTAGCATAGAGCTACGTCCATGTATGAAGACATAAAACTGGAGTTTGACCATATGTAGGGTTTGTCCTGTGACATCCAGCAACATTAAAATTATTTCACGGCTTGGGTATATCGACTAACATCTAATCATCTAATAATGAAAATATTTTATAGAAAAAACGTTGTTAAAGTATCTTAATAAATATAATAAATAGGTGCACATAGAACTGCAGTAATCTAGACTTGCAAACTATTATAGATTTTCATGGGCGGCACTGGATGTGTTTGTTTCAGGGTCGGTATGACAGACGACTGCGGTATGCACTGCTGGGATAAACCAGTGACTGAAAATCCAGTGACGACCCACCTGTTTGCGTGTCATGCAATCAGTTAGATCACAGAGCTTTAGCATTGGATTCCATTTATTTGATTGTTTGGTGCTTAATGCCGCACTCAGTGATATTCCAGCTGTTTGACGGAGATCTGCAAATAATCGAGTCTGGACCAGACAACCCAGTGATTGATATCATGAGCATGGATCCACGCAATTGGGTTACGATGTCATCAGAGAGCCTGACCACCACACGGCTTATACGACAAACATAGTCGCCGTTTATGACAAGCGTGAAGACCTATTTCAACCCTGATCTGCACGGGTCGGATCCCATTTCAGTGAACTCTTTATGCAACAATCAGATACTGGAGACTCCATACTGTTACCCGGACACCCCACATCACGCAGGGTATATACATACATCTACTATAGTATACAAGCATACAGATATAAATATATATACTTGGAGTAGATTTCATCTTTACAAAAGGATTAATTTATTCTCTCTCTCTCTCTCTCTCTCTCTCTCTCTCTCTCTCTCTCTCTCTCTCTCTCTCTCTCTCTCTCTCTCTCTCTCTCTCTCTCTCACACACACACACACACACACACACACACACAGTGTCCCCCGCCGTGATATTGCTGGAATATTGCTAAAAGCGGCGTAAACCCATACTCACTCACGCACTCACTCACTCGAGTTGCTTACATGGGTGCCTTATACTGCATGGAGTCTGGAGTTGCTAGCATTGGTGCCTTATACCGGAGTTGCTGACATGGGTGCCTTATATCTTTAATTATGATTCCCCGCCCAACAAAGTTGGCGGGGGATATAGAAACGGGCGTCCGTACACCCGTCCGTCCGTCCGTCCGTACACCCGTCCGTCCGTCCGTCCGTCACGTTTCGTTTCCGGAGCATATCTCAGAAACCGTTCAATATTTTTTCATGAAACTTTGCAGGTTTGTCAAGTACATGCTGGACTGGTGCTTTTTGCTATTTAGAAATTTTAGAATTTTTTATTTTTTACGTTTCCATGGCAACAAGATGGACTTAGACTCTGTGAGGGTAGGGTTCGTTTCCGGAGCATAACTCATAAATTGTTCAATATTTTTTTATCAAACTTTGTAGGTTTGTCAGATACATGCTGAACTGGTGCCTTTTGCTATTTAGACATTTTTATTTTTTACGTTTCCATGGCAACAAGATGGACTTAGGTTCCAAACTCTTCTTTTTTTTACAATTTCCATGACAAGTTCCACCTCGGTTAAAAAAGGTTAGGGTTTGTTTAGATTTAATTATGTCATAAATTCTGCAACAGGGGCGGGGGATATAGCCACGTCAGTGGCAAACTCTTGTTGAAGATGATGTGCCCAACATCGGCATGATATAGCTGAAATATTTATTATGAAGGAAATTATTATCTCAAACACTCGTAATTAGACCATACATGTCGGATAGATGTGTAATTTGAACCTCCCAAAAGTGAACTAACGTTGTGGTATTTATTGTTTTAAATCTCCACTAGTGTTATTTGTTCTGTTTTGGAAATGACATTAGTTGTTGAGGACTGAATGATATTCATATTTTGTCACGGCAAATATTAATATATCAGCAACGAATTGAATATCAGGTATTCGATCTAACATCCCTGGTCAAAATGACTCTTTGTAACAAAATCTATACGTGCAATTCGTGAGTGAAGGTATCAGCCTGTCTATATATAACAGTAAAATGCACGAAGAAACAGCGCAACGCTAGAATGTGGAAAGTAGGAATTGCCATTGCTAATACCCATGCATTGTTTGTTTGCACACCAGGAGGGAATGTATAACAAACACACACGCAATATAAACATGAGAAAAAGGATCTTGACAAAAGTCATTTCAGTCAATGTTATGCCGCCCTTGACAGGCATCGTTCAAAAAGGATGAGCTCTTGAACCTGTCAACTCGAATACACAGGATGGGCCGGTGTTATAAGTTATAAAGATTAATACGTCAGCAAATATTTATACCTCCTTGATAGTCCAGAGTATCATATATCTCATAGTACTATATGGAGGTACAATACACCGGGTAATCGAGAATGATGTAAATAATAAAGATATTATTATTTTCTTTTTAAATGTCTTGCTGGAATATAGAATATAATGGCTACACTCTCTGGATATATATTTGCGTGTGTGTGTGTGGGGGTGTGTGTGTGGGTGGGGGTGGGGGTGTGGTGGGGGTGGGGAGACTTTATATTCGCGTTTACTTGAGGGGTTAAATGGATTTTGGGGGCATTCAATATCTTCAATGTTTTCATAACCATACAAAATTCATACTATAATCCGCAGGTGTCAAAAGTAAGATCATTTTGTATGGACGCGAACAGATATACAGATATAGATATAAGATGTGAATTTTGGCTTGCGGGGCTGAAGCGCAAAGCACGTGCACGTTGCATATGCAACCACTCGAGACTTACCCCGCTTGGTAAACGACAACCCTTCGCCATCAGCCCCTGTCTGAAGGAGACCTGGATCCCCACAGACAACTGTCATCACGGACATTGTTTGTTTGTTTAACGCCGCTCTCATAAATATTCCAGCTATATGAAGGCGGTCTGTAAATAATCGAGTCTGGACCAGACAATCCCGTGATTAATATCATGAGCACTAACCGATGCAATTGGTGAGGTGGGGTAAAATGGGGTTTAACGTCGCGTCCAAGATTATTGCACTTATATAGCGACGTGCATGTATGTGTGTGTTTGTGTGGCTGCTTGTACTAGTCCGGACTGATGCCGATTTATAGTGCTAGCTCACTGAGATACCATGCCGCAGTTTAACATGAAAACCCCACTCAGACATAGTATACTGACCCCGAGCCGACCAGTCCTTGTTTTAACCCCTTAATGCCGAGCGTCAGACAGGGTAACAACAAGTACCATCTTTTAACGTCTTTTGGTATGACGCGGTCGAGGATCGAACCCCGGACCTTCCGCTCTCCGGGTGGACGCTCTACCACTAGACCACGGAGACAGTCCCCACACAATTGGGATACGATGACATGCATCAACCAAGTCGGCGAGCCTGACCACCCGATCCCGTTAGTCGACTCTTACGACAAGCATAGTCGTCCTACTCTTAGACCTACTCTTACCCGGGTCTTCACGGATTCACGGACATTGAGAAGTCAGCTCAGATCAGCAGGTTTGGGGTCAAGGAGTGTGATCAAGTCTTATCGCCGCAGGTACAGTTTTGCGTGGTGTTTGATAAGGCGTGGTGTTTGTTAAGGGGTGGTTGGAGTCTGAAGACATGGATGAAGAACTACTGGTCGGATGGGAGCAGATTCTTGTTGCGTGTCACAGATGAGTGACGGGTCTTGTGGCAAAGAGATATGCCCAGGAGTTTAACATTCGTCCCATAATCCTCATTCTATGAAATCTTTTAATATACAATACATTTCTCTCCTCTAAAATCAAAACAAATAATTTTACTGATAATGTTGAATAGAGCTGGCTAATGCATATCTAGATTGGTTTTGTTTTTCACAAAATAAATCTATTCCCCTGTCATAGTGCAGGACTATTTCTATTGGGGAAGGATCGGCCATAATGGGGTAGCTTGTCCCATGACTACAACGTGGGCATGGTTACCAGAACATGCACGTGACTATTGACACGCTCGTCACAGACAGCCATGTTGGGGTCGTAATGGCCATTTTAGGGCACCATGCGGGTCCTCACTTTAGTCACGTACCGATTTTGACAACAATACTCTCAGTAAATTGGCCACAAATATCATAGACACCTCGTTCTAAACTGTCATGCTTGTAGAACTAATCTATCGATAAAGAATTACTCTTTGAGGAAATAGCACATGTTCTGTGTCATACATTTCGGGCAAGCACACAAGGTCTGAAAGCTCGTGGCCAATTTAACAGGGAGCGCTAAATTAGTTTCCAGGGAGGGTTTCTTTTGTACAAAAAGAGGAATTATTTTAGAAAGCAACACCCCAATTACAATGACATGGAATGGAGGGTGACCATGTTTACATAATACCCCACGTGCTTATTGACAATACCCTGTATCGCTAATACAGATCCCATGGCACAAGTTTTTTTTTCTGAAGAGGACGAGATAGGATAAGGGTGCTTTTTAGCCCACAGTAATGTTTTAAATAACTGCAACTCTGTAATAAAGGTATAAAAAAAATAGTAGACATGTTCAAATGATTGAAAAATAGCCTTCTATCTTTCTGTCACGTGCAACGTTTGACTTCTGGCACAGGGATGGCTAAAGGAGCAGAAAAGGGCCACCGTTTCCAACTTTCAATAGAAAATCTAGCTATGGACTCGTCTGTGATCAATGATGGTTTAGCTCTCAAATACTATCTTTATACCTGATAACGTTCGCAACAATTTCTGTTATGCTACCGTGCCCCTTACCACTGACACCAGTAATTTGAATTATTTCGTCTCGATGCCAACTGCCTCAAAAGTTTCATTGCATGCAAGTATTAAGAGGACATTCCACCGCAGCTGATGTATATTTATATGCGCACCTTTCACTATTTTCCATTGCCAAAGCATGTTGAAGCGACAGTAAAATATCCAGTTGTGGCGAGCTGAAATGGGGTTTCATTCATGCATGCACGTGTGTTTGCCTGCGTCAGACAGACGGGCTGAAGTTAGACGTTGCGTATCTGATTATTGTTGGGGGATAGTCAAACCAACGAACACGCCTATTATTACAAAATGTATATGTTTCTCTGTGCGCAAATCGGACTATTTCTACTGTTTCTGGTCAGTTAAGCATACACCAGTCTTTATGTTATCCCCTTATATGATTTCTTATTCGTATTATTGAGGCCTTTTCTGTGTTTTAATTTTCTTAGTATAGGCTAATACAAGATATACGTAACTGTACAGTATTAGAAACTGCCTATATATTATTATGTCCTTCTCAGTGTCAATCGAAAAGTAAATGTAAAATATTGACAATGACTATGACTATATCAGCATGATCATGCCATGCTTGTACCACTGATGAAAATGGAAAATGAAAAATAAACAAGACTTACGTCACTTACACTCTCGGAATTAATACCAGAGAAATGTGAAAACCACGAACAAAGGTATATTACTGACGAATCTATGGTCATAAAAGGGGTGTATTTACGATTCGAAATCGTGATCTGCGGATCCTGCATGGCACGGTTAAGGGAGGCAACTGTATGCTTGTCGTAAGAGGCGACTAACGGGATCGGGTGGTCTGGCTCGCTGACTTCGTCGATGCATGTTATCGCCATCTTAAAGCTGGAATATTGCTGAGTGCGGAGTTAAACAACAAACAAACAAACAAACAAACAAACAAAATTACATTCTATTTAAATGACACATGACACCAGATGTTCTTATTTCCACATATTTACCCAATTTAATCTAAAAAACAAGTTCCGACCTGATGACATTTTTTTTCAGTAATAATATCTACTCCTGGTCCTTCTTTGTAAACATGTACACTCAAGCTTAAATTATTGTTATATAGTGATATTAAATGGAATGTGTGTCATACGTGTCTGTCGTGATATGGAGCCGTCTGCCTGAATTGGAATATCGTGCACGTGCAAAACGTGACACCACGCCCCTACGGCGTATGGTTAGTGCACGTGCACAGGTGTCAAAAGCGTACATTCCAAGAGCAAGGATGGCGGTTGACAGTCCAAACACACGATACAGTGTCAAACATCGCTGATATTCGGTGCATATGGCTGTCGACAGTGGAAGGTAATCAGTGAATAGGTTTTTAAAAGTTGACCTTATATTGAGTGAAGTTTGTTTGTTGTTTAACGCCGCAATCATAAATATTCCAGCTATATGACGGTGGTCTGTAAATAATCGAGTCTGGACCAGACATTCCAATGATTGACATCATGAGCATCGATCCACACAATTGGGATCGATGCATCAAATCAAGTCAGCGAGCCTGAGCACCTGATCCCGTTAGTCGCCTCTTAGGACAAGCATATGCGCCTTTTACAGCAATCATGGGTTGCTGAAGACCTATTTTAACACGGATCTTCAAATATGTAAGGGGCCACTAAAAGGATCGGGTGGTCAGGCTCGGTGACTTGGTTGTCATCGTACCCCGACGGCGTGGATGATGGGAGGGAGGGAGGTAGGTGGGTGTTCGGGTGAAGTGCTTTAGGCAGCCAAAATAATAACAATAATAATAGTAGTGTACGTTCAAAGATCGACTGGCAGCAGATACACAACCTTACTGGACCGGTGACAAATTAAGTAAAAATACATAAATCAGAGTAAACGCTCATGCCTAACGTGACAGATAGAAGTTCAACTTCCTAAATACTCATCATATAAGGACAGGGGAGATAGGAAGTACCATAAAACTCACCATACGCTTGGTCACATGTGCCATCTCTTGCGATTTGAACCCAGTTGCCCAGCGCAATTCTTAGTTTAATTCTGTTTGGGATCACAACGTAGCAGCAATTGTGAGCATGTATAAAAGATTTAATTATTACTGCTTATGTAGTAAGGACCAAACAGCACTAAGAGTGCTTTGTGGCTCGCGCGGGTGTTTGATTACAAGCAGGGGAGATTATTCATGGACATGTTGGAAAGTATTACCTTTGTCATTCATAGGATCATACTTGAGGCGAAAGAAAGGGACCTCAGAAGGTTGTGATATTGGGAGTTCAGAAATACACTGTGACATACAGGGTCTGAGTATATCCTTCCACGGTGCTTTTGTTTGAGTCGGTTGACGAAATGTTGTGTGAGCAGGTACAGACTATATGTCTCACAGGTATACAATAATACGTGTTCATGTTTATAGCCAATCGTCAACGGTGTTCGCAGGGTAGACGGGGCGTGAGCGTATGTGTGAACAGTTGTGAGACTGTGTGAGGGGTGAGTGTCTGGGTGAGGGGTAAGTGTTTGTGTCAGGAGGTGAGTGTGTGAGGGGGTGAGTGTGTGTCAGAGGGGGTGAGCGTGTGTGTGAGGGGTTGAGCGTATGTGTGAGGATGTGAGGGGGTAAGCGTCTGTGTGAGGGGGTGAGTGTCTGTGTGAGGGTTGTTTGTGTCAGGAGGTGAGTGTGTGTGAGAGGGGGTGAGCGAGTGTGTGAGGGGGTTAGCGTGTGTGTGAGGATGAGGGTCTGTGTGAGGGGGTAAGCGTCTGTGTGAGGGTTGTTTGTGTGAGGAGGTGGGTGTGTGTGAGGGGGTGAGCGTGTGTGTGAGGGGATGAGCGCGTGTGTGAGGATGTGAGGGTCTGTGTGAGGGGTAAGCGTCTGTGTGAGGGGGTAAGCGTCTGTGTGAGGGTTGTTTGTGTGAGGAGGTGGGTGTGTGAGAGGGGGTGAGCGTGTGTGTGAGGGGATGAGCGCGTGTGTGAGGATGTGAGGGTCTGTGTGAGGGGGTGAGTGTCTGTGTAAGGGTGTGAGCGGATGTGTGTCTGTGTGAGGGTTTTTGAGGGGGTGAGTGTTTGTGTGAGGGGTAAATGTCTGTGTGAGGAGGTGAGCGTGTGTGTGAGGGGGTAAGCGTATGTGTCTGTGTAAGAGGGTGAGCGTGTGTGTGAGGAGGTGAGTGTCTGTGTGAGGGTATGTGCGTCTGTTTGAGGGGGTGAGCGTGTGTGTGAGCAGGTGAGCGTGTGTGTGAGGGGGTGAGCGTGTGTGTGAGGAGGTGAGCGTGTGTGTGAGGAGGTGAGCGTGTGTGTGTGTGTGAGGGGGTGAGTGTCAGTGTGAGGAGGTTAGTGTAAGTGTGAGGAGGTGAGCGTCAGTGTGAGGGGGTGAGTGTCCGTGTGAGGAGGTGAGTGTCCGTGTGAGGGGGTGAGTGTCAGTGTGAGGGGGTGAGTGTCAGTGTGAGGAGGTGAGCGTCAGTGTGAGGAGGCGAGTGTCAGTGTGAGGAGGCGAGTGTCAGTGTGAGGGGGTGAGTGTCAGTGTGAGGAGGTGAGTGTCAGTGTGAGGAGGTGAGTGTCAGTGTGAGGAGGTGAGTGTCAGTGTGAGGAGGTGAGTGTCAGTGTGAGGGGGTGAGTGTCAGTGTGAGGAGGTGAGCGTCAGTGTGAGGAGGTGAGCGTCAGTGTGAGGAGGTGAGCGTCAGTGTGAGGAGGTGAGTGTCAGTGTGAGGAGGTGAGTGTCAGTGTGAGGGGGTGAGTGTCAGTGTGAGGAGGCGAGTGTCAGTGTGAGGGGGTGAGTGTCAGTGTGAGGAGGCGAGTGTCAGTGTGAGGGGGTGAGTGTCAGTGTGAGGAGGTGAGTGTCAGTGTGAGGAGCTGAGTGTCAGTGTGAGGAGGTGAGCGTCAGTGTGAGGAGGCGATTGTCAGTGTGAGGGGGTGAGTGTCAGTGTGAGGGGGTGAGTGTCAGTGTGAGGAGGTGAGTGTCAGTGTGAGGAGGTGAGTGTCAGTGTGAGGAGGTGAGTGTCAGTGTGAGGGTGTGAGTGTCAGTGTGTGGAGGTGAGTGTCAGTGTGAGGGGGTGAGCGTGTGTGTGTGAGGAGGTGAGTGTCAGTGTGAGGGGGTGAGTGTCAGTGTGAGGAGGTGAGTGTCAGTGTGAGGAGGTTAGTGTCAGTGTGAGGGGGTGAGTGTCAGTGTGAGGGGGTGAGTGTCAGTGTGAGGGGGTGAGTGTCCGTGTGAGGAGGTTAGTGTCAGTGTGAGGGAATGAGTGATACATTACTTGTTTCGCCATACGTTGTTGGGGTATAAAAATTTCAAATGCAATCGTCATGAGCATTGCATGTTAACTCGTACACCTGTTCAAATGTCAAGTTTATAAAATAAAGTATCCTGTTTGCATATCCTGAATTAGATCACGGATATTTACTCTGGTGTGAAGATTTAAGCGGAAAACTAGGCCTCACAAAAAAAAATACCAATCATGAATGTCACTCTTCACCCAATATAGTCCAACAATACCAAAAACATCAACATGTATATCAAGATCGCCATTTTGTGTAATTAAGCTCACGGCGTGAGGAAGGGCACACAACTAGGACGGTAATACAAACAATAGGCCACGTAAATATCTGGGGTATAATAGTTCTTCAGCAACCCATGCTTGCCGTAAAAGGCGACCTTGCTTGTCGTAAGCGGCGACTAACGGGATCGGGTGGTCAGGCTCGCTGACTTGGTTGATGCATATCATTGTATCCCAATTGCGTGGATTGATGCTCATGATATCAATCACTGGATTGTCAGGTTCAGACTCGATTATTTACAGACCGCCGTCATCATATAGCTGGAATATTACTGAGTGTGGCCTTAAACAACAAACAAACAAACAACCAACCACTGACTAGTCGTTCCTGTAAACCAGGGCCCGGTTTCACAAAGCGATTTTAGAGGTTTTCATGAGGCGTTTCACTGATATTTAAATAAAAGCACGTCGTTTACCCAAGTTAACGTTTTTAGATTTCATACAAAAAAACAGTACAAAGATAATTGGTCACGGTCTTGGTCATTGTTAGTTTGTCTTTGAATTTCGATAAATCGTCTCTTCTCATTGTTTTTACATTTAAGAGGGCCAAGAAAGGCCTTTTCCTGCCTCTCACTTTATTTCAGTGAGCCATTACAGGTTGTAAATAATTTTCCTTTCTGAAATGACTCGGCAGTTTTCTTTGACACCGATATGCGTTGTACTCGGTGTATATTTATACAGCTACAAATCTTTAAAAAATACCCTCTGGCGTGTTAATGTCGTGTTAGCTTACATCTTTTGTGATTTACAACGGTGGCCTCAATGCAGTGCTCAGCAGGAAGTAATATCAGGCAAGTAGCCATGGTCAGACAGGTTTACGAGTACGACCAAGTATAGAGGCATACCACAGACCAGTATTTCAGTTATACATAGAGATGTAAAGTGAGTGAGTTGGGTTTAACGTCGCTTTTAACAGTATTCCAGTTATATCACGGCGTGTCAGCTTAATGTGGGAGGAAAGCCCGAAGTGAAGCATGTCTCGGACGTTTAGCACTTTGGTGAAACCCACGAGCACGGGGATGGTGCTGATAAACCTAGAAACATATTCGAGGACGAACTGGGATTCGAACCCACGAGCATAGGTTAATACAAATTTGGTGATGGTGATGTAAAAGTGATATATATTTAAGTGTTTTGTCCATTTGTATAACAAATCAATGTGACATTTTGTTGTGTACATTTTATAAGTCTCATGTAGTCTGTTATGTCATCATCAGTGTCCACAAATACAACACCCATCAATAAAATGGATGACAAGACATTTGTTTGTAGAGAGAGAAGATAGAAGGGTGGTCAGGTAGGGAGATAGAAGGGTGGTCAGGTAGAGGGGTGGTCAGGTAGAGAGATAGAAGGGTGGTCAGGTAGAGAGATAGAAGGGTGGTCAGGCAGAGAGATAGAAGGGTGGTCAGGTAGAGAGATAGAAGGGTGGTCAGGCAGAGAGATAGAAGGGTGGTCAGGTAGAGAGATAGAAGGGTGGTCAGGTAGAGAGATGGAAGGGTGGTCAGGTAGAGAGATAGAAGGGTGGTCAGGTAGGGAGATAGAAGGGTGGTCAGGTAGGGAGATAGAAGGGTGGTCAGGTAGGGAGATAGAAGGGTGGTCAGGTAGAGAGATAGAAGGGTGGTCAGGCAGAGAGATAGAAGGGTGGTCAGGTAGGGAGATAGAAGGGTGGTCAGGTAGAGAGTTGGAAGGGTGGTCAGGTAGGTAGATAGAAGGGTGGTCAGGTAGAGAGATAGAAGGATGGTCAGGTAGAGAGATAGAAGGGTGGTCAGGTAGAGAGATAGAAGGGTGGTCAGGCAGGGAGATAGAAGGGTGGTCAGGTAGGGAGATAGAAGGGTGGTCAGGTAGAGAGATAGAAGGGTGGTCAGGTAGGGAGATAGAAGGGTGGTCAGGCAGAGAGATAGAAGGGTGGTCAGGTAGAGAGATAGAAGGGTGGTCAGGCAGGGAGATAGAAGGGTGGTCAGGTAGGGAGATGGAAGGGTGGTCAGGTAGAGAGATGGAAGGGTGGTCAGGTAGAGAGATAGAAGGGTGGTCAGGTAGGGAGATAGAAGGGTGGTCAGGTAGAGAGATAGAAGGGTGGTCAGGCAGAGATATAGAAGGGTGGTCAGGTAGGGAGATAGAAGGATGGTCAGGTAGAGAGATAGAAGGGTGATCAGGTAGAGAGATAGAAGGGTGGTCAGGTAGAGAGATAGAAGGGTGGTCAGGCAGGGAGATAGAAGGGTGGTCAGGTAGGGAGATAGAAGGGTGGTCAGGTAGAGAGGTAGAAGGGTGGTCAGGTAGGGAGATAGAAGGGTGGTCAGGTAGAGAGATGGAAGGGTGGTCAGGTAGAGAGATAGAAGGGTGGTCAGGTAGAGAGATAGAAGGGTGGTCAGGTAGAGAGATAGAAGGGTGGTCAGGCAGAGAGATAGAAGGGTGGTCAGGTAGGGAGATAGAAGGGTGGTCAGGTAGAGAGATAGAAGGGTGGTCAGGTAGAGAGATAGAAGGATGGTCAGGTAGAGAGATAGAAGGGTGGTCAGGTAGAGAGATAGAAGGGTGGTCAGGTAGAGAGATAGAAGGGTGGTTAGATTGAAAGATTAAAAATGTTTGGTGGGTGGATGGAGAGGCAGCTGGGTGGGTATGCTAGTTGGGTGTGTAGGTAGGAAGGGAGATAGCATGGTTGACACAAGGACATATTGAAGGGTAGACGCAAATTCAAAGATGTTTAGATGAGGAGATAGTTGTTACGCAGTTTCATCAGCCAGGAACACCATTTCCGGATGTCTGAGCATGACGACGTAAATAGCCAGTGTCACATGTCTCACCTTGCATCAGTAAGCGCAGCCCAGGACACACACAAACAATGTGTCCCTATAGGACGAGGGCAAGTATTTGGAGATGTAATTGCACACCCGTTGCGACATGCGATGAGCTGGTTTCACAATCTAGCTATATTATACACATGCGTTGGTGCGACCTATATATCTCACTATATGATTGTTGTCAGGTCTTTCACGTTCAGTGTGCCAACAACATCCGAATCAGTCGTGTTAATCATATAGGAGATGACAGCGATAAATCGTGACAAAAGCTTATAGGCATATTTCTGACATCTTGGATATGATTCCTGACACACAGCCAGGCACTCTGAACCTGACGCTGAAGATTGGGGCTCAGGAAAAGTACCTTAAATACCGGACAAACATCGTTGAAGGCATATTAAAGGAAACTGAGTTTAAGAATTTGAAATTGGCAGCATTAAATACACTCGGGGCATTCAAATTTCACCAAGGTGAGTTTCTGGAGGCTTCAGGCTATTTTCAACGAGTTTTAGACGAAGATCCTGGGAATATTAACGCGCGGGCAAATTTGCATCACGTACACCTCTCTTTAAAAAGTCCAAGCGGTCGGCAATTCGATGACTATCTGAGAAAGGCCAATGATGTGGGCGGCACGGAGGAAGATATGGCTAGGCGTCTGGCTCGGTGCTTGGCAGAACAGGCTTTTGCAGTACGTGGAACGTGTGCCGCCACCTTTGCCGACACCGACGGGTTTTTCAGATCAAATGAACTCTATTCCAGAGCACTGTCCTTAGTTGAGGATCTGCCTTTTGAAAGGGAGTTTGGTGGCTGGAAGATTCTCATGATAACAAATCTCAGAAATATTTGTCGAAATTGGGATCGTATTGAGCAAACGTCTCAAACAATTAAAGAATATTACCAAGAGGCCGTGGACCTCACTTGTAGTCTCTACGAAACCGTTCGTGGGAAAAAGGAATATGCGTTATTGGAAGGTCATGCGTTGGTTCATCTCGGATATTTTTTGTCAAAGAAGTTCAGAAACATTGATAACAGTCAGTGGAATTTGAAATCCACGCTACAAGCAAAATACACCAATCTTTCTTGGGAGCTTGAAGATCATCTGGAATGCTTCAAACGAGCTGTGGCCTTGGCACCCAGTAGCACCAAGGTCATAAACATGTATACAAGATCAATGAGTTTGTATCTGAATGGAGACATGCATACTTCATTGGAACTTCTTGAGCAGTCAATCAGCATTGACCCATCTCCGGTCAACTGGTTTGCAAGGTTCGAGCGAGCAGACATTCGCAGAAGGCAGTACCTCGCAGACAAGCGGGCATGGGAAGACGGCGGCTCTGTGCCTGACAGGGGCCTACTTCTCAAAGCTGTGGAGGACTACCTGTTCATCATCAAATGCACACCGTGTCCATATTATACATGTGAACTGGCTATGGTGTATTGTGAAATTGCAATGAGCTACAAACAAACTGAAGAAACTCAGGGTACGTACCGATATTTTATTTTATTCATCTATCAAATTATTTACTATGGGTACGGGTGGTCCAGTCGTCTAAAGCGCAGCAATTCCCGTATGTCCTTTCGACGTGCCAAAACGTGACCGTTGGCTCGAATCCTATCCTGATAAAGAGTCCTGGTTTGTCAGCACCATGCACATGATCATGTATTTCACCAAGGTAGTGAACATAACCCCTGCATCAGTTTGGGCCTTTCTCTCACGTTAAGCTGACACCCCCTGTTATAACTTAAAGACTGTTCAGGGGCATGGGTGGCCCAGTCGTCTAAGGCGCCGCGATTCGCTGTGCAGAGTTGCACAGAAAACGGGCACGCCAGAAACCTATTGTGGGTTCGAATCCCGGTTCGCCCCGATTATGTTTCTAGGTTTGTCAGCACCATACCCGTGCTCGTTGGTTTCACCGAAGTGGTAAACGTCCAAGTCCTGCATCCCTTCGGGCTTTCCTCCCACATTAAGCTGACACGCCGTGATATAACTGGAATACTGTTAAAAGCGGTGTGCAACCCAACTCACTCACTCACTGTTTGTTGTTCAACGCCGCACTCAGCAATATTCAAGCTATATGGCATCGGTCTGGACCAGACAATCCAGTGATTGACATCATGAGCATCAACCCACGCAATCGGGATACGATGACATGCGTCAACCAAGTCAGCAAGCCTGTCCACCCGATCCTGTTAGTCGCCTCTTACGAAAAGCATAGTCGCCTTTTACGGCAAGCAGAAGAAAAACTGTGTTTTCAGTGTAGAGGCTTGTTGACTTGACGGCATAAACTTGAATTTGGAACCTAGCGCGCAGCTAGTAAGAGGCGACTAAATGCAGGTAATCGTACCCCACTGATGTGTCCAGCGCAAACTGGACTTGATTAAGGAGAAAACAATCATAACAGAACAAAAGCTGACTGAATGCGACCGCCTCCGTGGTCTAGTGGTAGAGCGCCCGTCCGGAGAGCGGCAAGTCGGTTGTTCGATCCCCAGCCGCGTCATACCAAAATACGTTAAAAGATGGTACTTCTTGTCACCCTGCCTGGCGCTCGGCATTAAGGGGCAAAAACAAGGACTGGTCGGCTCGGAGACAGTATACTGTGTCTGAGTGGAGTATTCATGTTAAACGGCGGCAAGATATCTCAATGGGCTAGCACTATAAAATCAGCATAAGTTTGGACTAGTACAAGCAGCCACACATAAAAACGTGCATGCCGTCGCTGTATGAGTGCAATAATTTTGGACGCGACGTAAAACCACATTTCACCTCACCTGACTGAATGCTCATGTTACCCATGATGGTGTTATGCACTAAATATAAGTATAGAATGACACCGATTGTTGCGTATTTCAGCCAATGAATACACCATGAAATCCCTGGAGTGTTTCCAGCAGGCTCTGTTTACCCTAGACGGGCGTCAACTTCCACATATCCACTATTTCCACGGACTCTGCTTGAAAAATTTCGGAGAGTTAAGGTACGCCATCGAGGCCTTCAAGCGCTCTG
Organism: Haliotis cracherodii; assembly: GCF_022045235.1. Taxonomy (NCBI): domain Eukaryota; kingdom Metazoa; phylum Mollusca; class Gastropoda; order Lepetellida; family Haliotidae; genus Haliotis; species Haliotis cracherodii. Next base: position 12,105,815 of record NW_027266297.1, read on the forward strand.
TGGAGTCTCACAGCAAAGGTAGCAAGAAGACCGGTTGTCTGGAACAGCTTCTGGACAGTCTGTGCAAGGAGTACATTCACAACGGCGACCGGGATCAGTCTCACTCCATCCTCTCTGAAATGACCTTCTGGGTAATATTTGCTTTCGACAAATACGACCCAGAGAGACTTAAGCTGGCTTTAGAGGCCTGTGCTATAAAGGAACCGCTTGCATTTACTGATATGACTATCAATATCGCAATAGCAGAGAAGGCATTTTCTGTTGGAGAAATATGTTCAGATATATGTCTGAGACTCGGAAAGGCCACCAGCGCTAGCTATTATGCGCAGCGGATGAGGGAAACCTGTTCTGCCATGAAGGACTCGCAACAGTTCGTTCTGTCGACCAGGTCGCCCACGGCCAGAAATAAAGACGGGTTCAAGTATGACTTTGTTATCATCTACAGCGATGGTGACAGGCCTTGGGTCCTGTATTCACTTCTGCTCAAACTTGAGCAAGAGTTTAGTTTCAAGGGATTTGTGGATGACCGTGATGCTATTCCTGGCAAATCTCATTTGCATAACTTTGAGTATGCGCTTGAGAACAGTTACAAGGCCCTGCTGATCTTGAGTCCCGACTTCCTGGACAACGCCTGGTGTAATCATGAAATGCAGACGGCCATCACCAGGATGTTGAACCAGAAACAGAGCAACAAGGTTCTCCCAATAAAGATCAAGGAATGCGAGACTCCAGACACATTGAATTGTATCAAGCCGTTTCAAGCCTTTGACAGTGTACAGTGGGAAAGACTGCTTGAGGCGATACAGTGACTTCCAATGTAGGCGACAGTTTTCTACAACACCCAGACACTGTTTTCGTGATCCACACACCCCTATGTATAATGTGTTCTCGGATTTTCATTGAAACAAGGGGTTGATGCGGATGACTTTGATGGTTGTAGTTTCTCCGGTACAGAACACATCTACATTCGCATTCTTGAAGAAGAAGGCTTGTCCCAGAATGATACTAATGGCCACGAATAACAGAAGTGAAGGAACAGAAATACTCGCTCTTTTAATGTACAGCGATTGGATTACAAGACTTTATTGGCGATGTTGAACTGTCCGTGTGTGGGGAGAGCTTTTCGGGTTATGGTGACTGGTATTTTCAGAATTTATCAAGAGAAAATACAAACAGATTTGGAAGTATAGAATTTCTGGAATGTTGACGTTAAAAGCACCGTTATATTTAAACAGAATTGCCTTTGCTGCAACAGATATTGTTTTGATGAACTTACTGGGTGTGTAGATCTATGGCCCAGAATGACCAGATGGCGGGTAGAGTTGTAGAAAGGGGATAAAAGCATTATCCCAGGGTGTTGTTCCGTGTATACTCATGAAAATCTAGTTGCTACAAAATAATGTAACGGATTCAGGGTTTACTTGATAGGTAGCTCACACACTCATAAGCGAACGGTCATCTTGGGAGCATGGGTTGGCCAGTCGTCTGAGGCACCGCAATTCCCTGTGCAGAGCTAAGGTCCCCCGCGTGAGTCGCAATATGGCTGAAATATAGCCGATGCGACGTTAAATTTTCACTCACTCACTCACTCACCCGCTGCGTGGAGGATACACATTATCGTGGGTTCGAGTATTAATACCTGATCTGCCGCTATTATGTCCCTTCGAGTTTTCCTCCCACATCAAGCTGACACGCAGTGATATATAACAGACATGATCTAAGTTGCCTTTAACCAAACTCTCCTACTTTACGTGTTTATACACAACATAACGACCATATACTGCATTGTAATTATCGTTTATTTAACAATTCCTATACATACCTAAATATTTCGAATAAACACATATTAACAATATACCCAGATCTTACTTTTACTCAAATTAACAATATTCCCAAATCTTACTTTCACACAAATTAACAATATACCCAAATCTTACTTTTACACAAATTAACAATACACCCAAATCTTAATTTTACACACATTAATAATATACCCAGATATTACTTTTACACAAATTAACAATATACCAAAATCTTACTGAAAAAATATTTGCACATTATTTAGTTGGTACAGAATTTCAAGAAATTATCACTACGTTCCACAAAATCAAAAGTGTACAATTATCCATGATGAGAATTCATAATATAAATAGTGTGTGAAATAGTAAAGATCTGACAGTATTTGTGAAGAAAACTCATGACAAATGCAAAAAACATCCGTGGTGAACACATTTTTTTTTTACAATCATATTTATATCACCTGGCATGCAACACAATTTAATAAAATGTGACGGGATATTATTCCTCCAAAATGATAAGCTATATAATTTCAAAAGCAAATATTACATAAAACAATTATTTTGGAAAGTACTGAGTGTAGAGGTCAGAGGTGTGCAGGTGTGTTGATCATCTCCAAAAATCAAATCATAATCATCAGTAGATTTAGGCTGGGATGGAGGAGGTTGGTTTCATGGCTTTTCATGATTATACACAAATAGTTTCATCTATTAATTCATGATTACACATCACACAAATAATTCAATACTTCAAGGTCCAGTTGCTGAAAGCGATCTTAGTCCTACGACTGTCGTAAGTCTATATTAAAGTATAGAAGTTACGACAGTCGTAGCGGCTACGTTTAGATCGGTTTGTGGTACGGGGTCCTGTTCACGTTCATTCAGGACCAGTTGCACAAAGCGACCTCAGACCTACGACTGGCGTAAGCCTATGTTAAAGTATGGAAGTTACCACAGTCGTAGCATTAGATCGCTTTGTGGAACGGGGGTCCTGTTCATGATCATGAAGTAGCTAATTTAGATCTTTTATCCATGATTACACGTTAAATACAGTATTAGTTCATTATCATGAAGTAACTAAGTTAGATCTATTCATGATTTTAGGTATAAAAAAGTTAGTTGTTCATGATCATGCATCAAGTAATGATAAACTAATTAATAAAAGCTCTCCTCGTGATTACATCACTGTAATACTTATGTTCATGATTACATGCAACTTAAATGTTCATGATTATACGATGATTTTACATGAAACTTAAATGTTCGTGATTATAAAATGATTCAATATCTCTGTTCATGATTGCACAAATACAATTAAAGCCTTTATTTTGTGATCATATGTAAAGATTATAAGGAATCTCTCCATTATTCTGGATCATACAGTATACTTTAATATACGTTTTAGTTTAGATATGTTTATGTTGGTAGTATCTTCAGATCTCACTAGCGATTCGCTGTGCAGAGTTGCGTCCCTTGGGCACGCCAGAAACCTATGATTGTGGGTTCGAATCCCGGTTCGCACCGATTATGTTTCTATTTTGTCAGCACCATACCCCTGCTCGTGGGTTTCACCGAAGTGGAAAACGTCTGAGACGTGCATCACTTCGGGCTTTCCTCCCACATTAAGCTGACACGCCGTGATCTCACTAAAATTTTCATTTCAATTATACATTTCAATGTTATTGATGTTTAATCATTTTCAAGTATCTTTACAAATGCTATTTTATTAACATCAAACACACACTTTAGATATTCATCAAATATATTGGGTGGTTTACCGTTTTCATATACCTGACATATACCTTAGAAATATTATTGTGCCATCCATGAACACCACTTTTATTTCATGAGATTTTATATCATTTGTTCGTACAAGAAAATATAGTTTTCGTGATTGCTTTGATACATTTTTTATAACCATGCTTAGAATTAATGTGATTTTATTTATATGGTTTGTTCACTTCTAATCACATGGCAGAGGGTTTGTGTTTTCACAGAGGATTTGTATTAATTGTACTTAATGTGGTGCACTATCTTGCAATGTATCACCCTAGAGTACCAGCCCTGCGGCACTGACACTGTATCTGAAGTTGTTGATAGTTTTTTCTTTGTGTAAATTCATCCGTGCGTGTTTATACATCAATTTTATCACCTCTGTTCATAATCATTTTAATACATTTTATCATTCTTGTCAATGGGTTTCCCCATCACATACTCTCTGTGGCAAAAGTACCTGTGATCATATCAGTTGTGTTGATAACCCAGTGACAATGTGGCCCAGATGAAGTTTGGATTATTCAGTTTTATACGTGTACACAGGAAAATACTTGTCAAGGCAGATCAGGGAATCTAGATGCTGTTTTGATGTTATAAATATTTGGCTCCAAACTCAGTTTTCTTTCCCTTCCTAATTGTTGAGCATTATGAGGAATAAACTGAGGAATGAAAATGACAAAATTTTATCATTTAGAAAATCTACTACACATGTAAGATCACAAACACTGTTTGGTAGAAATTCATGTTCATCGTTTAAAGGCCTTTTGGGCCCATTCTCAGCACGAGTTTTGAGTTATCTGAAAAATATATTATTAACCGAGATACTGATCACAGTTACTTTTGCCTTGAGGAAAAAGTAATGCTTCTGTCCATGCTCTTAGTACTCACACTTTAACTCGTAAAATAACGTTGTTGTTGACCTTGCATCAACTAATTCAATAAATGGTCAATGATTGGCATCCAATTACACCCCTGCTCATAATACTTTAAATAATTTAATTAATATTGCTATCCATGATTATACATCAGCTTTAATTTTACACACTTGTTCATGATTCGAAATATACAACTTAAAATGTTTGGGTCCAGCTCCACAAAACGATCTAAACGTAAACGCTACGACTGTCGTAACTCCCATACTTTAACATAGACTTGCGACAGTCGTAGGACTAAGATCGCTTTGCGGAATGGGGCCCTGTTCATGATTATACATCAACTTACTTCAATGTTTTGTTCATGATTCTATATTAGGTATTTAACTGTTCATGACATAGTTAATACTGATGCACATGATTTAACCTATAACTTCGATATACTGCATGATTATAAATCACACAGTTCAATGCCTCTGTTTATGATAATACATCTAACAAAATAATAAGTTGGTCTATTGTAAAACATAAAATCAGTACTCGTGTTCATGATTATGAAAAGGATTTGTTATATCAAATAAATACATATTACTGTTCATGATTATACATTAAGTAATTCGATATATCGGCTTGTAATTATGAATTGACATCAAACAATTCAGTGCCCACTTCCACAAAGCGATCTTATCGCTAAGACAATCGTAACTTCTATACTTTAACATAGACTTACGGCAGTCATAACGCTAAGATCGCTTTGTGGAACAATGACCTGCTCGGTAGTTATTATCGACGAATATACTCAGAAGCAAAAGAAATCATGAGCATTAAAAGTTATTAATTACTGAAAATTGATAACAAGTATCTGTTTCGATTTGTAACACACTTTTGATTGAGGATGAAATAGCCAGACATTAAACCATTAGAGATTATTCAGAACAGAACATTGCTTAACAGAACTAGTATTCGAAATCTTGAGTTATTTCAACTTGATATGGTTTGAATAAGTATCAATGTGAAAAAGAAAGTTACAGGTCAAATCACTTTTTCATCGAACTGACAATTAATAATTGTGTTATGGATTAATAATTAATAGTTTTCAAAATGTGTGCAATAAAATGTATAAACAGCTGAATATCAAGCTTAATAGGCTTTGAATGAGTATCAATGTAAAGTAAAAATTACAGCTCAAATTATCTATCCTTTTCGAACTGCTTTACACCTTAAATTGAGAAGATAAATAGCCAGACATTACACCCTAATGTATTCAGAACTAAATAAATTGCTGAGGAGAAGTAGAAATTGAGTTGTATGAATTTGATACGGTTTGAATGAGTATCAATGTAATAAAGAAATTAACAGCTCAAATTGTTTTTCATTTCCGAACACCTTCAATTGAGGATGAAAATGGCCAGAAATTTGACATATTGAGTTATTTGGACGCAATAAGGTTTGAATGAGTATGAAATATAATAAAGAAAGTTACAGCTCAAATTATCCTTTTTCGAACTAAACAATTAATAATAATTATTGTATTATTGACTACATGACTTCACAGATGAAGTAGTTGTCCAAACGTGTGCACAGCAAAACAGCTGCAGATCAAGCTTAATAGGGTTTGAATGAGTACCAATGTAAAAAGAAAGTTAGAGCTCAAATTATTTTTATTTTTCGAACTGCTGTACACATTTAATTGTGGATGAAAAAAGCCAGACATTTTACCAGAACTTGTATTCAGAACTCCAACATTGCTAAGCAGAGTAGAATTCTAAATCTTGATTTATCTCAAATTGATAAAGTTTTAATGAGTATCAGCGTAGAAAAAGAAAGTTACAGCTCATATTATCTTTCATTTTTTAACTGCTGTACACCTTAAATTGAGGATGAAAATAACCAGACAATTTCCTCAAACCTTTTTTCAGAACTCTACTAAGCTTTATTTGTTTGTTGTTTACGCCGCACTCAGCAATATTCCAGCTATATGATAACGGTATGTATAAATAATCGTGTCTGGGCCAGACAATCCAGTGATTGACATCATGAACATAGATCTGCCCAAATGGGACACGATGACATGCATCAATCAAGTCAGCGAGCCTGACCACACGATCCCGTTAGTCGCCTCTGACGACAAGCATAGTCGCCTTTTACGGCAAGTGTGGCCTCTTCACGGGTAACATTACTTAGCAGAAGTAGAATGCGACAGCTTGAGTCATATGTCCTAGATACGGTTTGAAAGTTAAAAAGAAAGGTGCAGCTCCGAGTATCTTTGATTCCATCTGTTGTACAACCTCAAGTGAAGATGTAAATAGCATAACATTTCACCGTAACCTTGTAGTCAGAAATCCCAATATTGATAAGCAAAAGTAGAAGTGAACATTTTAATCTTGCTTTCATTCTTATTCCTAAAACGGATTTTTTAGAAAACCTTTGGGGTGCATCTTTCGCCTCTTAAATGCCAGTAAATTTTAAATATTCGATGTAAACAATTGGGGTGATTTGAGTTCCATGCTTCCAAAAATTATAACATGGCCACTAAGAACATGGTCACAGTTACCATTGCCTGTGAGTATAATGTGATACTTCAGGTCTTGCTCCTGTAGCTACCAATAATGCCATATATCTTCATGATTAAACATCAAGTAACTTAAGATTACAATTCTGTTCATGCAAATAAACACTTTCTACTGTTCACACTAGTGTCCACAATTAATCCTGACTTGGTCCATGATTAGACAATAATAATAAAATAATTTTATCTGTGAATCAATAAACAGCACATGATTCAATACTTTCTTTTCATGACATAAAAAATTCAATACTTCTGTTCATGATTAGACATAAAATAATTCAATACTTTCTATTCATGATTAGACATAAAATAATTCAATACTTCTGTTCACGATTAGGCATAAAATAATTCAATACTTCTGTTCATGATGAGGCATACAATAATTCAATACTTCTCATGATTAGACATACACTGATTCAATTCTGTTCACGATTAGACAACATAATTCAACATTTCTGTTCATGATTATTACAAAAGGATTTATTACAAAAATAATAACATTTATTACTATTCATGATTGTACATTAAATAATTTCATGTCTCTGCTCGTCAATATTATTGACAAAACAATTTGATACTTACTACTTCTGGGCTAGCTCAGCAAAGCGATCTTAGCGCTAAGATAATCGTAACTCCCATACTTAACATTGACTTGCGGCAGTCATAATGCTAAGATTGCTTGGTGGAACAATGACTTGTTCGGTATTATCAACTAGTGTACTCTGAAGGAAAAGAAACTCTGAGAATTTAAATTGAAACATTACTGAAAATTCATGATAATTATTATGGACTTAAAGGATTCACAGATTAATCAAGTTTCGAAATGTGTGCAAGCAGATAACTTGTACAAACAGTTGAAGATTAAGCTTTTACAGTTTGAATGAGTACCAATGTAAAAAGAATGTTACATCTCAAATTATCTCTCTTTTTCGAACTGCTGTACACATTTAATTGAGGATGAAAAACTGAGTATTTAAAGTCATTAACGACTGAAACTTCATAAAAAAAATGTTCCGATTTGTTGCACACGTTTAATTGGGGATGAAATAGCCAGACTTTTAACCAGAACTTGTATTCAGAAATCCAATGTTGCTGAGAAGTAGAATTTGACATCTTGTGTTGTTTGAGTGTGTGAGTTGGGTATTAACGCCGCTTTTAACAATATTCCAGTTATATCGCGGCGTTTGTGTTGTTTGAACTCGATAAGGTTTGAATGACTGTCAGATGTAAAAAAGAAAGTTACAGCTCAAATTATCTTATTTTTGAACTGACAATTAATAATAATCATTGTGGTTTGGACTCAATGACTTCACAGATTATTCACGTTTTTGAAATGTATGCATAGCAAATAACATGAATAAACAGCTAAAGATCAAGCTTTTGGGGATTTACATGTGTATCAATGTGAAAATATAGTTGGAGCTCAAATTATCTTTCTTTTTTGAACTGCTGTACACATTTAATTGAGGATGACATTTCACCAGAACTTGTGTTCAGAACTCCAACATTGCTGAGCAGAGTAGAATTGAAATCTTGAGTTATTACTAATTGCTCAGGTTTGAAGAGTACCAGTGTAAAAATAGAAAGTTACAGCTCATATTACCTTTCTTTTTCGAATAGACTAAATGACTTCACAGATTAATTAGTTTTCCAAATGTGTACATCGAAAAAACATTTTAGGACCAAGGGTTTGAATGAGTATTAATTCAAAAGAAAGATACAGCTCAAATTATCTTTCTTTTTCGAACTGCTGAACACCTTTGAGGATGAAAATACTAAGCTTTATTTGTTTGTTTAACGCCGGACTCAGCAATATTCCAGCTATATGACGGCGGTCTGTAAATAATCGAGTCTGGACCAGACAATCCAGTGATTGACATCATGAGCATCGATCTATGCAATTGGGATACAATGACATGCATCAACCTAGTCAGCCAGCCTGACAACCCGATCGCCTCTGACGACAAGCATAATCGCCTTTTACAGCAAGCATGGGTTGCTGAAGACCTATTCTACCCCGGATCTTTATGGATACCATTATTAAGCAGAAGTTCATTCGACGGTTTGAGTTATATGTCCTTGATGCGGTTTGAAAGTAAAAAAGAAAGGTACAGCTCCAATTATCTTTGTGTCCATCAGTTGAAGATAAAAATAGTAAAACATTTCACCATAACCTGTATTCAGAACTCCAATATTGCTTAGCTGATGTAGAAGTTGAAATTATAAACTTGCTTCCAATCTAATTCTTAAAACAGATTCTCTAGAAAACCTTTGGGGTGCATATTTCGCCTCTTAAATGCCAGTACATTTTAGATATTCGATGTAAACATTAGGGGTGATTTGAGTGCAATGCTTCCAAAAAGCATAACATGGCCACATAGAACATGGTCACAGTTACCTTTGCCTGTGAGTATAACGTGATACTTCAGGTCTTGCTCCTGTAGCTACCAATCACACAATGTATCTTCATCACTAAACAGCAAGTTCTGTTCATGATTAGACATAATTGATTTAGTTCTTCTGTTCGTGATTAGACATACGATGATTCAGCAGTTTTGTTCATGATTCGACAAAATTCAACACTTCTGTTCATGATAATAAAAAGGGATTTGTTATAACAAATAATTACATTTATTACTGTTCATGATTAAACATTAAATAATTTGATACTTCGGCTTGTGATTATTATTGACATAAACAACTTGACACTTACTTCTTCAGGTCCCGCTTCCGCAAACTCCCATACGTGAACATAGACTTATGGCAGTCATAACGCTAAGATTGCTTTGTGGAACAGCTACCTGTGCGTTATTTATTGTCGACTAGAGTTCTCAGATGCAAATGAAGCCGTGGGCATTTAAATCTATTAGTTACTGAAACTGCATAATAACTATTGTGTTATTGACTAAATGACTTCACAGATTAATCAGGTTTCGAAATGTGTGCATACTTGTATAAACAACTGAAAATCAAGCCTGGTATGGTTTGAGAACCAGTGTAAAAAAGGAAGCTACAGCAGATATTACCTATACCTTTCGAACTGTTATACACATTTATTGAGGATTCAAATAGCCAGACATTTCACCCATTTCAGAACTCCGACATTGCTATGCAGAATTAGAGAAGTAGGATTTGAGATCTTGAGTTATAGGAACGGTTTGACTGTAAAAACGAAAGTTACATCTTCAATAATTATCATATTTGTTTCCAACTGCTTCACACCTTTAACTGAGGGTGAAAATAACCAGACATTGCACTCTTACGTGTATTTAGAGCTCCAATAATATTAAGCAGAAGTAGATTTCACCATCTTCAGTTTTATTAACTTGATACGGTTTGACTGAGTATCAATGAAAAATAGAAAGTTACAGCTCAAATCATCTTTCCTTTTCGAACTGCTGAACACCTTTAATGGATGATGAAAATAACCAGACTTTTCACCATAAGTCCGATAGAGCCAAGTAAAAGTAGAATTTGTCATCTTGGGTTTCATGAACTTAATACGGTTTGAATGTAAAACAAGTTATAGCTCCAATGATATTTATTTCCAACTGTTGTACAACTGTAACTGAGGGTGAAAATAGCCAGAGTGTTCACCCTAACTTGCATCCAGAACTCTTATATTGCTAAACAGAAATAGAATTTGAAAGTTTACATTGTCTAAATTGTAATTATTCATGGATTCTCAGAAAGCGTCTGGGGTTCACTTTTCGCCTCTTAAATGACAGAAAATTTTAAATCTTCAATGTAAACGATAGGGGTATTTTGAGTTCAATGCTTCCCCAAAACAAAAACAGGACCACTGAGAACATGGTCGCAGTTACCTCTGCCTGTGAGGATATTTCAGGTCTTCCACCTATAGCTACCAAGCATAGAATATACGTTCATGTATTTACTTCAAGTAACTTATCATAATTCTGTCCATGATTATAAACAAATGCTCCTGTTCACACTAGTGTCCACGATTAATCTTCAACTTATTTGGTCCATGATTAGACAATAATCATTCAATACTTTTAACGATGATACATTATACAGAAAATGATTCAATACTTTTGTTCATGATTAGACGTGCAAAATGATTCAATACTTATATTCTTTGTACGGTTATGTATCAAACTATTTCACTTAGCTTCACTGAGCATATTACCTTTTTGATCATTATGTTACATATTATTATATTTGATGCATATTATCCTTTCCAAACTCCATAACTAAGATACATATATTATTGTGCCTTAATTGAACACAATTATTATTGTTTTACAGGATCTATATTCCGAAATTTTCATTTTACAAATGCTTTTTACCGATATCAAACAAATAGTTTTGATAACCAGCAGGTGCATTGCTTTTCTGTTTTCACTAGATATATATTAACCATACTACATATCTTATTGTGCCTTCAATGAACACAATTATTATAATTTCACTGGATGTTTATTAGATGCTTTTTACCGATATCAAACAAATAGTTTTGATAACCAGCAGGTGCATTGCTTTTCTGTTTTCATTAGATATTTATTAACAACACTACATATATTATTGTGCCTTCACTAAACACAATTCTTATTATTTCACTGTTATATATAATACGAAATTTTCAGTTTACAAATGCATTTTTTTAAATATTATTTTACTGTATATGTATTTCGAAATTTTCAGTTTACAAAAGTTTTTTACCGATATCAAACAAACAGTTTTGATAACCAGCAGGCGCATTGCTTTTCTGTTTCCACTAGATATTTATTAACAACACTAGATATATTATTGTGCCTTCTCTAAACACAATTCTTATAATTTCATTGCATATATATTATGAAATTTTGAAATTACCAATGTATTTTACCGATATCAAACAAATAGCTTTGATAACCAGCAGGTGCATTGCTTTTCTGTTTTCACTGGACATTTATTAACAACACTACATATATTATTGTGCCTTCTCTAAACACAATTCTTATAATTTCACTGTACATATATTACGAAATTTTCAGTTAACAAATGCTTTTTACCGATATCAAACAAAAAGTTTTGATAACCAGCAGGTGCATTGCTTTTCTGATTTCACTAGATATATATTAACAACAATACATATATTATTGTGCCTTCACTGAACACAATTCTTATTGTTTCACTGGATGTATATTAAATGCTTTTTACCGATATCAAACAAATAGTTTTGATAACCAGCAGGTGCATTGCTTTACTGTTTTCACTAGATATATATTAACAACAATACATATATTATTGTGCTTTCACTGAACACAATTCTTATTATTTTACTGTATATGTATTTCGAAATGTTCAGTTTACAAATGTTTTTTACCGATATCAAACACATAGTTTTGATTACCAGCAGGTGCATTGCTTTTCTGTTTTCACTAGATATATATTAACCATACTACATATCTTATTGTGCCTTCAATGAACACAATTATTATGATTTCACTGGATGTTTATTAAATGCTTTTTACCGATATCAAACAAATAGTTTTGATAACCAGCAGGTGCATTGCTTTTCTGTTTTCATTAGATATTTATTAACAACACTACATATATTATTGTGCCTTCACTAAACACAATTCTTATTATTTCACTGTTATATATAATACGAAATTTTCAGTTTACAAATGCATTTTTTTAAATATTATTTTACTGTATATGTATTTCGAAATTTTCAGTTTACAAATGTTTTTTACCGATATCAAACAAACAGTTTTGATAACCAGCAGGCGCATTGCTTTTCTGTTTTCACTAGATATATATTAACAACACTACATATATTATTGTGCCTTCTCTAAACACAATTCTTATAATTTCATTGCATATATATTATGAAATTTTGAAATTACCAATGTATTTTACCGATATCAAACAAATAGCTTTGATAACCAGCAGGTGCATTGCTTTTCTGTTTTCACTGGACATTTATTAACAACACTACATATATTATTGTGCCTTCTCTAAACACAATTCTTATAATTTCACTGTACATATATTACGAAATTTTCAGTTAACAAATGCTTTTTACCGATATCAAACAAAAAGTTTTGATAACCAGCAGGTGCATTGCTTTTCTGTTTTCACTAGATATATATTAACAACAATACATATATTATTGTGCCTTCACTGAACACAATTCTTATTGTTTCACTGGATGTATATTAAATGCTTTTTACCGATATCAAACAAATAGTTTTGATAACCAGCAGGTGCATTGCTTTACTGTTTTCACTAGATATATATTAACAACAATACATATATTATTGTGCCTTCACTGAACACAATTCTTATTATTTTACTGTATATGTATTTCGAAATGTTCAGTTTACAAATGTTTTTTACCGATATCAAACACATAGTTTTGATTACCAGCAGGTGCATTGCTTTTCTGTTTTCACTAGATATATATTAACCATACTACATATCTTATTGTGCCTTCAATGAACACAATTATTATGATTTCACTGGATGTTTATTAAATGCTTTTTACCGATATCAAACAAATAGTTTTGATAACCAGCAGGTGCATTGCTTTTCTGTTTTCATTAGATATTTATTAACAACACTACATATATTATTGTGCCTTCACTAAACACAATTCTTATTATTTCACTGTTATATATAATACGAAATTTTCAGTTTACAAATGCATTTTTTTAAATATTATTTTACTGTATATGTATTTCGAAATTTTCAGTTTACAAATGTTTTTTACCGATATCAAACAAACAGTTTTGATAACCAGCAGGCGCATTGCTTTTCTGTTTTCACTAGATATATATTAACAACAATACATATATTATTGTGCCTTCACTGAACACAATTCTTATTGTTTCACTGGATGTATATTAAATGCTTTTTACCGATATCAAACAAATAGTTTTGATAACCAGCAGGTGCATTGCTTTACTGTTTTCACTAGATATATATTAACAACAATACATATATTATTGTGCCTTCACTGAACACAATTCTTATTATTTTACTGTATATGTATTTCGAAATGTTCAGTTTACAAATGTTTTTTACCGATATCAAACACATAGTTTTGATTACCAGCAGGCGCATTGCTTTTCTGTTTCCACTAGATATTTATTAACAACACTACATATATTATTGTGCCTTCTCCAACACAATTCTTATAATTTCATTGCATATGTATTATGAAATTTTGAATTTACCAATGCTTTTTACCGATATCAAACAAATAGTTTTGATAACCAGCAGGTGCATTGCTTTTCTGTTTTCACTAGATATTTATTAACAACACTACATATATTATTGTGCCTTCTCTAAACACAATTCTTATTATTTCACTGTACATATATTGCGAAATTTTCAGTTAACAAATGCTTCTTACCGATATCAAACAAATAGTTTTGATAACCAGCCGGTGCATTGCTTTTCTGTTTTCACTAGACATATATTTACAACAATACATATATTATTGTGCCTTCATTGAACACAATTCTTATAATTTCACTGGTTGATATTAAATGCTTTTTACCGATATTAAAGAAACATTTTTGATAACCAGCAGGTGCATTGCTTTTCTGTTTTCACTAGATATTTATTAACAACACTACATATATTATTGTGCCTTCTCCAACACAATTCTTATAATTTCATTGCATATGTATTATGAAATTTTGAATTTACCAATGCTTTTTACCGATATCAAACAAATAGTTTTGATAACCAGCAGGTGCATTGCTTTTCTGTTTTCACTAGATATTTATTAACAACACTACATATATTATTGTGCCTTCTCTAAACACAATTCTTATTATTTCACTGTACATATATTGCGAAATTTTCAGTTAACAAATGCTTCTTACCGATATCAAACAAATAGTTTTGATAACCAGCCGGTGCATTGCTTTTCTGTTTTCACTAGATATATATTTACAACAATACATATATTATTGTGCCTTCACTGAACACAATTCTTATAATTTCACTGGTTGATATTAAATGCTTTTTACCGATATTAAAGAAACATTTTTGATAACCAGCAGGTGCATTGCTTTTCTGTTTTCACTAGATATATATTAACAACAATACATATATTATTGTGCCTTCACTGAACACAATTCTTATTATTTTACTGTACATGTATTTTGAAATTTTCAGTTTACAAATGCTTTTTACCGATATCAAACAAATAGCTTTGATAACCAGCAGGTGCATTGCTTTTCTGTTTTCACTAGATATTTATTAACAACAATTATACATATATTATTGTGCCTTCTCTAAACACAATTCTTATTGTTTTGATAACCAGCAGGTTCATTGCTTTTCTGTTTTCACTAGATATACATTAACAACAATACATATATTATTGTGCCTTCACTGAACACAATTCTTATTGTTTTGATAACCAGCAGGTTCATTGCTTTTCTGTTTTCACTAGATATACATTAACAACAATACATATATTATTGTGCCTTCACTGAACACAATTCTTATTGTTTTGATAACCAGCAGGTTCATTGCTTTTCTGTTTTCACTAGATATATATTAACAACAATACATATATTATTGTGCCTTCACTAAACACAATTCTTATTATTTCACTGTTATATATAATACGAAATTTTCAGTTTACAAATGCATTTTTTTAAATATTATTTTACTGTATATGTATTTCGAAATTTTCAGTTTACAAATGTTTTTTACCGATATCAAACAAACAGTTTTGATAACCAGCAGGCGCATTGCTTTTCTGTTTTCACTAGATATATATTAACAACAATACATATATTATTGTGCCTTCACTGAACACAATTCTTATTGTTTCACTGGATGTATATTAAATGCTTTTTACCGATATCAAACAAATAGTTTTGATAACCAGCAGGTGCATTGCTTTACTGTTTTCACTAGATATATATTAACAACAATACATATATTATTGTGCCTTCACTGAACACAATTCTTATTGTTTCACTGGATGTATATTAAATGCTTTTTACCGATATCAAACAAATAGTTTTGATAACCAGCAGGTGCATTGCTTTTCTGTTTCCACTAGATATTTATTAACAACACTACATATATTATTGTGCCTTCTCCAACACAATTCTTATAATTTCATTGCATATGTATTATGAAATTTTGAATTTACCAATGCTTTTTACCGATATCAAACAAATAGTTTTGATAACCAGCAGGTGCATTGCTTTTCTGTTTTCACTAGATATTTATTAACAACACTACATATATTATTGTGCCTTCTCTAAACACAATTCTTATTATTTCACTGTACATATATTGCGAAATTTTCAGTTAACAAATGCTTCTTACCGATATCAAACAAATAGTTTTGATAACCAGCCGGTTCATTGCTTTTCTGTTTTCACTAGATATATATTAACAACAATACATATATTATTGTGCCTTCACTGAACACAATTTTTATTGTTTTGATAACCAGCAGGTTCATTGCTTTTCTGTTTTCACTGGACATTTATTAACAACAATACATATATTATTGTGCCTTCACTGAAAACAATTCTTATTGTTTTGATAACCAGCAGGTTCATTGCTTTTCTGTTTTCACTAGATATATATTAACAACAATACATATATTAGTGTGCCTTCACTGAACACAATTCTTATTATTTTACTGTATATGTATTTTGAAATTTTCAGTTTACAAATGCTTTTTACCGATATCAAACACATAGTTTTGATTACCAGCAGGCGCATTGCTTTTCTGTTTCCACTAGATATTTATTAACAACACTACATATATTATTGTGCCTTCTCTAAACACAATTCTTATTATTTCACTGTACATATATTGCGAAATTTTCAGTTAACAAATGCTTCTTACCGATATCAAACAAATAGTTTTGATAACCAGCAGGTGCATTGCTTTTCTGTTTTCACTAGATATTTATTAACAACAATTATACATATATTATTGTGCCTTCTCTAAACACAATTCTTATTATTTCACTGTACATATATTACGAAATTTTCAGTTAACAAATGCTTTTTACCGATATCAAACAAATAGTTTTGATAACCAGCAGGTGCATTGCTTTTCTGATTTCACTAGATATATATTAACAACAATACATATATTATTGTGCCTTCACTGAACACAATTCTTATTGTTTTGATAACCAGCAGGTTCATTGCTTTTCTGTTTTCACTAGATATATATTAACAACAATACATATATTATTGTGCCTTCACTGAACACAATTCTTATTGTTTTGATAACCAGCAGGTTCATTGCTTTTCTGTTTTCACTAGATATATATTAACAACAATACATATATTATTGTGCCTTCACTGAACACAATTCTTATTATTTTACTGTATATGTATTTTGAAATTTTCAGTTTACAAATGCTTTTTACCGATATCAAACACATAGTTTTGATTACCAGCAGGCGCATTGCTTTTCTGTTTCCACTAGATATTTATTAACAACACTACATATATTATTGTGCCTTCTCCAACACAATTCTTATAATTTCACTGGTTGATATTAAATGCTTTTTACCGATAATAAAGAAACATTTTTTGATAACCAGCAGGTGCATTGCTTTTCTGTTTTCACTGGACATTTATTAACAACAATACATATATTATTGTGCCTTCTCTAAACACAATTCTTATAATTTCACTGCATATATATCATGAAATTTTGAATTTACCAATGCTTTTTACCGATATCAAACAAATAGTTTTGATAACCAGCAGGTGCATTGCTTTTCTGTTTTCACTAGATATATATTAACAACAATTATACATATATTATTGTGCCCTCTCTAAACACAATTCTTATTATTTCACTGTACATATATTACGAAATTTTCAGTTTACAAATGCTTTTTACCGATATCAAACAAATAGTTTTGATAAGCAGCAGGTGAATTGCTTTTCTGATTTCACTAGATATTTATGAAGAACAACACATATATTATTGTGCCTTCACACAACATAATTCGTATTTTACTAGTTTACATTACGAAATTATCAGTTATAATTGCTTTATTAATTTATCGCTTCTGTACATATGAATAGGCATTTCAGTTTTTGAGAAAGTGAAACTTATTGCCACGACCCCAAGGGCTTTGATGCTTTGCCTCTGTTCAGGTTTTGCTTGTGTGTTTCATATTTATAACATTTTGCTTATATTTCAAATTAATTCACATATTATTCACAAACCTTTTGCAATATATCTTTGTATTCTATCAATACACAGCTTTTCGTACATTGTTATGTATTGATAGATACAAATTTCAGGTAATTCAAAGCGTATTTCGATAAAATGCCACACCATATTTGGGGGGATAAAACACTTGTTGACACAATGATTTGGTAAAAATATGACTTGCGTTGTGAACTTCCATCTAACAGAGTACTCATCAAGACAGGGTCATTGACATTGACGACCTCTCCATCCCACCCTTTCACAATGCACTTTTACAGCACTACCCTGACTCCACACCAGGATTACCTTTGACCTCTACACACGTGATTTGGAGAGCCAATGATAGTGTTGCTGCCGTGATATCGTTTTGAACCAAGGATCTTAGCGGTGGCCAAAGCAGGATCTGAATGGCCTGAGAAGTCGGGAGAATGCCTGAAAATAATGTTTAAACTCAGTTGTGTATTCATGATTTAAAGCAAGTTCAAACAACACGTATCCTTCTCCAGCGCTAGCAAAGTGAACACTTTGGTTATTATATTACTGAACATTTGGTAGGGATAACCAGATACGTCATTCTATTTGAATCTAAACTTGACATATTATGAGAATCAGTTTTGTGTATTATGAATAGATACATATCAAGGAGGGGTCTGCTGCCTATCTGCTGCCTATCTGCTGCCTTGTTCTACATTTTGTATTTAATACCTGGCTGAAACTGAGACCTTGTATCTGTGTTTTGTTTGTGTGCTTGTTGTTAAACGCCGGGGTCAGCAATAGTTGTATGACGGCGGTCTGTATGTAATCGAGTCTGGACCAGACAATCCAGTGATAAACATCATAGATCTGCACATTTGGGATACGGTGCCATGCATCAACCGAGTCAGCGAGCCTGACCACCCAACCCTGTTAGTCTTCTCTTACGACAAGTATGGGTTGCTGAAGACCCTCATCTTCACGGGTTTGTTTGTGTAATGTTAACTGTTAAATTGAAATACACTCAGGCACTAGCAGACAGCTGTAAACACCTGCAGGCACTGGCATACACTGTCAGACAGTCAGGTACTGTCAGATACTGGCAGGCACTAGCAGACACTGGCAGGCAGTAACAGAACCCGTCAGACAGTCAGACACTGGCATGCAGTAACAGACACCAACCGATGCAGTCAGACATCATCAGGCACTAGCAGGCAGTAACAGACACCAGAAGACACTGGCAGACACTGCCAGGTAGTTACAGACACCAGCAGACACTAGCTGGTACCTTCAGACACTGTCAGGCAGTAACAGACACCAGCAGACAGTGGCATGCTTTAGAAGGCACTGGCAGACACTGTTATGCAGTAACAGACGGCACAAACACTAGCAGGCACTCACATATACTGGCAGGCACTGGCAAACACTTGCATGCACTAACAGACACCAGCAAGCACCAGCAGACACTGGCTGACACCAGCTGACACTGTCTGGAACTGGCAGACACTGCCAGGTAGTTACAGACACCAGCAGACACTGGCTGGTACTTTCAGACACTGTCAGGCAGTAACAGACACCAGCAGACACTGGCATGCTTTAAAAGGCACTAGCAGACACTGGCTGGGACTGGCAGGCACTGGCAGACACTGTTATGCAGTAACAGACGCCAGCAAACACTAGCAGGCACTCGCAGATACTGGCAGACTCTAGCAGAAACTGGCAGGCACTGGCAGACAAGTTCATGCAGTAACGTACACCAGCAAGCACCAGAAGTCACTGGCTGACACCAGCCGACACTGTCAGGCCCCAGCAGACACTGGCAGGTACTGGCATGCAGTAACATACAACAACAGACACTGGCAGGCACTGTCAGATACCAGCAGACACTGGCAGGCACTGGCATGCAGTAACAGACACCAGCAGCAGACACTGCCAGTCAGGCACTGTCAGATACTAGCAGACACTGGCAGGCACTGGCATACAGTAACAGATACCAGCAGAAATTGTCAGATACCTTTGAAAAAACACATTGCAGTGATTATATAATTGATGACGGACTATTTTGGTGGTTGTGTTTGATGACAAGTAAATGTTATTTATCAAGAACATCTGTACCTACCCGACGAATGCGTCTGCGGATGCCTGTTGTTTGCCTGGCTGCAGATACCACTGTAAGTAAACACATGATATTATTGAGAACAATAATAAATCTAAACTGGCTTGTTTAAGAGCTATGGCATTACTGTAAGCGCTAGGCGGATGGGGAAATGATATGGTTCTGGGACTGTGAGACAACTAGAGGATATGTTACAGGTAATTGTAGGTTATTTTTAGATGTTTTCTCTTACCGGCCATCCCATCACCGACTGCTTCACTACCGACCAAATCTACCATCAAACTGGATGCATCAGGTTATTGCATTATATTGATACTTGTTACTATTGATCAATATTGCTTGAGGATATGTTACATAGATTTGGAAATTTTACGAGCGTTTCATGAGCAACACATCGCCTGCTGAGCTCACTATATATATACTCAACGAATTTCTACCTTCGTTTGAGGGGTCTTGTGGAATGCTGACACCTGTTGTTGGTGTTGGTGCTCCTGAGATGCTGACACCTTTAGTTGGCGGGGTGGCACGTGAGATTCTGACACCTGTTGTTGACGAGGTGGCACGTGAGATGCTGACACCTGCTGTTGGTGTTGATGCTCGTGAGATGCTGACACCTGTTGCTGACGAGGTTGCACGTGAAATGATGACACCTGCTGTTGATGTTGATGCTCGTGAGATGCTGATACCTGCTGTTGGTGATGTTGCACGTGAGATGCTGACACCTGTTGTTGGCGAGGTGGCACGTGAGATGCTGACACCTGCTGTTGGTGTTGATGCTCGTGAGATGCTGACACCTGTTGGTGATGTTGCACGTGAGATGCTAACACCTATTGGCGAGGTGGTACGTGAGATGCTGACACCTGCTGTTGGTGAGGTAGCACGTGAGATGTGTACACTCAGTGAGGGTGAGATTGCACGTGCATTCTCGCATTTTAAGTCATCGCTCACAAGCAAACTAGGCGACAGACCTCTGAAATAGGAATACAGAATTGCAACAACCGAAAGAATCTGTCATAAGTGATGTCAATGTTGTAAGTGATACATACACTATATAAAGTGTTGATACTAGCAATGGGACTCACAATGATAACATTTCGTAAATATGACATGTATTATTCAAAGAACAAATAGTAATGCCATGCGTTTCAACCGTGTCCAATGTAGACACGGCCTCATGTTTTATAAAAGGAAATGACAAGTGTTACTGACAACTGAACATATGTTTAATGATTAAATAACACCAAAGATAACAAAGACTAAAATACAGGTAAATAGATACTTGAACGGTTCTTAGGGGTTCGTTCGTCACGCCTTGATAGAGAGGTTTTGGGGCATGATGTGGACTATTTTAACTATAGTTGTGGGGTATTTTTCTCCATACTTACGGAAATGTGTGTTATCATAAATTGTACTTTTTAACTTCACCCAAAGCAAGTACCTGTCTTCGTATGGTGCCATGTCGGATCTCGATCCAGTCTTTGCCTCCAGTACTTCTGGGTTGGTGGCCTGGCTTCCACTGCTTGCGCTTTGGGGAAACGAGGCAACAAACATCAGTGTCCTGTCCTTTTATTGTCAAGTCTTATTTTACAGCAATAATACCATTTCTGATGAGTAAAATAACTCTACTACTCAACATTTGCTAAAGATCACTGCCCGAAGATGCCCGAAGACGGGAACCAGAAAGAACAATATCAATGTTATTTTGATTCGTTATAACATCAGTTCAGCAGCAGACCCGTGTTCATGCTTCGGATTAAACTAAACCAGTTCCAGGGCCCACTTGTACAGTGAGTGAGTTGGGTTTAACGCCGCTTTTAACAGTATTACAGTTATATCGCGGCGTGTCAGTTTAATGTGGGAGGAAAGCTTGAAGTGATACAGGTCTCAGACGTTTACCACTTCGGTGAAACCCACGAGCACGGGTATGGTGCTGACAAACCTAGAAACATAATCGGTGCGAACCGGAATTCGAACCCACTCATAGGTTTCTTGCGTGCCCAAGGGACGCAACTCTGCACAGCGAATGCCTTAGACGACTGAGCCACCCGTGCCCTTCCACTTGTACAGACCAACCATAGTTACAGTCGATTTTAGGCGCTTACAATCAACTTTACAATCACCATACCGAAACCTTATTCATTATGCACAATTCGATCTTAGCCGCCTTAGAGTCAAGGTTGTGACTCCCATCTTTAAGGGTCAGCTTAGTCTTTGTACTAAGATCGCTTTGAGGAATAGGGCCCGGGAACTGTTGGTACCGAGAGAAAACCATTTGTCACACAACCCCTCGTGTTGGGGATTGGTGTTGGTGTCCATGGTTACCATTTCAGCTCACTGTATTTACTACTCAAAAGAAGTTAAAGAACACCTGATTTGTTTTTACGACTACAGTTAATCTGTAATTGCTAGTCGATATTGCAACACTGAGCTTTCCTAGTGTGGGTGTTCTTGAACTTGTTTTGAATATCGTATATGTACTAATAGGTTCAGCCAATAATATTATCTATCTTTAACATCGACAAGTAGGTTTTATTGGGCTTGGTAAATACACGTCTGGTTAGGACAATAACTAGAATATATCTAGTAGCCAAGACCACATCTATTATATAGTACTCAACTTTTGACAGGGACAATCAGATATGTCGTGTTATTTAAATATACACGTGACGTGCAATAAGAATCGATTGTGTGTATCCTAGAAAGATAAAAAACAACAACATCCCTATCAAAAGTGGATTAGTATATCATTCTGCAATGAAATTAATCCTTCAGAGTGTCGGAGGAAAGTTTATGTTCAAAGTAAGTGCTAATGAAGACAGGAAACTTACGAGTCATAGAACAGCAGCTCATTGTCCGGGCTAGTGGATGTGGTCAGCTTTCTGGCACTGAAACCACATATCATATATTGTGTATAACCGTTTAGAGCACACAAGATTATTATCCCAGTGAGGAGATGACAGGCGATGATATCTTTAAATGGCATTGATTTTATCGTAAAAAATGTATTGTCCCAGAAAATGCTTGAAAACAATAATTATGCTTCCAGATTATACTGCCACACAAAATATATACATGCACAAAAGTTAAGCGCCACCATATTCATAGTCTCTTGATGTCACGTGTGGTAATCAGAAATACGAAATATGATGATGTATGACTGAATTAGGCTTCTATAGTTTCACGAACCTGAATTTGTCCAGTTACCACAAGGAAAGCATGCTTTACGTGGTGCTGCAGTTCCCTTACCCTATAAATAATGAAATTCAAGGTTCAGACACGTGGTTGCATTTTGCTCCTGTGTGAGAATCCCCTTCCAATGGAGGTTGAAAACCAGCCATGGTGAGGAGAAAGTTAACGAACGCTTAAAGATGGCAAGTGATAGGCATAGAAATGCTGGCATGTCATGCAGGGCCATTGCAAGACAAATGGGTCGTCATCACAGTGTTATCACTCGTTTGATTGTCAAACATGGTCAAACCAATGATGTCAATGACAGGCATATGTCTGGTAGGCCAAGAAAGACCTCTAACAGAGAGGATAGACGTCTTTTCGGGATAGTTAGACAAAATCCATTTGCCACTTCAACAGATTTAAGACTGCAGTGGATTACCCATCAGAGACTCTCGACGATGACCGTAAGGCGTCACCTCAGAGCGGCTGGTTATAACGCCAAAAGACCAGTAAAACGTCCTCAACTGACTGAGAGGCACATGCGGAATCGTCTGATATGGTGTCGTGCCCGTAGTCGATGGAACTTGACCAACTGGAGAAGAATACATTGGTCTGACGAGTGTCGAATGCTGCTACGAACTGTTGATGGTCGAATACGTGTTTGGAGGCAACGTAACACTCGTTTTGCACCAAGGAACATGCAGAAGACCTTAGCATGTGGCGGGGGTCTGTCATGATATGGGGTTGTGTTTCCTTCGGCTGCAAACTTCCGCTGGTGACAATTCGTTGAAACCTGTATGGCCAACAATACCAAGATGCCGTTCTTCGTTCAGTGGTAATCCCTCATTTTGACAACCATCCTCTTCAGACAAGACCTGTTTACATGGACGACAATGCTCGACCACACAGATCTCGGGCAGTTTGGGCTTATTTGCGTCAAGAAGCTATTGCCACTCTTCCTTGGCCGGCCTGTAGTCCGGATCTTAATCCGATTGAGCATCTCTGGGACATTCATGGCTGGAAAATCAGCCATCGTGATCCCCCAGTTCAAAATCTCGCTGGACTTGAAGCCGCACTTCATGAAGAATGGATCCGTTTGCCTCAGAGACGCATTCAGCGACTTGTAATGAGTATGAGGCGTAGGGTTGAAGCTGTGGTCAATGTCCGTGGATCATACACACGTTACTGACGTTTCTGTCTTGCAATAGACTTGCACTCCCTAGGGTGTCTATGTGACACCTGATATGGTCTGCTGATATCATGACAGTTACATGACAAAAAAAGTTTTTCAATGTTTTCTTATCCTTCAATTTCTGGTCTTCGGTAAAATTCCTTTCTGCTCATATTCTTTTGGAACACAAGATAAACTTGCTTTGGGACAACTTTTGCATCACATGAGATTTACATATACGGCTTATAACAATCGTTCATCTCGTTATAATAGTCATCATTAAGTGCCAAATGTAACAGCTCACAAATATGGTGGGTGGCGCTTAACTTTTGTGCATGTGGTGCACAGTGTCCTTACAAAACCCCACGCCCCCACCAGAATACCCAATGGTCGGTCCCTCTGTCTCAGCGGAGAACCCATCTCGAGTAACTTGATCAAGTCCTGAGTGAGTATACATGTGTACCGTCCAATGTCGGCGTCTACTCTTATGTAATTGCTGTGATAAGGAGATAAACCATCCCAGGGAGTCTTTCAGGCTTATAACATCTTCACTCGTTACACTAAATCATGGCGTCTGAGAGGCTTAATACAGTGTCCTTGCTGTAATATGTTCTCTCGTTAAACTAAGGCATACAATAGACTCCCTGCTATAACATCTTCACTCGTTACACTAAACCATGGCGTCTACGAGGCTTAATACAGTGTCCTTGCTGTAATATGTTCTCTCGTTAAACTAAGGCATACAATAGACTCCCTGCTATAACATCTTCACTCGTTACACTAAACCATGGCGTCTACGAGGCTTAATACAGTGTCCTTGCTGTAATATGTTCTCTCGTTAAACTAAGGCATACAATAGACTCCCTGCTATAACATCTTCACTCGTTACACTAAACCATGGCGTCTACGAGGCTTAATACAGTGTCCTTGCTATAATATGATCTCTCGTTAAACTAAGGCATACAATAGACTCCCTGTTATACATCAAGGCCTATCTCTGACCTGTCTGTGGCCTTCAGGGCGAGGAGAGACTCTCTGTAGAAGTCCTGGATCTGCTGCTGGTTGAGGACGGGAAGTTCCGGGGAGCTTGGAGGCTCGGGGGATTCGCTGTAATAGGGGCGATATTTGGATGTCAGGTTCAGGGTTAAGATATCAACTATTATAAGACATAATGGATGATGATGGTGGTGATGACGGTGATGGTGATGGTGTGCTTATAGTGATGGATTCAATGTCCTCTTCAAATCTAATTTATGAAAGTTTGCCACAAAATTACTCAACTTTCATTACCAATATATATAAATTCCCCCACCCCCCACCCCCTCCAAAAGCTAAACTCAACACAAAACTCAAGACTACACAAACTGTTCCCACCCCTTTCACAGACCACGACCCCCCACCCACCCTTCAAACAGCCCACAACTCCACTCCACCCACCCCTCTTTCTCTGCGACTGGCTCGGAAGGACTGGCCCCTCCGCTGTGGATATTCTCGGGGGAATCCGCTGTTTCCACTGGGGGCAGCCCAGTCCCCGCGTAGTGGATTCTACACAAATGGATATGTAAACATAAGTCACGTACCTGCTCCTGTGTTTAAAACATTGGTGTTTGAGAAATATAGGACAAAACGTAAAGACAATGTTATATTGATACCACTCTAAAGACGTCAAAGAAACCTATTCTTTCATATTACTGTAGTTAATCTGTCATGACATTTCCTCTTTTTCTTTTGAGTGGTATATATACTTAAAGCATGCGACAACGGAAGAGAAGAAAGTAGAAATATAATAATGAATTGAACGTTTGATACGTAAAATAAATCAAAGCCTAAAGGTAATAATTCTAACTACATAAGGGAATTTTACAAAATGATAATAAAAGACATTTTTAGACCTTTGAACGACCTTGTACAATTTCCATTAACCAGACAAAATGTTTTTTAAAGCAAAGCAAGAACATGAAACTGTTAAAGACATTGTCGGGTTCTTCTCTTGGCGGCAGTTCTGTATTTTCAGACACGGTAGGTTTGGCTGCTCGCATTAATTTCAGGAGGCATTTTTGGTTCAGTATCGGCACTCATATTAATTTCATGATTTTCAGTCCTGTATATGTTTCATATGTTCAGTATTCCTGTGCCCAAGAAATAATTAATTCCTTCCGCAGCCCGACATATGTAAGCATAACAAGATGGCGGGAAAGTGTCAAAAGATTAGCATCCCTACCTCCTGATGCCGATGACCCTCCGGGTGTTGCCATGCCCATCCCTCGGAGGGGGTGGGGGTCCTTCTTGTCTGTTGGTAAAACAATTTCATGTCTAGTTCAGGCCTTATGTTGTTAGGTAAATGTTGTGAGGTGTTTGTCATGCTGTGATTTCCTTATCTCGTGAAAATAATCAACTACATACATGTGATCTGTCAAATGACGCATAAACAATAATGTAAACACACTTATATTCTACAAGTGGCGTCTTCATTTCCATGTGTACAAGTGTATTATTGGTATATACATGTTTTGTATATATCGGATATCACACGCTGTAGTTGGATACATTAGCGTGCACATTTGTACATGAAAAGGACAAGTATTTATCTGATCCTGAATAAATGTACTTACTTATGTATCAACTTACAGTATATACTGTAGAGTTAAAAAAATGAATCTGATCAATAATATATTGCATTTGGGGATGTATACGATGTATACGAGGTGTTTAAGGGGATTTACCCCTTGTCATGTGTAGCTCCTAGGAAAGTTTATCAGGGCAGCACAGTTTCAAGCTGATGAACAAGCCATGGCAACGACATACATATCTTTGAAAGATGTGTTTTCGTTTAAAAGTAGTCATTGTTCATAGATGCTACGAATACAAAGGTAAAAAAGCATACCCGTTATCCATTGTGTGGAAACAAAATCGTCTTTGGCGTAGTTAAACTGTACTAACAAATTGCAGTTCTTCGCAACTCTCTGCGACGATACCTTCGTGGAGTAGAAAAGCCCGCTTGCCTTCTGTGACGTCACAAGTGTGTAATGCGTCACGTTCTTTGTGATGACGTCATAGTGTTGTAAACGTCACAAATTTCTTTGCTCGGGACTACGCCACTTACATCTGGCTGCCTCCTACTTTGGTTTGGTTTGGTGTTTTAGTTAAAAACTCCTATATTCCAAGTGCTTTATGTTCCTGGAGCTTTTTTAATTACCAAATGAAAGAAATAACATTTATCCTACAATAAAATACTGCAGGGAGAATATACCATGAGAGGCGCAAGGCAGCGGTTTCTTACGGAAACACCCGAAGTGAGGACCCAACTACTGCAACTGACCCTGTTTTATTATGTACAGCCTATTTAGGATGTTGATAAAATGTGCAAGCTTTACAAATAGTTACCTTTATTTTAATATGATGACCTCGGAAATGTCGGACACGTCTATTTTAAGAACAGGTGGTTAAATTTGTTTTTTCCCGCATATTCTCACAATCCTTACTTCGATTATCTGTACCTTTTCTCCTAATGCCCCAGACTGCCATATCCCACTTTTGGATGCGATCGTTCGGCCACTGCGTTTATTTGCGTACCCCAGCTACATCTATGGGGAACAACTCACTGGACGCTTCCCTTTAAAAAAAAAACGTCGTCCAATATCATCACGTCGTCATCACGTAGCGAGCGCATATTCGAATCTCCAGAATTGACGTTATGATAGAACAATGTTTTATCCTGAAACAAACCATGCTTTGTTCTTCATTGTTCTTTGCGATTTATCGCGTAGGCGTCATTATAATCACATGCAGCGTGGTCTGATGAGTTAACCGCAGATAAAAGCCATCGGGGTGTAGCCCGAACCACTCTGCAGGTTCACATGAGTTTGAAACATGATTTTACCGCATTCGGAATGTACAAAAGACGAAATATAATGTATATCTTTATATAAAAATAAATACATCTTAGAAACAGATTGATTCGGTTTATTCTTCTTATTTGCTTAACCAACTAAGTTTCCTCATGTGATTATTGGTGGAAATTTACACGAAAAATTACTATTCATCCCCAAAATAACCGTTGTGTTTCTCCTTATGTCCTTATTGACTTACTGTACGATGTTGGGTCAGATTTATTTCAGATTGACGGTTTTGTTTTGTTTGTCAATATACAACTCAAGGGAAGTTATGTCTGCCATGGTGCTTTATATTTTTTTTGGTATGAAAAAAATCAGGTGTTCTTTAACTTTTTTTTAGTAGAATATTACGTTTGTGTTATTTTTTTAATCCCGGGCATTCCGGGGTAGAATAGGTCTTCAGCAACACATGCTTGCCGTAAAAGGTGACTGTGCTTGTCGTAAAAGTTGACTATCGGGTGGTCAGGCTCGCTGACTTGGTTGATGCATGTCATCGATCGCAATTGCGTGGATCGATGCTCATGATGTCAATCACTGGATGGTCTGGTCCAGACTTGATAATTTACAGACCGCTGTCATATAGCTGGAGTATTGCTGAGTGCGGTGTTAAACAACAAACCAACCAACCAATTCAAGGCATGTGGTATAATACAGTCAAACCAACTTGATCTAACAATTAAAGAAATATTGACTCACATTGAACAATATTCCAGCTGGATGTAAATAATCGATAATCCAATGATTGATATTATGAGCAAACATCCCTGCCGCTGGGTACGATGATGTGCAATCAAACAAGTCCCTGACCCTTACGACCAGCATAGGTTGTTTGTGACCTATTCTAACCCAGTATCACCACTGCGGTATGCTGGTTCAGATGCAAATGTCTTCAATGCTACCTGGGGCAAGGAAGACCCAAAACAATACACCTGTGCAGATTTACATTCCCTTGTCATGCCAGTTTCGCGAACTATGAACCTTTGTGCTGGTGGATTTCAACCAAGTGGTACAAATCAATATCAATTTGAGTTTACATCCATTCAAAGCTGATATGGCTGACATAATGTTCAAAAGACCCATGCAGAATTGGTCTTGTACAACCCATCCTTGTGATAAGAGGCGAGAACAGGATCTAAAAATCAGCAAGGCTGACTTAGTTTGATGCATGTCATCATATACCAACTGCTTAGGGGCTGACCATTTGATAGTCTGAAAATTCTTGTAAAAAATAATTATGTTTCATACCTTTGAAAAAAAATGACTGCCACAAAAATGACACTGTTGCAAGGTGTTTTTCTTTAAAGAAAATTCAGGTTCACAGTTTTAAATAAAAAAATATATCTAATCTTGAAACAAAATCCCAGGCAAAACAACCTTATCATCTATTTTGTGCAATATTATATGAAAATATATGGAGGGTAGGATAGTCAAGAGGTTAAAGTGGTGCCTGGGTTCAATTTCCCAACATGGGTACAATATCCTTGTGCCCCCCTGCTGTGATATTGTTGGAATATTGCTAAAAGGGGTTTAAAACCCCCACAAACATGCCGGGGAGTTTTTCCACTTTTATGAACGAGTGTTGATATATTTGCTATCAATAGACACGAGGGTGAGATTTTATTTATCATCCAAAATCATTCTTCCAACTTTTTCAGTTTGTAGACAGTAATAAGCAGTGTCTTATGTGTAAAAAGTACTGCTAACAGCTTCAGTAGCAGAGTCATTAGTGATGTCATTTGATGGTAACCAATGACGTCACAATGGTCTGCAAAGGATTGTGATGCAATATCATTGCAGCGATATCTACTATGTAGATGTCACCCAAGGATATCTCCTGTGGGAGCTGGATGATAAATGACACAGTCTGTGAGAAATATGTGTCAACCTAACAAACCTGTGATTGATATTATGAGCAACAAAAAGGGCTTGGACAGGTAACGCGGGTACTCTGGTCAGATGGACCAACTTCCTGAGAAGGACCCAGGTACCCACAGGACCACGAGGACCCAATGGTTAGTCACATGATCTATTGTTTAATAACAAAAATTATCTAACTCTATCGTTACGCTACAAGTAATAATTTTCACATTTTTTTCTGACTATGCACCCACTCCTGACTATTATATGTTTGAATAAGGATAAAACTTCAGTCAACTTCAAAGTATGCATGACCAGATCGTTTTATACATGTATCTAAATACATTTTGCCAGGGCTATGGTCAAACTATTTATATCGAATATTTTGTACATATCTCTTGAAACCTACAGTGGGTACCCGGGTAGGGTCAGGCAATAGGGGTATCGGTACCCTGGTAGTAAATTTGGACTCATCTAAGCCCTAGCAACAATCCGACCAGATGGGGTAACATGACCACCAAAACTATGTTACCGCCTCATACCATCAGCATAGGTTGCTGACCACCTATTATACCCCAAATCCTTACTGAACTGTCTTCTTTAATACTGTACAATAAGTATATATATATATATATATATATATATTAAAAACAAAACAATGTCACTATCTATGTATGATTTTATTGCCACTTGTCTACATTTGCATACATATTTCCTAATATGTCACTGATTCGAGATTATGGAGGTCCGGTGACACATAGATCAACCACAAGTCAATATTACATAAGACCCCAAAATTGTTTCTTGAATATTGGTATGAGCAGTGTGAATGCTTTATTGGATTCCTGTTTCATGTATAGAAGGTCAAAACATGCATGATGCCAAGTGTTTACATAATTACCTGTCTGGTAAACTAGTAAAATAAATTGGGAAAAATGTCAAAAACACTTTACTGAGAAGTTCGCCTTGCACAAATCAAATGTCACGGTGTACACTTAGCCTTTTGGTATTACATTGTCTCCTTAAAAATTCCATCCCAATTTATGATTTGGTGAGAGAAAACAGGTGTGATCACCATGCACATTTTCTGAATCACTGCACCAGTTGTTTTCATGGAATAAAACAACAGTGAATATTATTAGCAAGATCATCTACCATGATGCAGTCTAACTGAAGATGATGCTCAGATCTGTAAACTACTTTACAATATTGTTAACAAGGCTTCAGATCTATAGGCCTTGGATTCTCTGGGTATTAGGCACACTTTCAGCTCAATCTGTCATGCAGTTCTGGAGAAGTTGAACGTATGTAACATTTACAGATGACACAGGACAACTTGTCACACCAAACTCACATGACATATGACCAGATGAACTGATGCAGCACTGTCAATGATTCCTAACTTCACCTGAGTTACAAGAGGGAGTATAGAAGATATATACACTGGATTAATGTCACGAGGTCAAGGTTGTTTGAAGGTCATGTATATCCTGAAGGTCAAGATTATCTGAAGGTCAAGAATCAGTAAAACTCTGCATGCTGGGAATATTGGGCTTCAAACCATGAAATGGTATGTAAAGGCTGAGCTGAAACAGATGGTAATGGATGCTTTGATCATAAGCAAAACTGATGCACTACTGGAAACTCAAATTGTACAGAAAACAACAAGTATTAGATATAAAGCTGAGTACCATTTGAAGTTGAACAGTAAGAGACTGTGTTGCTACAATACACATACCATGACTGACATGTCACTAAGGCCGCTCTGTGAAATGAGTTTATCACATTAGCTACCAGAGGCGTCTTTGAGAAAGCAATCTTACCACTGAGCCCCTCACTTAAATCCCAAATACCGTCTTATTGTTCACTTTGAGTCTCATTGCTCACCCCCAAATCCTGAATACTAATTAACACAAATCACAAATTACTAAAAAAGAAATTTTATAAAGGACATTTTTACGTACACCATTATCATTTGTTTCGACGTTGAATCGGTGATCCAAAGCTACCATGGTGGGGTGATTGTTGTAACTCCCATATGTTTAGACTTACGCTAGTTGTAGCTCTACGACAGCTACATGGAAGATAGTTGACAACAAACTGGCCCGTATAGAGCCTGTTACTGTACATGACCTACCCACACATACAGCAGAAGGAAGCAATGACATACTGGGATAGGTCAAACTTACATACTCAACAAGCACTTGACTTGAGAGGAGAGATTCTCCATCAGAGATCAACATATGATTGTGGACGCATGCAACAGTTCTAACAATCAACCACAAGGAAAATCAACAAATGTAAACATATACATATTTATACCATGCATTTGAACATATATTCCTAATACTGAAAAAAATAATTAACCCTCATTAAGCTGAAGGAATAGAACATTAATACAGATATTCTTCTCACAAAAAACAATTATAACAATCATCATAAAATCTACATACATAACATTCTTTTTATGTCAGATTTGTTTGTAATTGTTTTAATATGTCCTCTTTGGCTTTTCATATCCAGTTCACAAGGCATGGTCTCAATTTCCAATGACTATAACTATATCCATCTTGTTGCCTTTCGACACAGAATCCATTATTATCCACTATTAAGTCAACTGTCATAACACATTCAAATATGTCATTCGGATGTGTATGTTCATACATATCTTGATGCGTACTTGTGCATGTATGTATTAAATGGGAACAGGAAAAGAAGCATGTGTTCCCTTGTACGGCCTCAAGTGTATATTCTAATATACCATCAGCACCACTTCCCTGAGAACTTTTTTAAAGTTGTATTGTTGACAACAAAACTCAAACACAACACTGCTAGCAAACACTTTCCTCACATACACCTGATTTGCCTTTATTCCTATGGTGTTTTCTTAATAGTCTGCTGCGTTCTCAATTTTTGGCAGATATCTGAATGACCCCCATATGATGTGCACCTCATTCATTCACGGCAGTTGCGTGTACAAAATTACTCCCAAACACAGGACAGCAGTATCTCGTTTCTTACTGAGTAAATAGTTTATGCTTGTGTATAGGTAATCCTAATAATGTCAACAGAGAGATTCTTGTCCCAATTTACTTTAAGGTGACAGGCAAACTTAGTGCTATCAATATCAAATTTACATTACATACTTGAAATCCCACTTTGCACCTATAATGTTCAAGTCGTGTATCAGAAATCCCTTAACAACATTTTAAGTAAATCCATTGTCAAGATGAAACGATAAAGCTGAGAATAATGGACTAAACGTTAAGGAAATGGCATAATATGTCATTGCTTACAACAAAAGTGAATGGTATTGCAAAGCTGTATAACCTCGTTTCATGACATCATAGCACTGTATCACATCATCCATGAAATGAAATGCATGTTGGTAACTGAGGGAAATATGTAAATGCAAACATTTTATCCATTTGCTAAATAATTACTGTATTCACCTTATTAAGTACCCCTGAACAACTTCTAGGCCAAATTGTAATTAATCTATGTAAGCGCTCTGACTAAGAGCGAAAACTGTCAGGACAGTGTATGTTCTTGTGTATATTTCAGATATGTTGCGGAAAACAGCTGCGTATCAAGGTTAGAAAAATGTCAAGTAATTATCTGGAAAAAGTTTGTTTCATTGAAGTTTGTTCTGAGTTAGTTCACTAAAGCTTGATGTCTGAAAAAAATTTAACTTGTGTAAGGTATTGATAAGTCTCCTCTCTCCTTTTTCCTAAGTTCGCCTAGTACAGTAAATACGGTAGCA
Organism: Haliotis cracherodii; assembly: GCF_022045235.1. Classification (NCBI taxonomy): domain Eukaryota; kingdom Metazoa; phylum Mollusca; class Gastropoda; order Lepetellida; family Haliotidae; genus Haliotis; species Haliotis cracherodii. The sequence goes on from NW_027266297.1 coordinate 12,139,951, forward strand.
CAATAACATACAGAAATTTATAGATGAACGTCTTATCCATGTGGTTAAAATATTTAAGAGGCAATATTTCAATTTTGATTACAGTGAGAAAATATGAAATCCATAAAATAATTTTTTTAAAGGCAACTGTCTTCAAATAGAACTGTATGTTTTTCAAAAGACATGATTGTTGTAAATGTTATTTCAAGGCAGCAGACTTCATCTGGACATATGTTGGCACGTCTCTCTAGTTGGTTGCCAAGACGACAGCTGGAGCGGAGATGTTGCTGACATTGAGGGGGATGCCACGCTTGGGGATGTAGGGGATTTCTCGCTTGACCATTGTGATGCAGTCCATGATGGGGCACACGGATAAGCACAAGGTACAGCCTGCAACACAACCAGAGTGACCAACATACAGCCATGACAGCACTTGGGTCAAACAGCACTGAGGTCAAACAGGTTGCCCCGTCCTAACCATAGTTTCCTGCTACAGAACTGAAAGCAATGGCTCTTCCACATGCCATCATAGCTCCAATGTAGGTCTGTTCCAGTGAGGGGCGGTGGGCCTGCTTAGTGATTAAAGTGTTTGCTCGTCACGCCTAAGACCCAGGTTTGATTCCTCACACGGGTACAATGTGGGAAGCCTATTTTCAGGTGTCCACCACCATGATATTGCTGGAATATTGCTGAAAGCAACGTAAAACTCACTGTTGGAGTAGGCGAGTTACAACAGTCATTGTGCTAGGAGTGATTCGTGGAACAGAGACCTGCTACGTTAGCATTTGGTCAAGCTGAGGCACTGTTGTTGTTTTCTTGTTTCTCACTGACAAAAACAAGTAACAATATGTATTCCAGCACAAACTTGAACATGTTGAATGAGTGAGTAAGTTTTACGCTGCTTCTAGCAATATTCCAGCAATATCAAGGCGGGGGACATGAAATGTGGGGAATCGAAACCGGTCTTTGGCATGACAGGCGACCGCATTAACCACTAGGCCACCCCATCACCTCTGGACCGTGTTGAAGCTTTGACAGCACCACTGACACTCAATCATTTTGGTTTCAATGTAACCAATGAACTTCAATCAATCAGAGATTTGCGCCATTTACCAATTGACTACCAAATTATCCACTAGTCTACATCCCATAACACAAACATGCAATTTACATTAGTAGATGCAAAAAGATTTTTAAAAACGAAAGTATACTACACCAAAGAAGCTAAAGAACACCTGATTTATTCAAATTACTATATTTAATCTGTCATAACAGATTAACTATAGTAATACGAAACAATCGGGATTTCCTTAACTTCTTTTGGGCAGTATACATCAAACACAACAGAAAGAGAGGCTGTAAGAATGAATGTTCAGACATACAATCACATACTGTAGCAGCCATCTTTGTTGCAGACGCAAGGCAAACAGAATCTCAATACGACCTTTATGTTCTCATCACTTTGTGAACCCACTTATCAAAATAAGATTCCTACTTTTGTGACATCCCTGGTGATCTGATATGCTACAGTTTCATACATCCACAAACAAAGTGGCAAAAAGAGGTAATATTGTAACTGCCAGCTCCTGCCTACCTGTGCAATCATCTGTTACATGAGGGAGATGCGTCTCAGGGTCAAACTCTATGGCTTGGTAACCGGAGTCGTTGCAGGTCATGTAGCACTTGCCACAGTTGATGCACATGTCCTGGAAGTGTGAAGACAGTGCTGTAGGGTGTGTGTAATAGTGTGTGGGTGTGTCAGTGTGTGTGGGTGTGCTTTAGGATGTGTCAGTGAGTGTGTTAGTGTTGATGTGTGGGTGTGTCAGTGAGTATTGGTGTTAGTGTGTGTGTGTGTGTTAGTGTGTGTGTGTTAGTGAGTGTTAGTGTGTTTGTGTGTGTGTGTGTGTGTCACAGGGTTAGAGATAGGAACACTTAATGACACTTGAGACATGTGACATATTGTGTCAATTATTTTTATCCTAAAATCTAAAAAACAACAACATGTTTTTAAAATCGCCTGTGATGCATTCAAGCTGATGACTCTCATTTACAATAATTTCCATATAGCAAAACATCAAGGATAACTTCAATCTATTTATTGTGAACACCAATCCACCATCTGCGCTCACCTCATCTATCAAGGCCACTACTTGCTGTTTGTTGTCAAGGTCATTGTAAGTGCCGATCATCGGGAGAGCTTTACCAATCATATCCTTCACAGAGGGCACAGACTTCTTTGGCGCATTGGCTGGTCGGAGAGGTACCAGTTTGTTGTCATTCCCCAGCAAGTCGGCGTTGACCTTCACCTTTGCTATAGCTTCATCCCGTTCTTTCATGTACAGACCGAATGATGGCAGATGCTGGAAGACCAAACACAAACATTTCCATCATGCCCTTTACCTATGACAGTCGATCAGCCAGTCTGTGACATACAGCACCTGCGCATAGTGCAGCAGATGCAACCTGTCTGCACTCCACGGGACTCCTATTGTCTGCCAGTTACCAGCTGGTAATTGGAGATGTCAAAATGATATAACTGATAATGAGTTTGACAGTAGCCATTTTACAGGTGGTGTGGCCATCGCAGAGTGCAGAGTTGCATCCTTTGGGCACACCAGAAACCTATGCTTGTGGAATTAGAATCCCAGTTTGCATCACTTATAATTCTAGGGTTGTCAACACCATACCCATGCTTGTGGGTTTCACTGAATTGTTAAATGTCTCAGACCTGCATCATTTCAGGCTTTCCTCCCACATCAAGATGTCATGCTGTGATATAACATGTCATTGCATGACAAAATAACTACAGTAATAAGAAAGAATCAGGTGGTCCTCAACTTCTTTTGAGTAGTATATATTCATCTTATTTTTTAAAGAAGATCTCTGCACATGTAATTACTATGCTGTGTGACAAAGGTTCAACAAATACAACTTATAAAGACTCAGTCCATATTTCCAATACAAAACAACCACCATTCTGGAAATCTTCCATATAGAATTTATCAATTAAACAACACCCATTAAAATTGAATTTGTAACCTCTTTAAAGCCATGGACACTAACTCAGTATAGTTTGGAATTATTATTAGACATGTCAAGGAAAACAATTAAGTCTCACTTTTCCGATGAGGTCGGCAACCCGGGGCACGGGCTTTCCCTTCTGGTGTTTTGGGATCGGAGGACTCTGGCCATCCCAGTTGACCAGCTGGTCAATACCTTGCAGATACAGCAGGGTCTTCAGCCCGGATATATAGTCCTGCACCACCGTGAAGTCCTGGTTCTGTATAGCACTGCATACCTACAGCAACACTGCATAGGTCAGAACTGTCAAATACAGGTAGACGACATTCTCCTCCCCCATCCGGCCCACCCCACCCCACGACCAGATATTTAGTCCTGCACCACTGTGAAGACCTGGTTCTGTATAGCACTGCATACCTACCGCAACACTGCATAGGTCAGAACTGTCGTAGACAGGTAGACAACATTCTCCTCCCATCGGAAAGCGGATAAAAGCAATAATTAAGAAACTTTGACCGGCAATGACAAAAATACAGTCACTGACAAAAACTGAGATCACAGCTCCAAAGTCACAATAATTCTGCAAAATATAAAAAAAAGACTGTTCACACACATATACACATCCATGGCTGCAAATGTTGAAATAAATTTGAACTATTCTCAGAGTTACCTTTCCTTGTGTTAAGAGTAACCTGCCCTTGTGTTTAGCATTACCAAGTTCCACACAGCATACCTCAATTCAGGATCTCTATGTTATAGCCATACTACATGGAAGAATTTGGGTTAGATAGCCTGTAATCATCAACTAATCCTTTCAATGAACAAACATAAATATTTTTGAAAACATAAAAGATCAACTATTTACACATTCTCTTTTTCCACCCTTGAGTTAAGAGTTATCCACCCTTGTGATCAAGGTTGTCCACCCTTCTGTTCAGAGTTGTCCACCCTTGTGACCCTACCTGTAGAGCAGAAGCCCCAGCCTGAAGGAACTGCAGTCCTGCATCAGCTGAGTCTATTCCACCAGTGGCCAGGATAGGGAAGTTAGGGAGGTGGCGGCCAATGTCAGACACTGCACGCAGTGCAATTGGTCTGATTGCATTGCCAGACACACCTCCATATGTGGTGTGATGTTCCTTGCCAATGCTGGGCCAGGCAGTAGCATTACTCCGTAATCCCATCAGACCGGAGACAGTATTTGTGGCAGTCACTCCGTCAGCTTCGCCTGGATGTTAGTTATGGATTTAATAAGTATAGCAGGAAGCAAACAGTTGTGTCATGGCACAGCAGGTTATATCATGGTGGTCTCTCAGCAATGTCTGGACCAGACAAACCAGTGGTTGGTAACAAAAGCCAAACTCAATTTCATCTTGATACACACTGTCAAAACTTAAGGAGTTCAGTGAAATGGGGACAATGGTCTTCAGTCAAAATTCAAAATAAATAATGTTAACTTTTAAAAGTTCGTGTGGTATTATGACTACATAAAGTTTAACTAAATGTTAAACTAATGTTAAACTTAACTTGAAATCTAAATGCAAGAGATTAAATTGAAAATAAAAATAGACAGAGTTTGTATTAATTTTTTAGGGGAATAGCTTATGTCTTTACCGCAGAATTTGTGTAATTTGACAGCAGAATTTGTCTGGGACTGACTGTTCAAAGCAGCGATAAACCAAACTCCCTAGGCACCTATTCCAACATGGAATACAATGTGTAGCGATTGTTAGCAAACAGGAAGACATTAGCTCCAGGCAACAGCTACTTCAGACTACATGGTTACACCAGTAACACCATGACAACATGCAACAACAGCAACACTCTCACCTTCGTACGCAGCCTCAGCTATGACAGCGATGCTGGTCACATTTGGGGTCAGCTTTGCAAAGAATGGGATCTTGATGGCCTCTCTCACCCACCGGCAAATATTCCGCACCAATTCGGGATCCTGAGATGAGATTAATAGATCACTATCATTATACAAGACTTTATATGGCTAAATCTTGTTTTAATAATATCAGTGATATTTTCAACCCATTCTTATTTTAATTCTTGATAAAAACAGACAACATTCAGGTCATAATGAACCTGTGGGAAACAGTGTTTAACATTCAGGTCATAATGAACCTGTGGGAAACGGTGTTTAACATTCAGGTCATAATGAACCTGTGGGAAACAGTGTTTAACATTCAGGTCATAATGAACCTGTGGGATACAGTCAAAACACAAGGTCACCCTCACCTGTCCACAGGCCAGCCCCATGCCTCTCTCTCCCATACCGTGGGGACAGGAGAGATTGAGTTCCAGAGCATCCGACCCTGCTTTCTAGAATGGTACAATGGTAAACATATGCATGGTAATGTTTTAACATACAGTTGAAAGTGTCATCAATGCGAAAAACACATTGCGAAACAATCTGATAAACTTTGTATCATGATCTGATAAACAAGTAAATGAGGCCCTCTGGCAGGGACTACTTGCAGTAAGTTCCATACATTGATCTGAGAACTGAAAACTATTGCTGATGATACCAACATATTTAGATAGGGTTTCTCAATGTGTGAGTGCTTCCAGAAATAAATTGGGGTGCACCTCATTTGTGTCTATACAATAAATAGGGCAATTCACTAAGACATTTGTGGGGGCAGAAAGAGAAAGAAGAAGAAAGATGTGGGAGGTGATAGGTTTTCTTAGTATTGGGTGGGGTGGGGATTTGTCTACCTGCAGGGAGTTATCTAGCATTCAAAACTAAGTGCCTTTTAGAATTAGCCCAAAATGGTAATATTGTTCAAAATTGGAATATGAATAAACTCCGGAGAATAGGGAAAAGTTTATTTCAATTTGGGCCTTTTCACTATCATCTGTTGCAGGTTTGGGCCTTTTCACTATCTTCTGTTGCAGGTTTGGGCCTTTTCACTATCATCTGTTGCAGGTTTGGGCCTTTTCACTATCATCTGTTGCAGGTTTGGGCCTTTTCACTATCATCTGTTGCAGGTTTGGGCCTTTTCACTATCATCTGTTGCAGGTTTGGGCCTTTTCACTATCATCTGTTACAGGTTTGGGGCCGAATATGGGCCCCTCAGAGGTTGAGATAAATCCCTGACCAGACACTGCTCCTGCTCACTGACCTCGGCCATCTTGGCCAGCAGTGTCCAGTCCTCCTTGCTGTAGCCACACATGATGCTGGCTATCACAATCTGCAACAAAGCAAACAGCATCAAGGAAAGCAGTTCAGTTGACTATAGTTGTCACAATTAGTACGTGTCATGTAAAAGAAAGCTGTTCAAAGCATGACACATTGATGTCACATAATACTTCTGGAAGCCTTTAGATGTGGACCTTTCATGAAAAGTCTCTTCCAATTCTTTCAACTGCTGATCATGAGGTACGAAAATGCAAAAGAAACATGTTTTTTGTGTTTACTGATATGAAGAGTTTTTACGTAACACAAGATCCTGCTTTTTTGCCTGCATTTTTGTTACAATTAGATTTTCAGAAGTGATCATCATTGATGCAAAAACTTTAAAAAAATGATGACTATTTACGACTGGTCTTCTGTAAATCACCATTTCCTTTTTGAAAATGACAGAAAACATCACAAGATCATTTTATCATGGTAAATGTATGCCAACACTATTAATAATGCACCCAATATAGTGCTCAAACAGTCCTCAAATTCTGGCACTTATTGCTACATAATAACCTGCATATAGTCTTGTCTGCTTGTTGTTTAAAGAAGCACTCAGCAATATTCCAGGTATATGACAGCTGTCTGTACATAATTGAGTCTGAGCCAGACAATCCAGTGTCTGACATCATGAGCATAGATCTACGTAATTGGGATACAATGACATGCATCAACCAATTCTCCGAGCCTGACCACTCAATCCTATTAGTTGCCTCTTATGACAAGCAAGGGTTGCTGAAGATCAATTCTAACCCAGATCTTCACGGGTAGCCCATTTCGGTCACCTCTTACGACCAGAAATGGGTGCTGAGGACACATTCTACCCCACGTACACCAGGGGAAATCTACATATGAAGTATGGGACTACAAGAGTGTGAGCACTGTTACCCTGTCTGGGAAGTCCTTCTTGAGTTCAGTGACACTGGAGCACCAATAGGCTGCGGTCTTCTCACTGATCAGCTCGATGTTGAGGAACGACCCTTGACCTGGTCCAAAAAGGTGACCTGAGGTGGTTCCCCTGACAATACGGGGGGACACATTGGTCACAATATCCTACACAAAAGAAACAAGTAACTGTAGGTTAGTGTTACAGTCAGACATCCCTATCATCATCTGTCAAGGAACTATCTGGACCTGTAGGTGACTGATTTTAATGAGATTATATCAACATCCCAAGTTGTACGATGACACACATTTGGCCAGTCAGACTCCCATATGGTCATCTGTCAAGGAACTATCTGGACCAGTAGGTGACTGATTTTAATGAGATTATATCAACATACCAAGTTGTACGATGACACACATTTGGCCAGTCAGACTCCCCTATCATCATCTGTCAAGGAACTATCTGGACCCACAGGGGACTGATATTAATGACACACATTTAGCCTGAGTGAGTCTGACCTCCCACTTTTGACAAGTATGGATGCTGGGACCTGCTGACACAGAATCCCAACAGTGATGCATGACCTGAAATTAACCAGCCTTGAATACAACTAAGAAACCATATGTTTCAGTTAGGGTTGTAACAATTGATCAATGCATTGGCTTGATTGCAATACATTGATAACCAGTTCAAATACCTGACATTGATGTCAAGTTACACTATCGCAAGTATTGAAAGACAAAATAAAATGACATGATGCTGTTAATCACAAACCTTTCCATTCATTGATATCCAAAATACACATTGATTGAAGAGATGAGTATCTATTCAGACATTATTCAACATTATACATCAGACAAAAATAGAAGGTACCTCTCTTAACACGAACAATATACTAAGCTGAACCTAGGACTTTCTTTGTTTGGCGTTTAATGCTGCACTCTGCAATATTCCAGCTATATGATGACCTTTTGTATGTAACTGAGTGTGTACCAATGTGTATCAATCCACTGATTGACATCATGAGCATCTATTGGGATACGATGCCATGTATAAATCAAGTCAGAGAGCCTGACCACCCGATCTAGTTAGTCGCCTCTTACGACAAGCATAGTTGCATTTTATGACAAGCATGGGTTCCTTAAGTCCAATTCTACCCCGGATATTCACAGGTTCTAGGACTCTGTATACAGGCTTCAGAGACCTTAATAAAATAGGTAAAAGGCCACTTTGCTTGTCGTTAGAGGCGACTAATGGGATCAGGTGGACGAGGCTTGCTGGCATATATTATACTGCAACATATTGCAACAGTGTTAACTATGGAAATACTATGGCAATACTATAATGTTCCTCAGTAGTCACCCAAGTTATCCCAGAGCCTGTACCTTGTCAAGGGAGAATGTCTTGGTCAGGGCAAAGCCCCACCCGGCCTCAAAGGCCCGTCGGATCATGGGGCTGCTGGTGGTGGGCGGGGCACTGGCCAGGCCGAAGGGGTTGGGGAAGCGGAGACCACAGATCTCCACACTCAGGTCAACCTCGTCTATAGGAGTGAAGAAGTTGGGCAGACTTGGCTCTGGGGCAACAATCACTTCATCTTGACTCTGCAACAGAAATATGGATCCATTATCCGTGTTAGTTCCTGGACACACATCACCTTCTGGGGCCAAACGAAGCCGTTGTTATTTAGATAGTTTACTACTTTATTTCATTCAGATTGATAATAACCATATCAATTTCTCCATGTGCAGTTTTCTTAACCACACTGCTCACTAAGAATGATCATTATTTTCCATGGGTCCTAATACAAGGAATTATGACACCCTGCAAACTTATTGTTAAATCAGCTGTATGTCACTTAGCTGCGGTATCCGTATCCCTGTGCTGCTCCCTATTATAAATGATTCAGATAATGCCGTGTCCCTACACAGTACCACGGGCTCTCCCATACTGTTTATCCTAACAGATTCCTAATCCAAATATGCATCGCAATATATATGGTACAGCCATGTTCTTGTGATGTGATCTAACGACAAATGCAACATGATTCACTTTCTAAGACGCTTGCCTTCAAATATGAGTACTTGTATTTTAGATCATGCAATAATATACTTACTTATCAATTTTGAAACTCGATTGGAAAAGATTTTTTGTGAGCAATTGCGGTCAGTGATGGTGGCCAAACATCTGTACCCTCTCAATAATCCCAACCCGATAAGTACATGGAAAGTAGCATGATCAAGGAAGTACACATATTTCAAAGCATGTGTTTAGGAAATGAATCGTGTTGTTGATTTCATGAGATTATAATTCATGTACAATATGGCATGGCTGTTATTCCTGTATGTTCCTGTAGCTCCTGTAGCTCTGTGTAGTGCGACAAGTCAAAATCAAGGGAGCAGGGCACAGGTATGGTTACTGCAGCTGTACAGAGAAAGGCCCTGTCATATCTAGTGATGTTTTATCTCAAAGTTCAAATCTGTATTGACAAATATAAGTTGTTATCACCTGCTCATTTACCTGAAATCACTAAAGGGATGTGATGTAATATTTTTCTGCGGAAGACACGTTTTATTTCAAATGTAGGGATTGTGTATGCAGTGGTGATGTGCTTTATAACATTTCACTATATAGACAGGGTATATAACTTAGCATCGATTTTCAAGGTATTTACAGTGGGGTTGGTTTATAGACAGCAATATACGGTACATCTCACTGCGGTGCCCATCAAGGGATGAAACAGGTCTGATGAGCAGCCCCTTCCCCCTGGAGTTCCCGGTCATCACCTGCAGGTATCTATGTAGGTGCCAGGAAGCGATCTTCCCATCATTTGTGGACTCCACTGTCGTCTGAGCTACCCCAGCAATATCACCGCCACAAAACACCCACGGTTCGGATGTCTGCATTGTTTTGTCGTTCATATCTGGCAAGTTCCACCTGTTCAGTTTAATGGGGTCCAAGGCTTGAATCACTGAAACAAAGCCAGGGGCATGAATACCAAGGCTTGAATCACTGAAACAAAGCCAGGGGCATGAATACCAAGGCTTGAATCACTGAAACAAAGACAGGGGCATGAATACCAAGGCTTGAATCACTGAAACAAAGCCAGGGGCATGAATACCAAGGCTTGAATCACTGAAACAAAGCCAGGGGCATGAATACCAAGGCTTGAATCACTGAAACAAAGCCAGGGGCATGAATACCAAGGCTTGAATCACTGAAACAAAGCCAGGGGCATGAATACCAAGGCTTGAATCACTGAAACAAAGCCAGGGGTATGAATACCAAGGCTTGAATCACTGAAACAAAGCCAGGGGCATGAATACCAAGGCTTGAATCACTGAAACAAAGCCAGGGGCATGAATACCTGAACAGTTTGGCATATCAAACCAAACTGAAGAAAACATAAAAAAATTTATATTCCATATCTAAGTTAGTGATTCAACTACCAGTTTTAGTACTAACACAATTTTTTTCGGTTGTGCGGAGTTGTTTCCCTTAAGCGCAACAGAAACCTATGATCATGGGTTCAAATCAAGGTTTGCCATGATTATGTTTCTTGGAGAAGGCCTTTTAAGTGTTTCCATGTGACTAATCCATCTTATTTCTCGCAATAAAATAGTTTTAAATCATCAGTATGCTCACGGGTTTCACCAAAGCAGTACATGTCTTAGACATGCATTACTTCAGGCTCTCCTCCCACATCAAGCTAACATGCCATGATGTTGTAAAACTGTTCAAAATGGAATTCCCTGTGGTTATGACTAGTTCACGATTCACAAATAATGACACTCACCATCCTCCAGAGTGAGTCCAGATCCAAAGGCAGAGATGATAAAGTCGGCCTTCACTCGGACAAGCTGCTCTTCATCCTCTTCCCAGTCTCCGGCATCATTCTGCTCAGTTCGCAGAAACTCCATCCCGCTAACTCGGCCATTTTTGGTCAACACTTGTTTGGGTGACATGAACGGCATGAACTCACACTTCTCCACCTTTGCTAGCTCCATCTGTGGACAACAGTGTCATGGCTAGATTCATATACAGGAACAGAAACCACATTAGACATTGTAAAGTCTCCTTTAGGTATGGTTAGATTCACATACAGAAATAGAAACCACATTAGATATTGGGAAGTCATCTTTAGCTATGGGTAGAAATTGAAAACTACACACTGAGACCTGCCACAATGAATATGAATAAGTGGCACTGTCCAAATTTTGTAAGGGGTTATGAGTATGCCATACTTGTGTGGGGACAGAACAGTCACATGCACCTATGCATGTAGCTGCCAGATATATTGCTTGCAAAGGAAAACTTCTTGTCCAAATGGTATGGTCCTAAGCATACGTTGCATAAATGCATCTGCACAGTTTTCAATACATCTGTCTGCCAGTAGTTTGTCAGTTTGCCTAAGGCTAAAAGAACAAGAGTCGTAAGTAGATGACAAATCCCCCAGGCCCCAATAATAGCAAAAGGAAGCACTTCAGCCACTGGTTAATACATGTACCAAGTTTTGATGAAAAATCTTTCATGGTTTTCAAGTTTTGCTCTGCAACAAAACACAGACTGATAGACGGACTGATGGATAGAAAGACCAGATGATGACTATATCCCCCCACATTATTTGCAGGGGGGATTAAAAATCTTATTTCTGATCTTTTGGTTTGTCTCATAATGATGCGATGGCGCAGCTTTTGTGGGGCTTTCTTTTGCTTGTTTTTGAAATGACATCTTGCATGACATGGTCATCTGAAGGCAAGAACATAGTTGTCTCTGGTATTAAAATGCCCTTTTCACACCGAGTGATGTCTAAACTGCACTCAATAATCCTCTAATCTTTATAATCTTCCACATACGCACAACCTGCAAAGACACGAGACGCATTGAGCATCATGGTCAGTTTGTATGTTTTTTTAGGGAAGCAGGTTAGAGTTACCTGCCCTTTATAAAAAAGTCCAAAAATTTAAAAAGACCAGGGGGGTAAAATTGAGGAAGGTGGGGACTTGAAACGACACTTTCGGTGGTCCTAATGATAAAAGTATCATAAATAATATTCTTTACTGAATAGTTTGAATAGTGCTGTTTCAACAGTAAGATAAATTCTTGGCTCTCAAGCGATGCAACCAAGCGAGTTAAACACCAGATCACCATTAATGTGCTCTTACAACATGCGCTGGACACTGGGGTGCTGACCAAATATTCCTATGTGGCATTTATTATACAATCCAACCAGGGGTCCGGAAAATTTAAAATCCCAATCGGACATTTACATTTTTGCCACGCCCCCTTCAAACAGCGTGTTTTAGTACGACTTTTTTACACACAAATTACAAGTTGTTACGTATTCATAATATGATGAATTATGAATTGTTTCAATTTAAATTGTTTAATTCACCGGACAATTAAAAACAAATAATATCATTTTAGATATATATGGAAAACATACGTTTGTTTCTGTTATAATAACGATCTGTCAACGTTGTGAACGGTCTAATTAATATTCATGAGTCTGCTCAAGTGTACGCGTTGTAACATTTGGATCGAGACTATTATCCCATATTTGGTTATCACGTGACCTCACGGGAAAAGTGTTTTTTTTAAACTAAAGCTTATTTAAAAACAAGACAGATAATATAATCATAAATCCTAAACTATCGTTGATAGCAGTAGTTATTTGAATACTTTTTCATCTGTACTTAATTATTGACCATAAAAAAAATTTGATATCGATCATCCGAGAAAGCAAAATGGCGGTCAATCAAGATTCAGTATACGACTAGCTACTGAAAACAATAAAATCTGCAAATCCTCGTTGTATGTCAACCAAGTGAAAGTCGTTAGCCACGACTTACAAAATGATCATTCAGACTTTGAGGGTTTGGCAGATCCGCTCGACTGATCTGCATCGGTCGACTGGCTGTCGTCACGCTTTCGCTTCTTGACTGAGGTTACGTATCGTAGCATTGTGAGGATAATGAGGTACATCGATGATGCAAGGTATTTATGGATTATCCAACCCATTCAAATCAACTGCATGATCTACCTCTTCAGGAACAGCCCTGATGTTGGTGAAGCCTTTCCTGAAGACAACAAACACGCGTTTAGCACCACATCTCAACGCCGATGTTGCACAATCAAACGCTGTATCTCCTGCTCCGAGGACGATGACATTGCCATGGAGTTGAGGTAGCTGTGTCTTACATGAACACATGCCACTTTTGCTTGCTGCTGCCACCTTTGGCAGAAAACTCTTGGACGTATGGAAACCCATGTCTTCCGTGAGGTCAGCAAATATTGGGATCTTCTTGGGGTCTGGCAGGCCTGTAACAATGGAATCATCATGATAATAGATAGGAAAATTCGACACGACAGACCTACAGGCTACATAAGTTTTGTTTGCTTGTTGTTTTATTCGGCAGTCAGATATATGTCAGCTATATCACAGCGGCCTGCACCACAAATAACAGTGGCTGATATTATGAGCACATCCAATGCAATCAGGCTACGATGTTGTGTTTGCTTGTTGTTTAACACCGCACTCAGCAATATTCCAGCTATGTGATGGCAGGCTGTAAATATTCGGGTCCAGACCAGACAGTCCAGAGATTGACATCCACGCAATTGGGATACAATGACATGCATCAACCAAGTAAGCAAGCCTGACCACCAGATCCTGTTAGTCGCCTAATACGACAAGCATGAGCTGCTGAAGACCTATTCTGACCAGGACTTCACAAGTCAATCAAACACGTCACCAAGTCTGATCACGTGATACACCTTGCCTCTAGCAACAAGCAACAGCTGGCCGAAGAGCTTTTATGAAGCATACCCCTATTCAGTTTTGTATTTGGTAGTTACTTTTGAAACACATCACAAGGAGACCCTGCATTTGTTAAAGGAGAGAGTTCAAACCTTATGTACATGTTGGTATCAATATTATTTTGAAAATTGGAAGTATGAATCAGTTTTGGTTCCTAGTGAGCCTGCCTACCCATTCCAATGAAGACAGCCTTGTAGCCCTGTTGTTGCAGTGACTTGAGGGTGAGGTCCTTGGTGCTGAGGGATCTACCTGTCTCAACCTGAGCCACACACAGTCAATGAGAGGATGTTGGTGTATAACAGTCTCCAATATTACACCATTATCAATTATAGCTTTATCATATCGTTGTCATATTACAGAAACAGTCACATGTCTGCCATAATACAGCTATATCACAGGAATATCATGGCTGTATCACAGTTCTATCACAGCAATATCATGGCTGTATAACAGTTATATCACAGTTATATCATGGCTGTATTACAGTCATATCATGGCTGTATTAGAGATATAACACAACGATATCATGGCTGTTTTAGTCACAGCGATATCATGGCTGTATTACAGTTATATCACAGTTATATCATGGCTGTATCACAGTCATATCATGGCTGTATTAGAGTTATAACACAACGATATCATGGCTGTTTTAGTCATATTACAGCGATATCATGGCTGTATTACAGTTATATCACAACGATATCATGGCTGTTTTAGTCATATCACAGCGATATCATGGCTGTATAACTACAGTTATATCACAACAATATCATTGCTGCTTGAGTCATATCACAGCAATATCATGGCTGTATTACAGTTATATCACAACGATATCATGACTGTTTTAGTCATATCACAGCGATATTATGGCTGCATTATAGTTATATCACAGTTATATCATGGCTGTATTACAGTAATAGCACAGCAATATCATGGCTGTTTTAGTCATATCACAGCGATATCATTGCTGTATTACAGTTATATCAGAGTGATATCATGGCTGTATTAGTCATATTACATTGATATCATGGCTGTATTACAGTTATATGAAAGTGATATGGCTGTATTATATACTGAACAACAAAAGTTCCTGTGACATTGAATAAGATTTAATGCAAACTTATGTTTTTTACCAAATCTGAAACAATTTCGGTTTGCAACAGATAAAAGACTCCTGTAAGTGTTCAAATGGTTTAATTTGCCATACTGACTTCAGAAAATGTGTGATTTCATAAAAAACATGAACATGCCAAAATGTCAATTTACAAATCAATAGGGTGTGTGTCCAACACATCTTTGTCTCATGGAAGGGACCAGGCGTCGCACAGAGTCCTGTGGGATATCTGTCCATATCTGCTGGAGCATGTTTCGAAGTTCCTGGACTGTCTGTGGAACACGTGGTTAACGTCGAAGGCGCCGATCCATCTTATCCCACCCGTGCTCGATTGGTGAGAGATCAGGGGAGCGAGCCAGCCAGGGGATGACATTCACATTGTTTTGTTGAAGAGAAACCCGAACAAGTCGAGCAATATGAGGCCGAGCGTTGTCATGTTGAAAGGTAATGCCTGGGCCATGACGACGCAAATACGGTAGAACAACAGGGCCAATGATCTCGTCGAGGTAGCGCTTTCCATTGAGATTTCCCTCTACCACTATCAAACGGGTCCTCTGTCTTGCTGTAATCCCACCCCATACCCCATACCATAACGCTGCCGCCCCCAACAGATCTTCTTCCATGACACAGTGAATAGAACTTGTCCCCACTGCTTGGCCGTCCAGCGCAGATGCTGTCTGCACCACTGTAGATGTGCTTGACGGTGGTTTCCTGTCAAAATGGGACTTTTGGTGGGTCTTCTGGCGACAATCCCTGCACATCTGAGGCGGCGACGTACAGTTTGTGAAGATATTTGTCAAAGGCCAGGCATGCTTCTTGCAGTCACTGTTGCTGGCTGGAATCAATTTTGTAGGTGTGTTGTTCGAATCCAGTTGTCTTGTCGATTATTGGTTACGCGTGGCCTGCCACTCTGAGGATGGTCTCTGACTGCATTCGTCTGTTGCCAAATGGTGTTTCTGTGGACGTTAAATTGTCTTGCAACATCACATTGACTTGATCCTGCTTCAAGCATACCAATGACTCGCAGGCGCTCATTTTCGGACAGGCGTGGCATTTCGTAATGTTGAATAATTGCGTAATTTTGTTGTTTTTCTGAGTGGTTGTTGTCAGCACGATGCTAAACAATGCATATGGAATCCCGTTAACGCACATGTTTTTATACCCATTCTTGGGTAGTGAATTGCAGGGGCTTGCATAAAAGTCAACTTTTGCATGGAATGCATGTTTTTCTGTAGCAGCTGTGTTTTTGTGACTTGATTCCATACATGTATTGAAAACCAAACTTTACTTGTTTGAAAAATACACTAAAATATTTGTGTCACAGTGAGTGAGTGAGTGAGTGAGAGTTTTTTAACAGTATTCCAGTCATATCACGGCGTGTCAGCTTAATGTGGGAGGAAAGCCCGAAGTGATGCAGGTCTCAGACGTTTACCACTTCGGTGAAACCCACGAGCACGGGTATGGTGCTGACAAACCTAGAAACATAATCGGGGCGAACCGGGATTCGAACCCACAATCATAGGTTTCTGGCGTGCCCAAGGGACGCAACTCTGCACAGCGAATCGCAGCGCCTTAGACGACTGGGCCACCCGTGCCCCCTTGTGTCACAGGAACTTTTGTTGTTGAGTATAGTTATATCACAGCGATGACCATCAGAACAGAGGTCATATGCCATGTCCTTATGACAAAGAGGTTAGCCCCGTCATCCATCTTCCGATAGAAGTCCAGTTTCCACCCTTGCTGAATTAGGTTAGAATTTCTGAGCTCTTCCAGAGGATATTACGAGTGATGTCCACTTCTATGTCCCTCCTATTGACCAGTCAGATTCCACATCTCATATCACTGACGGCACCAAGTCAAGACGATCTGATCAATAATCAAGATCTAATAAAATGGGTCTTACTTAAAAAAGTGCATCAAATCACGTGAGCACCTTGATTAAAAACATGAAATGATTTGGAAAATATCCGTTTGCACTACACATGCTTTGCAAATCCTGCAATTGACAGAAATTTGCAAAGCAGTTTACTAAGGGGATATTGTTTTCTTAATGCAATTTTGATTGGACTATGCATAGACTCGTTGGTAGAGCCAAAATAAAACTCCATAATTCCAGCCTAGTTCGGTGAGGGACTTATATACACAAAGATGCCATCATCCAGCTGACAAGATAAGGCTGCCTTATGTGGGATGACTCCCTGCTACAATATTACAGTTATACCACAGCCCTATCATGGCAGAATTTAAAGCAGAAAGGTATCAATTCAGAGTAAAAGCAAGGAGACACACCTTGACTCCTAAGTCCTTCATCAGCTGGATCTCAAAGTCGACAACACTGATGGGTAACCGGAACTGGGGGATCTCTGACGTGCTGAAACACGCAGTGTACGATACCCAAGTAAAAACACACACCATGTCTACATGGTATAATAAATAGCTCACCTAGCTCAAACTGTATTCGAAGATGCTTTCGGTACAAATACTGACTGTTCTTGTACTAATCATAGTAGCTGAAATACACACACACACAAAGTCTCAGTTTAGGATGTAAGTTTATGTCAAATTCCAGATTACACAAATCAGCAATATTCTAGCTATATCAAAGCAGTCTGCAATTATCCGAGTGTCTTTTTTAATTTACCTGAGACCTCCCAAATACTCATTTTTCTCAAATATTGTGACATCACTGTATCCGAGTCGAGCAAGGAATGTGGCACAACTGATGCTGGCTGGGCCACAGCCAATCAGGGCAATCTTGGACTTGTAGCTGGCAGGTAATTGGTCAATAGGGACTGAGCTCGGATCACGGATTTGAGGTATGTTCATGGTCTTAAATATCTAAAAAAAGAAAATCAGTGCACAGCTTTGTACAAGCAAACATGTTTCATGATCAACCATATTCTATAAAACATTCAGCATACTAATGCTCATAAAATAGGACCACAAGGCTCTGTGGCTCACTGGAATTGTTTAGTGCCATGTTTAAGTGATGTTCAAAGATTTCAGTTATATCACGGCATGTCAGTTTAATGTGGGAGGAAAGCCCGAAGTGATGCAGGTCTTAGATGTTTACCACTTCGGTGAAAACCACAAGCATGGGTATGGTGCTGACAAACCTAGAAGTTTTCATAATCGGGTCGAACCAGGCATTCACCACTTTGGCGAAACCCACAAGCTGGGGCTAATCGGGATTCGAACCTACAATCATAGGTTTCTGGCATGCCCAAGGGACACAACTCTCTAAAGCGAATTGTGGCACCATGGACAACTGGGCCACCCGTGCCCTTGCTATGTTTAGTATCAGATTGGCACATTTCAAGGAAACCATTGCTAAGATCTTTCATGCAAAGTCTCAACTCTTTAGGTCTTGTAATTGTAGAGGACATGTTGAAAATGTAAAAGTTTACAACAGACCATGGACAACATGCAATGACAAGATCACTTGAATTTCTGTTGGGTGAGATAAAAATGTAGAGTATACTCATATCACATTCACTGTCAAATATTATGAGTGAATGAATGTTGTTTTAGGCTGCAGTTGGTAACAGCTACAGCTACATTATGGCAGATTATAGCATTATATCTGGACCGGGAAAACCACTAGCCTCTCAGTCAGGGATTCAAGGTAAGAAGTGGTTCCAGCAACCTATTCAGGTCGAAAGAGGCAACAAAATGGATGAGTGGTCAGCATTATATCTGGACCAGGAAAACCACTAGCCTCTCAGTCAGAGATTCAAGGTAAGAAGTGGTTCCAGCAACCTATTCAGGTTGAAAGAGGCAACAAAATGGATCAATGTCAGCATTATATCTGGACCAGGAAAACCACTAGCCTCTCAGTCAGGGATTCAAGGTTAGAAGTGGTTCCAGCAACCTATTCAGGTCGAAAGAGGCAACAAAATGGATCAATGGTCAGCATTATATCTGGACCAGGAAAACCACTAGCCTCTCAGGGATTCAAGGTTAGCATTGGTTCCAGCAACCTATTCAGGTCGAAAGAGGCAACAAAATGGATGAGTGGTCAGGCTTGTTGATTATGTTTCATCAGGCCCCGATAATGTGGACTGTTTGGTCCACACTCGATTATTTACAGGTTGTCGTCTCATAGCTGGAATACTGCTGATAGCGGCAGTAAACAATAAACAATCATCACTTGGCTCATAATGCATGGCAAGCTATTGGATCCCTCCCGGGACTGTCCTGTCATTATCCTCCTCATCCTCGTCTCCTTACCTCAGTGGCAAACTGCTGGAGGCCGCCGATGTTGATTGGTCCTTCTTCAGAGGCATCAAGGTTACAACCTCCGACACAGAGGTCAGAGGTCGGGCACACCATGCCACAGGTCAACCCAAGAGGATTGTCTGACAGGATGGCCTTGGCAGCACCATAGTAATTCTGAAACAAACATCCCCCTTAATTAACAGCAAAACAATTATTTTAACAACGAAAATTCAAAGAAAATAATTTTAACTTTTTTCACAAAATTACTGACAAATTATGACATTAAAATGTTTCTTTGTGAGACATTGTTTTACAAATGGACAGTTCGAAAAGTTAATCAATTCAATACACACTGTTGCATATTCTTCCTTAGGCAACCAAAAAATCAGTAACTTGTATTTCTAAGATGGGGTTGAAAGTTCAGTGTATTTGAGGTTGCACACAAAGTTTGTGTAAAAATCATGAAAAGAAACACGTAATTTTATTGGACCTCTAATTTTACCACGTCATTCAAACCTGACTGTCAGTGAAAGTATTGCAGTGAATTGGTTCAGGGCAGTTGATCGTAGTAGATTAGAGATGGACAATACTGGCTACTCAAGGATGAGCTTCAGCTACCTTTGTTGAGATGCAGCTGATAAACGTCTTTATATCCAGCTGGGTGGGGCAGCTCTTTTGACAGGGGGCGTCGGCACATTTGAGACATCGTGCTGACTCCCGAAGTGCAGCGCGTTCGCTAAGTGTCGTGTGTTTGATGTCGTCAAAGTTTTTCACCAAGTTGTTACAACTCTGAAAAAATATTATTAACCTGGGTTTTATCGTACAAGTGACAACAAATGCAAGATACAGTCCCTGAAATAATGTTATGTAAATGTATAAGGTTAATTAATAATATTTCTAACAGGGAATCCTTCATTAATAAGTCTCGTAATTTAAGCCTGAGCTGAGAGAGGGTTGAGTTTAGGCTGACGGAGCTGAGAAGGAGATGAGTGAGTGAGTGAGTATGGTTTTACGCCGCTTTTAGCAATATTCCAGCAATATCACGGCGGGGGACACTAGAAATGGGCTTCACACATTGTACCCATGTCGGGAATCGAACCCGGGTCTTCGGCGTGACGAGCGAACGCTATAACCACTAGGCTACCCGACCGCCCCGAGAAGGAGATGAGTTGTGGAATGGAATGTGCTTCCCATCACCCTACCAGTGCATCAGTACACAAGGTCTTCGTTCATGGAAGTGGGGCGGTCGGGTAGCTGATGACCCAGGTTCGATTCCCGACAATGTGTGAAGCCCATTTCTGATGTCCCCCGCCGTGATATTGCTGGAATATTGCTAAAAGCGGCATAAAACCTTACTCATTCACTCACTCATGGAAGAAGTTGCATATTTAGGTGGAAAGGACAGCTAGATGTGTTTAGATATTTATGAGAACAGAATATAACACTGTACAACAGCTTACACTTACAATATTTTTAGCACATTGTTCCACTTCTTACGCTTTACTATACAATTCAGGTTTCAGGCATATTTCCAGCTTTAATAATTTTTTATTTTGTTTGTTGTTTACCGCTGTACTCAGCAATATTCCAGCTATATGACGGCGGTCTGAAAATGATCGATTCTTGACCAGACAATCCAGTGATTAACATGGTGAGCATCAATTCACGCAATTGGGATATGATGACATGCTTCTACTAAGTCGGCGAGCCTGATTATCCTGTTAGTCACCTCTTACGACAAGCATGAGTTGCTGAACACCTACTCTAGCCCGGATCTTCAAGAGTCTCCAACTTTAATAGAGTGATTGAGCAACGTAGTAACCATGATGTTTGTCCGACATCTCTGTTTTCTCATGTGGGTTGTGACAGGAATGCTCTGATTGGTTAGCGCTAGCATTGGCTGGACAATGTCCGTGAGACCTATATGTACCCCTTGATATATTTACCTCTTTAAGGTGAACTTCTCAGGGTATATAAGGGCCTAATACGGTCATGGCCATTGTCCAGCATGTCAGGTTTCCTGATAAGTAATTCCAGATAGGGGACCCCCAGGTGGAGGCCACCGTATCCCATAGTGATTATCCCGGAATATTAGTAGTGTTAAACAAGTTAATAGATGTAGGCCCTATAGTAATACTTTAGTCAGGGGATAAGTCAGTGATAG
This sequence comes from Haliotis cracherodii, assembly GCF_022045235.1. NCBI lineage: Eukaryota > Metazoa > Mollusca > Gastropoda > Lepetellida > Haliotidae > Haliotis > Haliotis cracherodii. Next base: position 12,161,337 of record NW_027266297.1, read on the forward strand.
GAAAAAGTCGGTATATAGGTTAAGGATAGGCTGTAAGAGGGTTTATTCACATGCCAGCTCAGTATTAAAATAGGTCAGTTTTTTTCTCCTAAGCTGAATGAGTATGTGAGTCTTCCATTTCCTTCATAGTTTGGTGAGTAACGATACTTTACTTTTAATTGCAGTTACTATCATCAGCTGATCATGTTAATCTTGTTTCTTCTGCATAACTGCCCTTGGTACGAACTACTCTGAAGTCACTTGAGGGAGCACAACTACTCTGAAGTCACTTGAGGGAGCACAACTACTCTGATGTCACTTGAGGGAGCACAACTACTCTGAAGTCACTTGAGGGAGCACAACTACTCTGATGTCACTTGAGGGAGCACAACTACTCTGAAGTCACTTGAGGGAGCACAACTACTCTGATGTCACTTGAGGGAGCACAACTACTCTGAAGTCACTTGAGGGAGCACAACTACTCTGATGTCACTTGAGGGAGCACAACTACTCTGAAGTCACTTGAGGGAGCACAACTACTCTGATGTCACTTGAGGGAGCACAACTACTCTGAAGTCACTTGAGGGAGCACAACTACTCTGATGTCACTTGAGGGAGCACAACTACTCTGAAGTCACTTGAGGGAGCACAACTACTCTGAAGTCACTTCAGGGAGCACAACTACTCTGAAGTCACTTCAGGGAGCACTAACTATTCAGGGCGATCTTAGGGGAAATAAAGATAGAAATTGGTCTCCAGCATTGCAACCTAAACTGGTGATGAGAAACGACTTTGTGGAACAGGTGGTCAGACTTGATGACTTGGCTGACTGCATGTCATCATAGCCTTGCATGGATCAATACTCATGATATCAATCACTGGAGTGTCTGGTACAGACTTGTCTATTTACAGACCACCATCATACAGCTGGAATATTGCTGAGTGCAGCATAAACAAAACAAAAAAAACAAACTGGGGGAGGTTGCACATATCATTACAACCAATTAATTAAAAATTCAGAGTTCATGACGTCCTGGTAGTTCATGTTCAAACACAGCAGCTCATATCAGAATACACCATTGCTACTGGACTGCCACTGGAATGTCGTTATGATGTCTATTAAAGTTCAAACCAGTTCTAGAAAATATTACAAAGGTCATGATCATAATGTGACCTTTGAACCCTTCATATTGTGTAATTCAGTTGGATATGAATCTTACTTGTCCAGATTTGTTGTCTAAAACAAGTTTCATTCACCTTTCAGCCATGATCTCATGACCTTGACCCTTTAGCCTAGATTTTGGGGTGGTCATAAAACTTGACAAACTGAATTTGACTTGGACAATCAATACATGCTGGAGTTATGTCATTGAATAAGCTCTGCAAACTGTGACAAGCTGAGCTAAGCAACCCAACTGTATGTGAGGAAAATGTATGTAAGAAAGATTACAAATATAGGTGTGAGCATGTGCATGTCAGTACTGTGGTAATGGGGAAGTCAGCGGACTACACTGATAGCAGTACATTATTTCAGAACTGTCATCCACGCAAAAGATTTAGCAGAAAATATTGCTACTAGGCAAGATTACTTCTATGCTTGAGTATGTGTACCTCAAACAATCCAGATTACCAGTGGCTTAGTGACCTTTGTCAACTTTTGCCTATCAGAAAACCCTTCAAGCCACTTACAATGTTCATTTATCATGATTCCTGTCTAACATACTGATTACAGGTCCAGCAACAATGGCATGAACCATCATTCAAGGGAGCTATACTTGTGACATGATGTAAATATAGCATCTGATAATGACAGACGATAATGCTCTTAGCATTTTTAAAATGTGAGCAAAAAATGTTAAACACATTTTCATTACTTTGAATCCTTATACAACATGCAGCTTTTCTAAAAGATGAAATTCAAATATTTATCATAGAATTAACAAGATATTCCTGCTTCTGGCTTCCCACATGGGGATTCAAGGTTAGACTAGGTCTCCAGCATCTTATGCTGGTTGTACTGTGGGGATTCCAGGTTAGAATAGGTCCCCAGCAATCTATGCAAGTTGTACTGTAGAGATTCCAGGTTAGAATAGGTCCCCAGCATCCTATGCTGGTTGTACTGTGGGGATTTCAGGTTAGAATAGGTCCCCAGCAATCTATGCTGGTTGTACTGTGGGGATTCCAGGTAAGAATAGGTCCCTAGCAATCTATGCAGGTTGTACTGTGGAGATTCCAGGTTAGAATAGGTCCCCAGCATCCTATGCTGGTTGTACTGTGAGGATTCCAGGTTAGAATAGGTCTCCAGCATCCTATGCTGGTTGTACTAAGGGGATTTCAGGTTAGAATAGGTCTCCAGCAATCTATGCTGGTTGTACTGTGGAGATTCCAGGTTAGAATAGGTCTCCAGCATCCTATGCTGGTTGTACTGTGAGGATTCCAGGTTAGAATAGGTCCCCAGCAATCTATGCTGGTTGTACTGTGGGGATTCCAGGTTAGAATAGGTCCCCAGCAATCTATGCTGGTTGTACTGTGGGGATTCCAGGTAAGAATAGGTCTCCAGCAATCTATGCTGGTTGTACTGTGGGGATTCCAGGTTAGAATAGGTCCCCAGCAATCTATGCTGGTTGTACTGTGGGGATTCCAGGTAAGAATAGGTCTCTAGCATCCTATGCTGGTTGTACTAAGGGGATTTCAGGTTAGAATAGGTCTCCAGCAATCTATGCTGGTTGTACTGTGGGGATTCCAGGTAAGAATAGGTCCCTAGCAATCTATGCAGGTTGTACTGTGGAGATTCCAGGTTAGAATAGGTCCCCAGCATCCTATGCTGGTTGTACTGTGAGGATTCCAGGTTAGAATAGGTCTCCAGCATCCTATGCTGGTTGTACTAAGGGGATTTCAGGTTAGAATAGGTCTCCAGCAATCTATGCTGGTTGTACTGTGGAGATTCCAGGTTAGAATAGGTCTCCAGCATCCTATGCTGGTTGTACTGTGAGGATTCCAGGTTAGAATAGGTCTCCAGCATCTTATGCTGGTTGTACTGTGAGGATTCCAGGTTAGAATAGGTCTCCAGCATCCTATGCTGGTTGTACTAAGGGGATTTCAGGTTAGAATAGGTCTCCAGCAATCTATGCTGGTTGTACTGCAGAGATTCCAGGTTAGAATAGGTCTCCAGCATCCTATGCTGGTTGTACTAAGGGGATTTCAGGTTAGAATAGGTCTCCAGCAATCTATGCTGGTTGTACTGCGGAGATTCCAGGTTAGAATAGGTCCCCAGCAATCTATGCAGGTTGTACTGTGGAGATTCCAGGTAAGAATAGGTCCCCAGCAATCTATGCAGGTTGTACTGTGGAGATTCCAGGTTAGAATAGGTCCCCAGCATCCTATGCAGGTTGTACTGTAGGGGTTCCAGGTTAGAATAGGTCCCCAGCATCCTATGCTGGTTGTACTAAGGGGATTTCAGGTTAGAATAGGTCTCCAGCAATCTATGCTGGTTGTACTGCGGAGATTCCAGGTTAGAATAGGTCTCCAGCATCCTATGCTGGTTGTACTGTGAGGATTCCAGGTTAGAATAGGTCCCCAGCAATCTATGTTGGTTGTACTGTGGGGATTTCAGGTTAGAATAGGTCCCCAGCAATCCTATGCTGGTTGTACTAAGGGGATTTCAGGTTAGAATAGGTCTCCAGCAATCTATGCTGGTTGTACTGCGGAGATTCCAGGTTAGAATAGGTCTCCAGCATCCTATGCTGGTTGTACTGTGAGGATTCCAGGTTAGAATAGGTCCCCAGCAATCTATGTTGGTTGTACTGTGGGGATTTCAGGTTAGAATAGGTCCCCAGCAATCCATGCAGGTTGTACTGTGGGGATTTCAGGTTAGAATAGGTCCCCAGCATCCTATGCTGGTATCACAGGTGATTAAATGCATCAGGTGATAGCACTCAGTGACTTGGCAGATTGTGTGTCACCACACCCTGATGGCAATTAATTTTTTGTTTTTGTCATTTTTATGTAGCATGATGAAAAAAAGCAAATTGAGATTATTTTAATACCGCCAAATCTAATAGTATAAAATTTTATAAAGATATGTTCACATGAAATATCACTAAAATTAGAGAATTCAGGGTATAACAAAAAGAAATTCTGAAAAACTAAAGTATGTCTTCTAGGGGACTGGTAATCTTTCAAATCCCTATCCCTTCCCGTAATTTTTTCTAAATGTAAAAGTTCTAACATGCGATTCAATACGAAAAATGGCTAAATGAATCTATTTAATCGCTATTTTGTTCATATCGGCAACATAATCACAGTTGCTAGTCTTTGTCTAAATATGCACTAATCAGAACAACGTAGTAGTACATAGAAAAAACAGAGGTTGTGTAGCACTCCTATTGCATTTGAAAAAGGTAATTAGTATTTCAGTTTTCAGTTTGTACTCCTCAAATGAGGATAGTGTCAGTGAAAGGTAACTAGCCAGAGTGATTTTTCATTTGTCATACATGATCATGATGATGGGCAACACTTCATGTGATCAGGGCTAGGTGACACATCTGGACAGCACTCTATCATTACAGTCAGCACAACTATTGTAAATACTGACACTTATTTCACTTCTGTTTCATTTGAGTGTGCAAAAGTAGGCTTACGACCAAATAAATAAAATGACATGTTGTTTTCACAAGGTAATATTTCTTCACTCGGATATAGAGCCTTTCGTATTTCATTTTGAAAATGGTGTCTTGTGAAATATTACTTTTGCTTTTAGGACGGGGACACACACACACAGACAGACAGACAGACAGACACACAGACACACACACACACACACACACACACCACAGAGTTGGTACAACAAGTGTCCTATGGGACTACTCACAGAGTCAGTACAACAAGTGCCCCAATGGGACTACTTACAGAGCAAGACTTGTCCTGGTTCCTCTTCCAGAGCTTCTTGGCTGACTTGGTGACAGCGCTAGGGACAGCATTGGCGTGAGTCGTCACCCGTGGGTTCAGGGCCAGGATATTCTGTGAAGTACAAAGACCAAGGCTGAATAGCTATATCTTATTTAGCAAGAGAGAACATGTTGTTGTTTTTGTTTAACGCCTCACTCAGCAATACTCCAGATTTATAACCGCGGTCTGTAAATAATCAAGTCTGGATCAGACAATCCACTGATTGACATCATGAGCATCGAGCCACAAAATTGGGATACTATGACAAGCATCAACCAAGTCAGTGAGCCTGACCACCCAATACCGTTAGTCGCCTCTTACGACAAGCATAGTCGCCTTTTACGGCAAGCATGGGTGGCTGAAGATCTATTCTTCCCCGGATCTTCACGGGTCAGAGGACATGTACTATTGGTCTCCCAACTGTGTTCTGTAAAACAGGAAATTTTCACAACCATAAAAACAAATGCATTATTATATTTTCATCAATATTTTTACAAAATATCAGGCGGGAGCCATCCAGACAATCCAGTGATTGATATTGTGAGCAATGATCCAATCCAGGATACGATGACAAAAAGCAACAGAGTCACTGAGCCTGACCATCCATTCCCTAATGTCACCTCATTTGACAAACATATGTTGCTGTAGCTGAGGAATTGTAAATCTCATAATCCATATCCCCTGTCGACTGTTTACTTATGCAAATCTAAGCATGATATTCCATTGTGTGATCGAATACAGGACTCGTTGAAGTATGTCACGTCTACTTATAAGTATACACGTTAACTTTGATAGTTTCTAGAAAGTTCTTGCAGTGGAAATACCCCTACCTTCATTTGAAATTGATTAGAAAAGAACCCATTTGTTTGGACTAAGTCCCTTGAGTCAACCATGGTTGTATGCATACAACAACAACATTTCCTCCCCAAAAACATCTGATATCAAACTACCATATTTCCTCTATTAGACGCTAGGCCATGTATTAATTTCGTGAGAGCCATTGACTTGGCATGTTTCAGAGACCAAACCTGTAATAGAGGAAACATTGATACGTTTTACAGTTCCTAGTGGTGATCGATTGGCAGCCATTTTTTTTATGAATCGATGTATCAATGTATTCGTGCAAACGTTTTTTGTGTGAAAAGGGTTAGTGTATTCAAAAGGGGTTTCCGTAGTAAAAAGGAAACCTCTTTTTAACCAATCAGAATCAAGCATTCTTCAATGTCATGGTAGAATGGGACGTTACCATTCATGGATGTCCTCAGATCTTTGTTTAGTGGTTGGGAGACTGGACATGTTCGTTGTTTAATGCTGACACAATACTGAGCCTGGTCCATACAATCAAGTGATTGATGTCATCAGTATCCACTAGCCTTTTTATCAAAGTGTTGTTTCCACCCTTGCCAAATCAAGCCCCCTTTCCTGTGCTATATATGATTGGACTATCGCACATGTCGACAGTCCAATCAGAGAATGTTTCACAAAATCAACATCCACAACTGGTTCACCTTCGTGCGATAAAGTTAGGGACGACTGCCTATCGTTGTTGACATGAATATGTTTTTCATCTACATGTATTAAACCCTGCAACGATTGCCTATGTTTTTGTGTCAGTGATGAAAACGTGAATGTTTTCGTTATCTGCTTGACTAGGTCATTGCCCAAGGTAGTCGCCATCTTTGTGAAGCTATACGAGATAACAGTGATCTGATTGGATATCACGTTTTCATTACAAGGGGAAAAACTCTTGATCTACTTGAGGTGGCACCAGGGTCGAGCCAAGAAACGTGGCCTTGATGTGGCAAGGGTAGAACCTAGGCCTTCATTGATATATGCTAGAGGATACGCTTGCCTCAGGAAGATGATGCTGTCAATGTACGATGCTAAACAATCAAGCATGTCACCAACACTGATCACACAATCCATACAGTCACACATAGAAGCAGAGGTTCCTGGGACCTATTCTAACCCAAAATCTCTAATTCACTATTTTGAGTGATATTTCATGTGAACATAATTTTATAAAATTTTAAGCCAATAGATTTGGCGTTATTAAAATAAATTTCATTTTGCTTTTTTCATGTCCATGTTGGCAGATCAAAAAAAATGTTTTTTACAAATTAATTGTCATCTGGGTATGATAACACAGCGAAATAATATCATGCTCGTGCAAACATTCCACACAGAAACATACTGTGTATTGATGTATGCATAAGTCATCAACCAACTGCTACATAACACCAGATGTTCGATTAACAAGAGCCCATATTATCCCAGTTATTTCACTGTCAGCATGGTCTGTTGATCAATACATCATTAACTTTAGATCGCTACAGCAGCAGGGATAGAATACTTAGAAAATAGGTTTACCCCCACTGTGCCCACTTTTGAATTTGGATCTTACAACAACAAAGGATTAAGGGATTAGTCTGTATCACCATCAGGGTTGCAGTGCCCACTATGCCACAGTGCATGTATAGACCCATGTATATACTAGTATATTGAAATAAGCATACACAAGAATGTAAATAATGATTTATTATTGGCAAATTAAAAACATATTGTACATCTATCCAAGAACAATTATGTATACAAAATCATTCTACATGTACAATTATGTGTACAAAATCATGATACATATACATGTTATTTCCTTAATTTCATGATATGCACGGAATCAGCAAACTGTTGAAGGGTCTTGTTGCCATTCCGCAGGTGGTGCTTCTCTATCTGCAGTCTGTCATCAAGTTATCTGTACTTTCGCTTTCTTGGACGAATTTTCCCATCAGACTCTAGCTGATGGATGGTCGACTCGACGTACACTTGCTTGGGATTTTCTCCTATCAGCTGGAAAGTGCATGTTAAATATACCTACCTAGTGTCTACAGACATGCACTTTCCTAGGAACATGCTCTGTCTGTACCATAGAATGTGTACATGTTTCAAATGAGATTGTCGACTATGCTTGTTGTAAAGGGCGACTAACGGGATAAGGTGGTCAGGCTCGCTGACTTGGTTGGTACATGTCATCGATCCCAATTGCGTGGATCGATGCTCATGATATCAATCACTGGATTGTCTGGTCCAGACTCGATTATTTACAGACCGCCGTCATATAGCTGGAATATTGCTGAGTGCGGCGTTAAACAACAAACCAACCAACCAAAGATGCAGTATTGGTGAACTGTTATCAATATCTTTTGAAAACAAAAGCAGCATAAATTGGACAAACTGGAGGTGTATAAGAAAGATTGCATGACATCAGCATCAACATTGTGGTCCATGCATTGTTAGGACACTCACAATCATCCCTCGGGTTCCGCCAGCAGAGGTTGAGAATGTGTGGTTAGAGATTCTTGCAGATATGCCATGGGACAATCGTGTTTATCGTTTGGCTGACTACATAACCAGCTATTGGATAGAGGGAAATCTTCAACTCCAAGAATGGAACCACCACGACAACTCCAGACCTCATACAAATAACCACTTGGAGGGTTACCAAAACAAACTAAAGAAATTGTGTCCAAAGCCCATACCAACATTTTCAAAGCCTTACACTACATCGCCAGCATCCAGAACTCCACAGAGACGAAACTCATTTAGTTCAAAGCAGGCCAGAAAAAAACAAAGAGGAGAAGAAAAGATCAGAGAGATCGACACCCGCCTGGCATGACCTTGCTGCTGGAAATATAGACATTGCATTTTTCGCAAGATCAGCTTCACATGCCATACATCTTGATTTAGAAAATTAAGTGTGGTGTATTTAGTAATTGTATATACGTATCTCATAGTCAAAGGCATGTATATCTATTTGTGTGAATGACTGTGATATGATAATGATATATAAAATGGTAAATAAAAATCAGAAATGCCATAATTTTGTGTTTAGTGATGTGTTTATTCCGGACTAACGGCTTACAACAACATGCGACATGGTCTATCACATGGTCTATTGTATCACTAAGCCTTTATTTGCCAAAATGTCACGAAGTCGACCAGGGGGATTAACTTACCCGAGCCCAGTCAATGGAAACTGGACTTTGTGCGCATAAAACCAATGGCACCCAAACCAGTTTCTTGATAAAGTATAAACAAAGCAAAACAAACATTTTAAACCTGAAATATAATAACCAACTAATCAACATTTGATTATCAACTGACAAGGGAACTATGACCGGAAATATGTTGACATATTTCCTTTATACTGATGACACAGTCAAATGCAACAGGAAATTTAGGTTACTGTCATGTCTGGGGAAGCATCATGAGATACAAAGGTCAAATTAGTCATAGAACCAAACAGCATACAAATGTGCACAAGTACTTTTTAGAGGGTGATGATTGGGGAGGTCTTCAGACAGCAGGCAGTCACAGTCAGTAAATTCATTCAAAGACTTAAATTGATTCATTGGAAACAGGTTGAGATCTCATTTTGTCAGTAAATGGTTGAGCAGCAATGTCTTTTCTATATTTTGATTTTCTATGTTCTAAAGGAAATTGTGTGGAACAATGTATGAACCACCCTCTGTGTGTTATCGCTAACAATGCATGGACCACCTTCCATGTGTTATCGCTAACAATGCATGGACAACCCTCTGTGTGTTATCACTAACAATGCATGGACCACCCTCCATGTGTTATCGCTAACAATGCATGGACCACCTTCCATGTGTTATCGCTAACAATGCATGGACCACCCTCCGTGTGTTATCGCTAACAATGCATGGACCACCCTCTGTGTGTTATCGCTAATAATGCACGGACAACCCTCTGTGTGTTATCACTAACAATGCATGGACCACCCTCCATGTGTTATCGCTAACAATGCATGGACCACCCTCTGTGTGTTATCGCTAACAATGCATGGACCACCCTCTGTGTGTTATCGCTAACAATACATGGACCACCCTCTGTGTGTTATCGCTAATAATGCACGGACAACCCTCTGTGTGTTATCACTAACAATGCATGGACCACCCTCCATGTGTTATCGCTAACAATGCATGGACCACCTTCCATGTGTTATCGCTAACAATGCATGGACCACCCTCCATGTGTTATCGCTAACAATGCATGGACCATCCTCCATGTGTTATCGCTAACAATGCATGGACAACCCTCTGTGTGTTATCACTAACAATGCATGGACCACCCTCCATGTGTTATCGCTAACAATGCATGGACCACCCTCCGTGTGTTATCGCTAACAATGCATGGACCACCCTCATGTGTTATCGCTAACAATGCATGGACAACCCTCTGTGTGTTATCACTAACAATGCATGGACCACCCTCCATGTGTTATCGCTAACAATGCATGGACCACCCTCTGTGTGTGTTATCACTAACAATGCATGGACCACCCTCCATGTGTTATCGCTAACAATGCATGGACCACCCTCCATGTGTTATCGCTAACAATGCATGGACAACCCTCTGTGTGTTATCATTAACAATGCATAGACCCACCTCTGTGTGTTATCGCTAACAATGCATGGACCACCCTCCATGTGTTATCGCTAACAATGCATGGACAACCCTCTGTGTGTTATCATTAACAATGCATGGACCACCCTCCGTGTGTTATCACTAACAATGCATGGACCATCCTCTGTGTGTTATCATTAACAATGCATGGACCACCCTGTGTGTGTTATCACTAACAATGCATGGACCACCCTGTGTGATATCACTTGCAATCATAACCAGTGAGTGAGTGAGTATGGTTTTACACCGTTTTTAGAAATATTCCAGCAATAACACGGCGGGGAATATCAGAAATTGGCCAATTATAACTAAGTTAGCAAGCCTGACCACTCAATCCCATCAGTCGACTCTTGAGACAAGCATAGTTGCCTCTTAGCACAAGCATGGGTTGCTGAAGACCTATTCAACCTTGGATCTTTACAGGTGTCATATTTAAATTATCTATCAACAACAAATACGCATTTTGCTTGTATCAACTGCTTATCAAGGTGTACATCCTAACAGTACAACAAATGTTCCCATAACAGACAATGTCGACAAGAACACAAGGCTGATAAAAATGGTAACTCACGAAATAGTGAACTTAGTACTAAGAGGCCCTAGAGCTCGCACAGCCTTAAGCATTGCATTAGCAGATAGGATCTGGTAGGATTCCCAGTCCATGGTTTGTATTTTAATGCAGCAGAGTCACCAAGCTTGCCTTGTGTTTTTCTGTGACTGCAACAACTTGAAATCAATACAAACATGTTTACATGTTCAGTTGGTTGAACTTCCATTGATTCTTTTCAATAGGCCCCATAACCGACATTTTATTTTATTTTTAGACCTATCAAGGTCATAGTGTGACCATACAGTTCCGAACGGTTTCTGATCCATTTTGTGGGCCTACCGCAACCATGTGTACTGCTAACAAGAGTTATATATCCCTATCAACAGGTTTCCCTTTCTCCCGCAGGTAGACAGTTTAGTTTGTCCTAGGGATGGAACGGGTAACTCAGGTACTCGGGTCGGGTGGGTCCTGAGTAGGACTCGGGTACCCACAGGACTACCCGGACCCCTGGTTAGTCACGTGATATATTGTTTAATGACAAAAATTATCTGAAACGCCATGGTTACACTAAAAGTCACTCATGTTCCCATTTCTTTCTGACAATGCACCCATCCCCTCTGACTTATATGTTTGAATAAAGATAAAACTTCACGCAGTAAACTTAGGTGTTTGCATGACCAGATCGTTTTACACTTGTATCTCAATACATTTTGCCAGGGCTGCGGTCAAACTTTTCCAAATCGGACACTTTGTACCTATCTCTAAATATCTACAACGGGTACCCGGGTAGGGTTGGGTAATAGGGAGGTGGGTGCCCGGGTAGTAAATTTGGACTCGTCCCAGCCCTAGTCTGTCCACACCAGCCCCAATTTTTGTGGACTTGAGTACCTGTGACAACGCTAGTTTACAACCAGTTTGCAATAACCAGCAAAACTTATTTTTTGCTGAGCAGTATCTCACCACCAGTAGCAACTATAAAATTATTGACATCTGTCCAGTGTTATAAAATTTTACTACTTTTTGAAAACAATACAAAATTTTCCATGTGTCTAAAGTCTTTTTAAATCAACATCATGTGATAATTACTAATAGGTCGTTCGTGACAATAGCAACATGTGACATTTGCAGTAATACTGCATATATGAGGGTCCCGATGGGTTCCCTATACAGAATTGTATATTATAAAACAAGTGTTTTCACACATTTAAATTGTGAAAAACATAACATATTGCTTGCTTGCTTGCTTGCTTACTTGACAGCTGAAAGCACCATTAAAGATTAATACAAGTTCCTTTTTTCTAAAATAGTATATTTCAGATTTGATCCTTGCTTATAAAAGTGTTACAATCAAAGCAAATACATGTTCAGTTTCAACATCAGAGACTGACTATTATCAAACATGCAACCTGAGAACATCCCCAAAGACTTGAGGAATGACATTGTCACTTCAGCACCTTCCAACAAGATGATATCCTTAAAACCTTTTTAAATAAAACTTAAACACAATTATTCCCTTCCTTGACCTTCATACACTACAAGTGAATTAAAACATTATGTAAACTTCATTCTTATTTAGACAGATAAAACTATTTGGTTCAGCATTTCTCATACACTGCAGGGTTTCACCTTGACCTACTTTAATTACAGGAGCCTTATATTTCTTGTCAAGAATTTGGTACAATGAATATCAATTTACGTTCCTTACGTTGCAACATATTAGTTTTCTGCATCCATTCTATCCATTTGAGTGTGCTAGACACACATTTCTGAACCATCTAACTGCCTGCTTATATATTCCATGAAAATGACATCTAAAATCTTGACCTACATGACCAATGTTTGAGGATGTATATACACCGAACTCTCCCAAGTCCAGTGACCCTATGATGATAAGGCCAATTCGGTTAACCTATTGTTGGAACCTATTTGATAACACACTAGGTCACTCAAGGTCATACTACGACCTAATTCTTCCACAGTTTCCACATTGTAGGTTTGGCTAAAAGGTCTGTTTTCCCAGTCCAATTCACCACATACCACATCAGGTTTCAATTTCAAAAGAAATAGTTCTATGAAAATAAATTCACAACAACTTCTTCAGGACACAACTTCGATTCCTTTACAAACACCAGTCACTGTGATTTCTGATTTCACAGAGTTGTCACAGATCTGCACATTCTGCACCCAGCAATATTTCATTTCCAGCTCGGAAACATCACATTCCATCTCTGTCTGTTGATAAACATCATAGTATCTCACAATTGGATTGGTTGGGGTGGTGAGGGGTGGGTTGTTGTTGGTTTTGGGGTTTTGGTTTTTTTTGGGGGGGGGGCTTTAAATATACCTTTTATTGTATTAATGAGATTTGGAAGTTGAAACATCCTACGGCTCACTTAGGTAGAAACAGAATAACACATACTGGCCGGCTCAATATCTCAATGTGTACCAGGTGTGCCATCTACCATCTGGTAAACTTCATCATGTTGACATAGATTGATTTTCTCTATAGTCCACTTTCTTGACTCCTATCAGTATAGTCTCTGTTGACAACATGTGTCAGTGACCTCAGAACACTGGTATCTGTAGAAGGTCAATTGACCTAATGTCCAAAATATACTCTATTTGACTAAGCTTAAGATTTTTAACACTCAATTATTTAAATTTATGGTTGTCTTGGTGATTTTCTAAATACAATGTTTGCAAGTATCTTGTAATACCAGGTACAATCGCTTTGAGCAAAGTTTTCTAGCACCATAGCAAGGATGTTATTCCAACAGTTGCTCCTGTTAAGGGACACAGACCTGGGATTTATCCATGATTTAAAATTAAATGTCCTTGGCAGGCAAATTGGGAAACAAAAATCTATTTTGCTCAAATTGGTCAGTGTAATACAAGTCACCTGCAAAAAGCTATAAAATTAGTTATGAATATTTAATATATGAAATTCCAATTTAGGAATATTTGACATTTACTGCAGCCTTGTTTATTTGTTGTTTAACGCTGTGCTCAGCAATATTCAAGCTATATGACGGCAGTCTGTAGAAAAGTGAGTCTTGACAAGACAACCAAGTGATTGATATCGTGAGCATCTATCCATGCAATTGGGATACATTGACATGCATCAGCGAAGCTGACCACCCGATCCCGTTAGTTGCCTCTTACGACAAGCAGGAATGGATATACAGAACAATGGGTGTGATCAAGTTGGGTATGGGACCCACTCTGCCCTTGAATCCCCTCCAGATCAGATGCTTGGGCATGAATTACACTAACACATGTTTCATTTTTTTTTTTTTTTAAAGCCACACTGGACCAGACAATCCAGTGGTCGATGTCATGAGCCTCAATCCACACATTTGGGATACATTGACATGCATCAACCAAGTCAACAAGCCTGAGCACCCTACCCCGTTAGTCGCCTCTTACAACAAGCATAGTCGGCGATAACAATGACACACATATCGAGAAATCCAAATAAACAGTGTAAGTGAGTGCTGCAGCAAATGACATGAGTCTTTGTACTTGGTAACCTGCTAAATAATCATATAATTACAAGCAAAAAGACTGCTCACCATTTCATGTACAATAACACTGCTCATAAACTGACATGCATGGCTTGCTCCCTCTTGTGCCTCACAGTTTCTTATCAATGTTTCGTAGTGCATCCCGCATCTTCAATACAATAAACCTCTCCTGCCTTTATCTTGCCGGTTGTATACATGAAACCACCATCACACAACAAACTACAACCTTGGGTTGTGGGAAAAAATCTCAAACTTGATGCACATAACTTCAGCAAATTATATATGTAAATCAAAATAGATATATACGTTAATGATTCTTTTACGCAGATTAAGATAAGGTGGAGGAAGTTTAGTAATCAGTTCTAAATGAACATGGTTCAGGTTTTGGACATGCAGCTAACACCAATGAGTACAGGTTAGTTTTTCACACCGCCCCTTCAATCATAGTCCCTTAAATAAATACAAGCAAAACAACATGAAACTTGTAAGTGCACTGCCATTCGCCTTCATGCGAATACTTAAAATTAAAAAGTCACCTTCATGCCATTACGCTAATACAACACATCTGTAAAGGTCTTGGCTAGCCGTGGGGGACAAGATGGCACCCAAGTGAAAAGCTTATCGGCAGTGAAGGAGAGCAACGCCCTGATTGGTTAAATGGCTTCCGGTCGGAACTACATGTATGTACATTGTTTTACCTAAAAATTCAATTCTGTGCTCTGTGTCTCTTCCCATCGCTCACAACCATTGTCTAAACATTTCAAGTTCTCCTGGAATGTGCACATTAATGTATATTACGTCAGAAGGTACCCGGTAAGTGATGTGTCAGGTGGACAGTCACAAAAGTCAATATAGTCAACTGCCAATACAGATTGTTTCTACTTGCCTTTTGTGGTAATCCATCAGTCTGACCACTAGAGTAACTGCCCATGAGACGTCACATTTGTTTCGAGTCTGCCTGTCCTGTCATAACGTTGCGAAGTGAGGTCAGATGTACACATAACAACATAACGAAACAAGGGATCAATTTGGACATATTTCGGCCAAATCCAACTGTTTTAATTTGGGGGAAAGGTTCCGAACTGCAGAGGTCTACGAGGCTAGTGTCCTTGCTAAATTGTTTCCCAATTTATATCTCCAAAGTTGCCAAAATTTTTAAAATGCCTTAGCTACGTCACAGTGATCCTCAGTATATTAGGCTACTCTCTTGATAATGATAACAATTATTCCAGTAGTTATCTGTAAATAATCAAGTCTGGGCCAAGTGCACCAGTGAGCATGAGCACTTATTCATGCCAATAGGGCACAAAGACTAGGCCAGATTTGTTCTTTTTGCGGGCTTTTACAGACTTTGATAGAGAAAGATCTAGTCAGTATATAGGGGGAAGAAATGCCAGGTACTGGATTATTTTAATCATCTAAAAGTTTGATTTAGAATGGTAGGTGATAAAATCATAAGATTTATCATTGGAAAAATTCCTGTTTTAGTCACATATAAAACTCTTGGATTATTATTATTGTTAAAGCGATTGTTACTGACGGCAGTATTAAACAATCTTGACATTCAGACTTAATTTTTCCCTGAATTTTATATTTTTAAGATGGGGGGATCTTTAAACCAAGCCAAAATCAATGTAAGACTTTCACAATCAACACTCAGTCTGACCAATCCATCCATTAAGGTATGATGTAGAATATGATGGCCAAGACAGCCAGTGTGAGAATGTAAATCTAGTGTTAATCACTTAATTAAAAATACTTGACTGACTGAGTTCAGTGTTTTGTGTGCGCTTTCTGACATATTGCAAATTTTCTGTAGGGACCTGCCAGGCCGTTAGTGGGTTGGTCGAAAAAGATTTGTCCGAAAAGTTAAGGCAACCTGGTGGGGGTGGGGGAAGAAGAGAGAGAGAGAGAACCATAAAAGCACTAACAAGGAAGCATGGCTTAATTAATGGCCAGCTAGGCCTGCAAGCTGATTGGGTATAACACCAGCCGGGTACAGAATATACGCGATCGTTACATCAGTTGAGGGAGACCTGTTTTGTATATGTAATACCTGTATGGATGTCAAGAGTGTGTGTGTGTGTGTGTGTGTGTGTGTGTGTGTGTGTGTGTGTGTGTGAAGTAACCTTAAGTTAACATCAATTATAAAATCTTAACATTGTACAATATTGTCTTTTTCAACTTTAGGCCCCCCTCCCCTAATCCCTGCTGTTATAAAGATAAATATTGATTGATCTTTGTCACCAATTAGTGCTAATTAACCCAAACAGTATTTGTCTCACCTGCAGTCACTGTCCTCTCACAACAACTGCATGCACCTGCAGTAGATCATTGCATAATGTATGCTAGCAGTCAGTCCTGGGATCATAAATGCCCATATGCTTTGAGCAATGTAACACGTTAACATGTGACGCAGATTCACAGAGTCTATGACATATCGATTCATCTTTGTAGCACTATTATGATGGCTCTATTCTGATGTACAAAACCTTCCAAATGGTGTGCTGGTTTTCTTGGGGGAATTAGTCAGCAAAGAACCGGAGTCACAAGAGACAAACTACAATTTTATTTACAAGAACAATGAACGATTTACAATGTCTTAAAAATATAAGTGATGACAGATTTACTTAAATAAAATGGTTCAAGGCAATCTATAAAACTATGTAAACATATCTTTTGTCATTGAATATTATGTCTGAGAGATGTGTTCTTGTTACCTCAGGCTAGCATCTATCTAAAACACTTTAACCAAAACTACTGATATTTTGTATCTGAATTTTACCTTGATTAATACGTATTACTTGCTATTCTATAATTATATTAAATTTTGTATAAATGTTATACCATGATAACTTATAAAAGCGCTTGCTGTGGATCTAATTATTACATGAAAACTTAGTTGGTTGGTTTGTTGTTTAACGCTGCACTCAGAAATATTCCAGCTATATGACAGCGGTCTGTAAATAATCGAGTCTGGACCAGACAATCCAGTGATTGATTATCATGAGCATCGATCCACACAATTGGGAATGATGACATGTGTCAACCAAGTCGGCAAGCCTGACCACCCGATCCCGTTAGTCTCCTTTTACGACAAGCATAGTCACCTTTTAAGGCAAGCATGGGTATATCATCATCATCACCATCATTTATTGTATTCTGGCCATAGGCCCATATACATACAGTAACATTATATATATACAATTTTGTACATGTAGAAGTATAAACATACAGACTTATATGCACAGAGATCTGCACGTGTACAATTTTGTGAAAAATAAGTCACAACACAACAAGAAGAGATAGAAGCATTTGATTAATGGAGGCAAATAACCTAAAGAATAATTAAACATCATTTGTACAAAGACGGTTGCAAAGTCGTAATCCATAATTAATGTATAGGATAGTATTCTTTTGTTGCTCATTAGATATTTCATCAAAACGGAGGAGCTTGATTAGTGTATTGATGTTTTGGGGTAAACCTTGGAAATATTTTGTTCTGAGCGATTCATAACATGGACAGATAAACATAAAATGATATTCATTTTCAATAAATGTGGGGCAAAAAGGACAAAAACGCATATTTTTTTTAACTGAGGAAAAACGACCCGTATTACATACTAAATTGTTCAAACCTAATCTAAAACGTGTAAAACACACTCTAAGTTTTCTGTCTGTTATTTCTGTTAAGTACTGTTCTGGAGATAAGCAGGATTTAAATGTTTTATAAAGATCGTATCTTGAACTATTTTCCAATGTAGCTCTCCATTCTTGGATAAACATATCAGAAGCAACTTGTTTAAATACACTAAGAAATGCTGTCTTATCTCCAACACCTTGGTAAATCCAAACATATCCAAATCCATGAAGAAATTAAAGTTGTCTGATTTTAGTGACCCATGTTATATAACCAACATTGTCGCGGTATTTCAGCATTTCATAACATTTACGTGGAATACGATCAGGTGACATTTCTATAATCTTTAACCAATATTTTAGACCGCGTACATAAGAACAGATATGTAAGGGATGTCTATTTCAAGACCGCAACGGGACACCATGATTTGGAGAAACTATAAAACAAACTAAGAAAGCTGTGTCTTGCAATCGCCTGTGGATCCATGCGTCCAGGATAAGGATCGTCCTGGTTACTTTCATCACTATTTTTGGTTCACAGGTTCAAACATATACATAAGGACTCACTTGTACTTCTTCCTGAGAAATCACCCATTCATCTTCCGAGAAACATTCACATTCCATGATAACTCAAAAACAAGTGTCACTCTGAGAGATGGACATATCAGCATGTTAGGATCGATTTGATCTCACAATACTACGAAAAGGAACGAAGTAAGTATGATCGATGCCTCATCATTTTACACACAGATCAGCCAGTACTTCCAACAAAGAAAAGTCTAAATAAAATGAATAAAATTGTTTAATTTTGTATTGGAGAATGGCTGAGGGTCAAAAAGAGTGAAGAATAGACTTGCTTTGCAGAGAGTGAGTGAGTTTGGTTTTACGCCGCCTTTAGCAATATTTTAGCAATATCACGGCGGGGGACACCAGATCCTTTGCAAAGAATATTGCAGCCAATAATGACTGTGAATGAAGGCTTGGTTGGGTGCGAAAGGAAGGGCGTCCCTGTTGTGCAATGAAGCATGTAATTTGGGAGGACATTTCCTTCAACATGACCATATATGGAGCATCTGTATATAAAGACCCCATCTTTCCTGTATTTTCGTTTCTGCCTTTGAAATTGACAGACAGTATAAGTGCAAATAAATCTTATTTATGCACTGCGTTTGATATTTTGAATACGATATTTGCATTAACAATGTTACGATCTATTCAATTCTGCAAAGTGGAATATACCCATGAGGCTTGCACTTAAAGGCCTAGTCATTTCTTAAACAAGAGTGGGATATTCTATCAAATCAGCTTCATAGCTCTGTAGTTTCCAAAATGTCAACAACAAAAAAGTTCCATTTTCAATAGATTTTGCATATTGCTAGACAGTAACACCTATAGCCTATGAAAACATTTCTTTAAAATAATCGTAATTTATTTTTGTCAAAAGAGCCTTTCCTCCTCTCCTATGTAGAGTGAAGGAAACTAGACTTTGTTTAGATTTATCCAGGCTTTTTTTTGTAACAAATATAATATATAATATACTAGGGCTGTTACAGTTCACTCGCGTCTTCGGTGAAACGAACAGTATCCCTTCATGAATTGAATTCATTATTCATGGCTACTAGAATTGAATATTTATGAATATGCAATCATGTGCATTTACATACCCTGTACCTAAAAAATATCCATAAGAACATGTTATATGCATAAATTTCTATAAAGACAACACTCTTACAATATTTAATTTGACAGTATTGTGGTCACTGGTCATTGTCGCATTTGAGCAGATACTAGAACCTGGATAAGTGCAGTATATAAATGTATAATATATTCATAATTAACAAACAATGTCATATAATTTATGTTGTTGATGTTTCACTGAATATAACAAATAATACTTCAGCTGCTGACTTGTTATTGTATTCGTGAATTAATATTCATATTCGTTACTCTATATTTCTGATACAAATCATATTCGCCTCATAGTGTAATCGTTGCAGCCATAACATAGTAATATACACATATAATTTCCACAGTCATGGTGTAGGACTGGCACATTTGCCTACATCCATGCTTTTTTGTTCAGGTGAATAGGACACACAATGCAGTTGCCTGCTCAAAAAGTATACAGAATCCAAAAGAGTTGGTCATGCACCATGACTGTGGCATTTATATATATTTTTAGGTAGTTTTTTTAAACCAAAAGCCTAGGCAAGTCTAGATCAAACTAGAATCTACACCAAGTCTAGTTTGCTTGATTACGCATATGCACAACAGTAGAAGAGGAAAGGTTCTTTGGCATAAAAAAAATATTAGTATTTTAAAGAAATGTTTTCATTGACTAAGTGTTGGTCCACAAAAGAGTGTCAAATGATACTTGTAGGTTTCTCGTCCCCTCTCACAACTAACAGTGTGCATTCTGACATGTATTCTTCGCTAAACTACGCAAATGAAATACAACGTATCAGCTGTCATATGACTTAACCCTCTTGGTGCCACGGGACCATATATGGTCCCTCACTTTTCACACCCGCATAGTGCCAGGGGACCATATATGGTCCCGAGAAAATGCCTTTTTCAAACTGTGAATTTTGATATTTAACACTAAGTGCGCAAAGTCAAAACTGTAGCCATCATCACCCCAATCATCTTAGCTTTAATATCGTGTAACTCATACTTTATACAATGCTACGGATTGCGAAATATGGCGAGATTAGTAAAGTGGCTACCGCTCTTCTCGGCCTTTTTCTGCCATGTTTGAACACCAAGCGAATGACGGCGAATTTTGATTATGCACCAATGTCACATACACGTAAATATTTTCAGACAAAATCCGTGTTCATAAGAAAAAATATGACCTGAGTGGTCAGAGAGACATATTTTTCCCAACTGTAATACTTATTCACGTAAATACAATTCTGTTCACTCCTTTATGAACACGTTTATTTACACGTTTTGTATATTTTTATCGACTATCGGTAATGGCGGAATGGTCGGTACGCATGAGAAAACGACAGTGTATATTTCCAGTACATTTATGCCGTTCATTGAATGAATTTATAACCATCATCACCCTAATCATCTCAACGTTAATATCGTGTAACTCATATTTTATGCAGTGCTACGGATTGCGAAATATGGCGAGATTAGTAATGTGGTTACCGCGCTTCTCGATCTTTTTCTGCCATGTTGAACTTCATGCGAATGAAGGCAATTTTTTATTATGCACCGTTGTCACATACACGTAACTATTATTATATCAGACAGCCAATTTGAAAAAGAAATCTGATCGGACTGGTCAGAAATATTCACTAGTCCCCACTGTTTAGTTATTGGCGTAAGAGTACTAACGTTTAGTCGGCCAGGGAAGTTTTTTGTTCAAGTATTACATATGTTTATCGACTGTGTCATGGCGATTTAGCACGGCGCTACATACAAACAGACAGTGCAGATTGTCTTTTTGTTTATGATGCTGATTTACAGAAAATATTCAAATCAAAGATACGGAAAGATAGCTATGATCGTTAATATTAAGTTGGTATAGTGTATATTTATGGGCAGGAGGTTCATGATCAAAACCTAAACATTGAATGGCCAAGCCCGAAGTGATCGACAGGGCACGTTCGCATCATAGCAGTGCCGTGATTTTTTTGTCTACCGGTTGCCCTACATACTCGCCCGTTCAGACAAATAACTGCTACTTTTTTCATATGAAATGACTAAGAGTCATGTGTGATTGCTCAAACTAGCTGACCGTGTGAGTGACTTGCCCTAACTGTTTCACATTTTGTCGCAAATGGAGATTTTAGAAGTGTGGCCACGACATCTAACGTGAGTCGACGCCATATTGTAAACAAATATTGTGTCAAGGTCGGTTCCAAATGTGGTAGCTCGGGCCCCGTTTCTGTCGATGGTACAAGCGAAACAAACATAATGGAACTACTGAAAACATCAACATAACTTCTACAATGATGCCAGCAATACCTCTTTGCATTTGGATTAACTGCTTATGGATACGATGTGTTGTAAAGTTCGATTGCGATTTATTTTTCCTTTCATTGAAACTGTGATAATGGCGCTGTGATTGGTGTGCTGAAATAGTATTTTCCATGAGTCTAATGTACATGGTACATGCTGTGATTGTAGAAGATAATTGATAATCAATTGTGTATGCATATATATCATCAAATCCACATTACTAATCTCTTCAGAAAATGGAATATATTATAGCTCGTTTTCAAACATTCTGCTATGGATATTAGATAAAAAAATAATATTAGATTTACAAATTATTTATGTACACTGTACTCTCGATTAACGTATGATAATCTATTGCAAGTCTTCAACTCTTATTTGATATGTCATCGGAAATGTCAGCAATGAGTACAATTAATTTTATTTCGTTACAATCTGCAATTTTATTCAAATAGGCTAATAGACGGTCGATGATTTCCCGCCGCTGTGAATTTGTCGTCTGGACAGGTGCGCGTGATTTGACCTCGCGTGTTGTGACGTGGATGACGTCACTTGAAACAGCTGATCTAATGTTGTGGTAGTATAATGGATACACGTGGTTTCCTTTTCCAAATAACAATATTCTCTTTGACTGAACTAGAAAGCATATCTAGTACATCACGATTGGAAAATGTCTACGGCGACCGACGAGTGAATGAGATCGCTTATCATTTGACTAACGGTGTTAGTATATTTGGCGCAGTTTTCTAATTTTGGTATGTTGACATGTGCTTTTCATATCTGTTTGAATGCTTGATATTCCAAAAAAATAATATGCATTTAGTTGAGTACAGTGAGAAAGCTGTCAAAATGGATCCAATATTAAACCATCTAGATTTTTAATATTTTAGCTTCATCTATTAGAATCTCGAATGGTTCAATTTATAACATAAACAGTAAAAGTAATCATAGATCTTCTCACAATATATAGATAATCAATTTCTGAAAGACAAAGAGTTTTTAGTGTAAATGTGAATTCGTTTTGTATGTCTTTTTTCACTCTGCATTATCTAAATTACCAAATACTTCGACCAGTGACATATAGTAGTAACTAGATTCTACTTAGTTTTTTATCCTAGGTATGAAATAGATTTTTCTTTGTATTGATTTGTCCAAGAGTAAAATCAATACATTCTTGTGTTTTTTTTCCACCATTTTATTTTGTATATCTTCCCTCCAAGCTGTTGTTTATCTAGGCCAAAATTAAGAAAAAAAGGAAAGACATAATAAACCATTTTTATGTAAGATTTTGCTGGTTCAATTTTCGAAGTTCAATACCAAGAATATATTTTTCCTTTTATGACAAATAATTCCATTACTTTCATTGACAAACGATCATTATATCTTTTTCAAACTTTTCCTTCAGTAGAATGGGATGGAATGGGAAACTAGTGGAAATAAACTATCACGTATGCCCTTTAATGTACATGTACATACCTAGCTAGGTGTAAATACACTTCTAAAGTCGTATTTATAAAACAAATGAATAAATGAAAGAAAAAGTGGTATTTTATGGACTGGCCATACAAGTATATTTTGAGCAAAGGTCTCAGTTAGGCAGCCAAGTGTGAAATACGAGCTGATGCGAGGATGTATGTTTTCTGGTGGTCATAGTGAAACAATGACATATGGCGCCCGAGTTGCGAGTGATCGAAAATAGGTTTGTTGAATAGATTTGCTGCCCATGAAAACGTTTCAACAATTTTGATTGAATCTACATGTACTTACTCTTGGGTGGTATTACGTTAGTATAATCTTGTTAATTATTATGAAATAACAATGATGCCTGATATTGAGCGATGTCAATTTGAGTATTGTTAGGGCTGTTTAGCGATCTTTCACATTTTGTCCTTTGAAAATGTACGATGTCAATTACCCGGAAGTTGTTTTTATCACTAATAAAAGAGCACGGTCATTGAAACATACATGGACGTAACCGGGATTTCTTCACGATATACATTCCAAACTGTCATTCGTTTTGTGACATAATCTTTGAAACAGTCTGTGTATGAATTAATCACGACCACTTCCGTCAATTTTGTTTTGACGTCAAAAACACGCACAATTTCATCGGTTTTTTTATCGGTAAATATAACTCACGGAAAATTCTCAGTGAATGTGTACTACAACATAAATATTATATGTCAATCACTGTTAGGACATGTACTTGCCAATGATATGAATTATTGGTCATTTAGATTTCAAACAAGGGCGCTTACTTGACTTTGCTTGCCATATTCGGGTGCGTCCATATTACGATTAATGTGGAAAAGTAGGAAACTTTTAATACTAGCACATTTATCCATGGCTGGGCAGTGCATAGATCTTTTGGATTTGGTGACTTTAGATACTGTTGGAAAGACAATCAACCCGAGTTGCATGTTATACAATTTGGTTACACTGTGTGAAGAAATAAAGATGTTGCAACACTTTTGATACAATGTATACGTTTTTGTAACCGCGACGTCAGCACAGTGCGGCACTGGGCGGTTTGCAGGCTGACTGACGTCCAGGCACCATGAGGGTTAAGCTGCTAACATAGCATATATTGAAAATCGATTCTGGGGTCCCATTCGCAGTCAAGATTTTAAAAACCCTTATAATACCGGAACTTATGACAACTGTGCTCCGTCAATTATATTTTATCCTTTACAGTGCCAAGGCGACATTGTTGACTATTGCATCATAGGATCGCCCCAAGCTCACTCAATGTTTATCCAAGTCGAGTCTAAACTTTACAGTGTACACGATGCCTGTACACCAGCGAGCGCTTCAAATGCAAAGTACTGTACCTTGCTCATAGTAGCGTTTTTTGTGCTTATTATTTGTCATTTACGCAAAGCAATACGAACATCTGCATTGATGAAATATGGCAACATAGGATGTCAAGAAGTACCGTACCTCGATGTCAGGAATATCCCTGCTTAGTGCTGTGCTCGCCATGTTGTTTACGATTCTCCGCCTTGGCCACCTTTGACCCAGGTCTCCCTCTGACCCACTTTCCCTGGCGACTCGCTATGAAACAATCTTGCGATGCCAGTGCAAATATCTTTGGCTTAATGTCACAAACAGATATATTTCTTCATGACTTGAACAGTAATATGTCTACATTTAAGAAGGTTACATTTATTAACAAAATATGGCAAACCATATACAGACGCTATAATGTTTCTTTTTCCGTGTCCATGTCAATAGATCACATTTCACGATTTTGGGTCCATGATCACGTTTCGCATTCAGTATGAGGTCAGTAAACTAGAGAAATAATAATATGTGACATTATGACATTATAACACGAATTGCGAATGATTTCAAAACATGTACTCTTTCGGTTGAAGTTGATGTGAGTATTTTGTATCAAGTGAAACTGTAGTATAGGTAATGATGGTTCTGGACCACTTCCACTGGAGCCAGATTCATATACCTATACTGCTACTACAGATGGAATTTTTTATGCCAAAATGATTATGCGATTCAACGATAGTCATGAGATGTAATAAACGAAACATCAATATTAATTAATAATGAATAAAATTTACTATAGCCCACGAGGATATTGGAAAGGTATAGGAGCAATAAAAAAATTAGCCACCGCGGCAAAGGTATCTAAACATGTGGCCAAGGATTGGTTAAAGAAACAAGCGATGTGGCAAATATACTTACCGGCACCACGGTATATACCGAGGAAGAAATTTGATATTTTTACAACGAATGAAGTTCATCAGGCAGACCTGTTGTTTCTTCCCCACGATAAGGTAAAACGCAAAACGTATAAATACGCTTTAACAGTAGTGGATGTGGCTAGTCGATACAAAGAGGCTGAGCCATTAACAACGAAAGAATCAACAGAAGTAGCTAATGCACTGAGTCGCATATATAAACGCGGACCGCTAAAATGGCCTAAGCTATTTCAAGTAGATCCCGGTCGAGAGTTTATGGGATCGGTAACTAAACTTTTAACAAAGCACAACGTCAAAATCGTCCGTGGTGAAAGAGAGGCCCACCGTGGTCAAGCCATTGTTGAAAGATTTAACAGGACAATAACGGAACGTTTGTTTGGCTATCAGTATGGGATCGAAATGAAATCCGAGCGATTGAGATCAACCGAATGGGTGACACGATTATCAGCCGTTGTATCAGCGCTGAATAATGAAGTAACAAGATTAATAGGGAAGAAACCATCCGATGCGATTAAAATGAAATCCGTGACTTCCGAATCTTCGGCACCGAGGAGAGGCAAAGAACTAAAACTTCCGGATAGAGTAAGGGTAAGATATTTATACCAGCCCGGTGAACTCGAAGGAGGCCTACTCGCGCAACCGATCCCATATGGTCCCTTAAGACGTATAACATTAGTCGATTGGTTACGAAAGAAGGAGAGCCTATTCTTTATTATGTTCAAGATGGACCGGGTAGGGCATTTGTACGAGAAGAGTTGTTCATAGTTCCCGACGGTACAGTATTACCACCATAACCATAAGCATAGGTAGTTACACCATCATTATCAATCCATCTCTTTGTATCTAAGGGGGATAATGATGTCTTGTTCATTCTTAATCCATATATCCTATGATCGTAACTTCTTAAAGAGTTCATCTCGTGTTTGAACGTTCTACCGTTGAATAATGATTCTTTATACTGTTCGTGTTTGATATGCTTTTTTACAACATACTTCTTAACACCCTTGGCTTTTCTTATCTCTCCATTATCGGACTTTTTTATAGAATACATCTTAGGTCTTAATCCTACATACTCCGCTATAGGGGTCCCAGCACATTCATCCTTCATCTTACCTAACACCTTTTTATTTACTAGGCTGTGTATTATCTTTAGGGTAATCGCTCGTGTCGTACATATCTATTTTTTCTGCCATATCTTTATACACATCCTCGGTTTGTATTTCCATCAACAAAGAATCTGTGTCGGTATATAACACCTCGCATCTATCGCCGTATTGCTTCTTAAGTTCGTTGTAATAAAAGTCATACATTAAGTGTTTTGACAAGTCGAGAATACTCATACCGACGTACACCGGTCTGTTGAATTTTATATTACTTTTCTGCATATGCAACGCGGCTAAGTCATTATCGAATATCTTGCTTCTGTTAAAAGCCGGACTGGCTATAAGTTTCCTGAGTCTTTCTTCCTCATTAGATCTGACTAATTTAACATCAACACGCTTCCTTAGATTCTCCATAGTTTTACTGAATACCGAGTTATTCATGAGCTTATACAGATTCTTTTCGAAATCGCTGGTGGCTATCTTTCTTAAATCTGTGTTCAACCTTATATAGGGCTCCATCCAAGGGCTTTGATCAAACTTTAGAACTCTGTGTATTTTCTTTAGTTTCATACCTAACGATAGATACGACTGGAGATTTCTGTAGTGAACTATATATTTTGTCTTATCCATCAAATTTGGTACGAGTTTTTCTACGTTAGCTAACCTACTATTACCCATCAAGGAGCGTTGATATTCCGACATCCAGTCTTTATTAACCATTAATCTTTCGGGAGCTAGCGGATAACTGTTATGGTCTTTATGTAAGGAACTCGGATATTCCAAGTCAACTTCTAGTATGTACCCTTTATTCTCATCATTATTATCGATATCATCGACCCACTCAAAACCACCCGTGGGTAAAGGTTGACTCATAGCCCATCCGTACAAATTGTTAGCGTCGAGATATAATATGTGCGTGTCGGGTTTACTCGGATCGTATCCTTCCACTAATTTATTATTAGCCTTAGAATACCTTTTCGCTGCCATCGATATACCCCCTCTTAATCCTTTCTCAATAAACAAGTGCATATCGTAATCTGTGAGTAGTTTTAGTTCTACGCCGGTCTTCTTCAACAATGCATCCCACGATAGTCTGGGACTGGAATAGTACCATGCCGGGTCCAAGCCATATTGTTTTAAACACGTCTTTCTAAATATCTCGAATATATCGGCGAGTAACAGTACATCCGTTTTTAAGTACAGATCGTGATAATCGCCTAAATTCTTACAACCTAATTTATCCCAGACCGTCAGAGCGTGTTCATAATCGGCATCAGTTATTCTAGATTCTGTTAAGTTACTATAGAATGATTCGAGGGGTGGTAATTCAGTTTCTTCGAATCTAGACCAATCATCCATATATTCGTATGGATATACACCTTTTCTCAGCAGCAAATGACGAGTTATCTTATCGGTATATTGATTTGTTATAGCGAAGTCATCGGGATTGTTCGCTTTAGCTTAATTGTCCAGGGAAGATAACAGAAACTGTACGGAGTCTATGAATCTAAGCCCATTACTTTGCTTTATTCTAGATTTCCCATCCTTGTCCCTATGATGTATAGGTTTAGTCAACGAGAACGATATGTATTTTTCCATATTGTTAGGAATGCACGTTAAACCGCCGTCGGTCTTTGAGATAGCTTGCATAATGAGATGTGAATCGTATCCTCTAAGGTTATGAAACACAACGGGGATGGGTATTGTTCGAGCATTCATTTTTAGTTTCAAGTTACACTCGTTATGAGCGGCTCCCCGATAATTACCCGTGACGTGACAATGATCTCTTACGGAATCCCCATCCAGGGGTTTATTACAAACGTGACAACTCGTTGACTTTTTGTGCGCCCTCCAATCATCTATCGTCATACGCATGGGTTTCTTACACGATAATTTTTCCCTGATTATTCTCTCTTCATTTTGTAGATATTCTAGGAACTTTCCCGCTGCATCGGGACCTCTGTAAATCACAGGAGTGTTTGTTTACCCATCATACCTTACAACTATATATCCAAACCCACAAGGAATATGTTCTTGAGTTTTGTACGTAAAACTACTATCATTATTGCTTTGGTTGGTATTTTCTATTGGCTTGATAAGCGCTTCGAAGTCGGCGTAAATTACGTACGGTACTGGCATTTGATTACAATAATGTTCAAATTTTAATATATTTTTTCCCTCTTTAGGCATATCGATCCTGATAGCGGTCTGTCCAACACCTCTACAGTCTTCTTTATGCGCTTCTAATAGATCTTGTCTGCTGTACCCATGCAGGCATCTTTCGCAGAAATATTTCTTTCTAGCATGTTTTGTTTGATCGTATAGCACCCTGTTTAAACTCTTTATCCATGTATAATGATATTTTCCATCTTTTTCGATCTGAAATGAATTGATTCTGGGAATATGTTCCGGAGCGGAGCTTATCCTGTGTACAACAATTCCTTTAGAATGTCCGAAAACATTTATAGCTAAATTATTTTGCTTTTCCACCTTATCAATTTGTGATATTGGTGTAGGTTCGTCTATACCATCGAAGTTGAGTCCATCGTTTTGGGGATAGCTAGAAGGTCTATCCGGATGCTTGTCTACGGGGAACAATGCAGATCTTATCATCATTCTTAAACAATCATCGGATTTATTTTTTACGTTAATTATGGCTTTTTTCTTCTTATAATACGGGGGTAAATCTATATAAGATCCACCTTTGAAGGGCATATAATTTGCTATATCTAAATATAAACTATCGATTTTATCCACACCCCAACCCGAACCTCTATTAGTCCAGCGTTCTAAAGTTTCCTGTATCCTCTGAATTGATGTATCTAATGATGCGTTTATAGTATCGGATTCGGTTATAACTTCTTGATTGCTACGGAAATATGGTTCGGTATATTCGACGCTATCGTCTGCGTTACTTTTACTCAATGACATTTTAATCGTCAGCTGGTATTTTATACTTTGTAAATCATCTAATTCCTCGTTAATTTTACTCGATATGATGGGCTTAATATCGTTAACATCCATGTTGGAATTAATATCCATCTTCCAACCTCTTAGATATTTACCAACGCCGGCGGATGTGGGTACAAATATTAATTCTTGTTGTTGTTGATAAAAATCATCCTTGTCTTGTTCTTGTTGATTATTATCATCATCATTATTATTATCTAGTGAAGTGATCAATTCAGCTCTTCTCATTCGAGAATAACCTCTCAGCCCACTGTTTCTCGCTCGAACTTTGAGTTCTCTAACAGTCTGTGGTCTGTTGTATTCCAAACCGAGTAAGGTAATCAATTCAGCTTTTCTCATATGAGAAAATCCACGTAGACCACGTTGCTTTGCCATAGCCTTCAACTCTCTGACAAAAACCATAGTGGTTGAATGGTATATGCAAAATGAAACAAATGTCTAATTGGTTGTTTTCATATATCTAAATACGTATTCTCCCCAACCTATTCCTCTCATTGATGTAATCTCTCTTCCTAGCATAAATAATCTGATTCCTGACCCTATCAGCACCGTGTTTCTTACATAAACAATAACGACCTTTGACCCCTATCCCGCATTCAGAACACGTATAGTTTATGTGTCCACGCTTGATGTAATAATTGTGTATACCGCAGTAAATTTCAACACAGCGTCTGTTACATAGAGTCGTCTTCCCCATGAGTGTAAACTTGCAGTTATTCATGGTATATACATCTATCATATCATTTGTCTAAATGCAAATCACATCTACACTAGGCGAGATATTGATTATGCTATTTATAGATCATGCATAGCAAAAGCTGTGGTTATTTATGAGTAGCTATTGTGTAGCTGAAAATCAATAGAGCAGTCAATCCCATAATCACAAATGTGACCTCTCGGTCTTTCTGAGCCTCTGACGGTGTATAAAACTGACTCATTGTTGGTCTAGGTATTGGGTCGATTTTTTTCCCATAAACGAGGTAGTATTTGTGCATTGCGGAATCGACATCCTTAAACGTTTGAATTGAATGTCCTTCCTTAAGCAGTTGTTCATGAATAAAGTCTAATCTCTTCATTCTCTGCTGCGTATATTGTAACTGGGCTGCTTGGTATTGTTCTAAAGCTTCGTCATGTCGTTTACGCTCCTCTTCAACTTCTTGAGCGTTTGATTCCCTCATACTGGAAAATAAATAATTACTCCCCGAAAAAGCTAGAGCATTAACAACAGCTCCACCGACCATCATCGCAATTGATGCCATATGAATATAAATATTCAAATGTTTAATTACTTCATTATGTCTTCCGGGATAAGTCCTTGTTTGATGAGCATATCCTTCGTTGCCATTGCTAATCCAATATCCAGAACCATCATACCGATGTCATATCCATTAAAATCTAGCTTGGGAGGTGTGGCTTTAGTAATCATTTTAGCCATACGGGCATAGCCAATGGCCAAGCCGGTGACCACCGCTGAATGATACGTCGCGTTTACCAACATTTTACCGTCTGTAACTGGAGTAGTCATGCTTCTTATAGCATTATATGAGGACTAACCTCTAATTGAACTTGTTGTTGCGGCGGGGGTGACGTTTTCTCTTCTCCGGTCTTATAAAAGAACCATACAGCGGCTATACCTGCAACTCCTACTAGTGCCCATGTTTTAATCGGATTTGAATTATTTATTAATTTTGCTTTGCGCGCCAGCCCTCCCTTTCTTCCTGCAGCTATTTTTTTTGGGTTCTTAGTAACTCTGGGTTTTAGTATTTTCTCATTCACTTGTGGTGCATCCTCATTCACATGTGGTTCCGTTTCCGCAATCTGTTGTGGTTGCGCAATCTGTTGTGGTGTCACCTGTTGTGTCTCCATTATTTATTTGAACTTCGTTTTTTATATTATTAAGTGGGCACGTATGTTTAAATTGACAATACCTAGCCGTTATTAAAGCTGTGGTGAACGGAGCTAAGAACATTCCAAATCTATGATAAAACTCACAGCTCACTGAGCTTATAGCGTGTTCGATGAATGGGTCTTTCTCTAGAGATTCGCATAAATACATGCGATGTTCTGCCGGGATGGGGAGAAACGTACTAGCTACGACTGTGTATAGTTGTAATATAGACGACCCTATAGTTTTAGTCATGGTAGCTCCCAGTCTAGACTCGTAACGCGCGTACAGTTTTTTAATCTCTTCGTCGGTCATGTTATCAATTTTTTCGATGGTATAATTTTCTCCCAAATATTGGGAACATTTTCCACCGGCTACCAAAACCGCGAGTCTTTCTCTATGTTTATCTAAAGATTTATCTACATCAGATTCTTTGAGCATTTGTTCGATGAGTTCGTCGCATTCCATAATGTAATACCTAAGGAGATATTTAAGTCTAACATAATATAATATGACGTATCCAATACATCCCGTAATAATGAACTGTTGCGAAAGAATGATGATTTCGAACCACATTATGTCATATTAACCGCTAATGTTCAATTTGCTACATTTTTGCTACATTTTTGCTATATTTGCTACAATTTTGCTATAACTTTGCTACATTTTGCTAAGCAATTGCATAAGCAGCTGGTTGATCGGTTTTTAATACGAGTTTACAGTGCTTCGTTGCAGCTAACACTTTTCTGACTTTGTCACGTTCACCCTTGGTATAAATGACGTCATTTTCGCGTAAACATTCCTCGAATGAATCTCGGTCTTTGCAATGAAACAGCGCTACCCATTTGGTCTGCTCTCTGAGATCTTTCAGGACAGAGTTGTATTTTTGAGTAAGTACCCAAACGCTATGTTGAGTATGCCGACCGGAGAATGCTAAATACGAAAGCATATCTTTCTTTTTTGTTAATTCTTTACTAGCGCTGCAGTCGTCTATTACGAAAAGGGTTGATTCTCCTTTGTATTTTTCGTGACATACTCGGAGACAGTCTTGTAAACGATCGCCCGGATCGACTCTGTGTACCCCGTCGTCATTCATTACCCAATCTCTCGATAGGTATGTTTTATTTACGCTTATAGTCGGGCACAGAATAATGATATGATCGAAAACGTCCCGATAATGACTTTCTAAAATATCTAGAATAAAAGCTGTTTTTCCGCAGCCCGTTTGCCCGCATATGATAGCGCAGTGCGGATCTTTAGGTAAAAGATTATCAATAGATTGCTTGCACGAATCTCCCATTTTGTATATTAAGTTGCGCATCCATAATCACGTACAAATATATGTTTAATTTACCAGCCGATTCCAGGAGCTTCGTTATCTGTATGGTGACACCCTCGCTAGCATTTTCTATTCTCCTCCCACTGCCGTGTAGTTGGTCATCGTCCGTTGTTCGCATGTCGAGCCATAGCGCGTACTTCGTGGTGAGGTATTCACCCATCGATACACTTCCGAGAGACAGATCTTTCACGACCGCGTTAACTTCCGGAGAACGTTTTATAGAAGGAAGTTTTTTAATCTCATCCCACTGATGATATGCTAGCATTCCTTGGCTATATAGTTGATTAGGAACGCCCTCGATAGTCAATTCTACTTTTGTAATCTTGGGATTGTAGAACTTCTCGGTATTTCTTTTAAACGCATCGGAGGGGTCCTCGAACAACATTAAAATACCCTTCAACGACCTCGTGGGGACATTTAGATTGATATTCCACATCGTATCTTTTTTGTCCCTCGTGATCTTTCGATGTCGCAGCACGCGATCGTACAAAATAGCTAAACTTCCCGAATACTGGTTACGAATTTGTCTGGCTAATTCGGGATCCGTTATCATATCGTACTCCAGCGAGATATTGTCAATGGAATAGCTAGCATCTTCAGCAGCTCTGATTACTCTACCGTAGTCGTTAAAAGTGAGTTCGTATTCTAACCTTGAAGGATGCTTGATAAAAAGGCATGTGGGAATCTAGTAATTCAAAGTCTAGGGGAACATAGAATCTGTTACCTAATGCGTCGGCAAAGGCCTGATCTTTTACGACAGTACCATCACCACTAGAAGCATCTACGTGCAATCTCAATGTGTTCTTATTACAAATACCTTGGTACTGTAAGTTTTCCCGCTCTTTATCCGTTCTCCAGAGATCCATGTAACAATAGTATACATCGCTATCGTCGATACTCAAAACCTCATTACCACTAATTTTAATAGCGATTTTCTTAACGATAGCACGACCTAAGTTCTGAACGGGCTCCCTGTTAACGTCGGTAGAAGTCAAAACAATCGTAAATGCTAGTCGGACAGTTCCTGGAACTAACACATCGTGTGCGCCGAGATTAGGAAAGCGAACCAGAAGCGTTTGATTCTGATCGATGGTACTAGGGTTATTAGTATTAGTAACAGACTGACGAATTGCCTTGACCCCTAATGGATCTCGAAGTCTACGTTGTGGGTTTAACTTGCGTCCCTATGTTTAATATAAAAATGACTGATTTTGAACATAATGACTTTGATCTAAGTACCTTTGGTGACTTTGATAACCCAATCGAAGATACTGATGAAACCAACTTTGGTGGCACGAATCTTAACGATGAAATTTTACAATCAACCGTCAGTGATTATTACGATGAATTAAAAGATGATAAAAATTATGTTACTCCAATAGGTCGTGAATATTCAAAGTTTGAGATAGATAGTAAAGGAATATTGCGACTGCGTGGCGCTCCGGATATTGAGCTTATGCATTCTCGTACTCGTAAGCCCCTAGCCTTGTCTACGATAGCCGCTAAAAAAGGCATCGGCTTTGTTCGTGATGAATTAGGTTTTGTAGACTACCGACGACTTTCCGCGAAGACTACTAAGGCTCTTCAGACTATGAGGAAAGAACTCGTTAATACAGATGATTTGGAAGCAGCCTCGATGGTGGCCTCGGACGGACTCGGAGAAATCTTAGATACCTATTACGATAATTCCACGTATTCAGAGTTCAGTATTCGGGAATTACGAGGTCTTGACAAGGCAATGCAAACTATGCGGGGAGAACTCATCAATACTATGGCCAAGCTATCCGAAATCGACAAGCATATAGCTTATGAGAAAACAAAACTCGAACAGGCGGGTGATGAATTCAGTAGACGCCGCGTAGCGGAAAGAATACGTAACTTAGAAGACGAAAGATCGGCCCATCTCGAAGCAGCTTCCAGTAATGGAAAGGCACTTCGTTCGCAAATCAGTCGTATTCGAGAAACTATCGATCAAGTCCTCAGCGATGACACTACACTGGCCGATAAAATTAAAACATTGTTCAGAGAACAGGGAATAACAATTGCCAGTATTTTAACCGCGTTAGGATTTATTATATCGACTTTGACTCTCTCGTTAACAGGTGGTAGCCGCTGATCACCGCCTAACGATAAAAATGGTATAAGAGAGTGGATAAAAAAGCATTTAAAAGCATTAGGTTCAGCACTGGGAAAGCTAGCTGAGAAAGCCGCGGCTGCACTTCCCGGTATAATAGGGAGTGTTGTTTCCTGGCTATTGAATTTATTAGCTAAGACCACCACTTGGCTTAGTCAAAACTTGTGGGGGTTGATCGTAGCAATTGCAGGGCTGTTGTACGTATTCGCTAAGAACTATTTAACCAAATCAGTTCGCTAAGAACTATTTAACCACCAAATCATGAGTAAACCAACCGAGACTCCACCTACTACAAGCGCTGTTTTTTCATCGATATGTTGTTGATTTTTGGCCACAATATGCGGTGACACTTGTGCATCAGTAGATGTTTGTGAAACATGTGGTGTTTGTGGCTTGACTATTCCCTTTTCGCCCGTGATCGTTTGCGTTATTAATTCGACGTTCATATCTGAATTTATACCTGGTTTTTGTTGATCGGTAGCGATAACAATTTTATTATTATAGCCTATCACTTGACCGATCTTAAGTTCCATATTACTCGGAGACATGTATAGTCCCGTTGCATAAACAAAGTCCACTTTGGATTGAGCGTACTGTAATGCATCTTGAAAACGTTTTTTAGACGATGGTATGTCAACTGGTGAATTAATGGCGTCCTCCACGTTTGAGACAAACTGTTTTTGCGCATCGAGCGCCGTCCCAGAACCGATAATGGACGTTCGTGTTTGCGATTGCGCACCGAGAATTGCCCATACATAAGTTCTTATCGATTCATTAACTCTTACAAATCCTGGGTTAGTAAAATTATTTTCCGTTTTATCATTAAGAAATTCATTCCAAGCGTCTCCAGGTGGTTGCTCAACCTTTTGGATGGTGAAAGCAACACCACCCTTAAAGTTCATACGATCATCTCTCCACTCGTTACTTGAGAGAGAAAAGCTCGGAAGGAGCCGACCCCTTTTCAGTAAATCGTCGCTGACTTCTTTAACAGAGTGTGCACCAGCGTATTGAATACCTAGACCATGGTTAACTCCACTCAGACGCCAATCTTTACTCGTAGAAACATTAAATTCATTACAAATACGTTCGAATGCCTTCTTATCGTACTGATTATTTGTGGAATTCCACGCTCGATCATGCGGTAATGGAGCACTAATTTCTTTAA
Organism: Haliotis cracherodii; assembly: GCF_022045235.1. NCBI lineage: Eukaryota > Metazoa > Mollusca > Gastropoda > Lepetellida > Haliotidae > Haliotis > Haliotis cracherodii. The sequence continues at coordinate 12,197,750 of NW_027266297.1, forward strand.
GTATACGTCTAATCTGATAGTACACGTGAAATGACATAACAGACTTATTCAGTTCAAATCCTGGAGCGTAAAGAGATACGCCACATCCCGTTGTGGCACACCATATGGCAAAGTTTAACTGATTCTGCCAAAATTGCATCGGATTGTGAAACCAATCGTGCACCATTTTATCGCTAGTTGCCGTGACTCTGTACTTTTCAAAGATATCGGGGAATTTACTATAATCGATTGATTAGTAATGTATCTCGATTTCATATTTAAGTTATGATATAGTATCATTGTATATTTAATATGTATGTTACACTCCCGGGAATAACAAATGGTCAGTCTATTGAACTGCTTCATACTATCGATAACTCGGATGGACAGCTCGAAGTAGCTATCTGTGATGTAACGTATTACCCACGGTGGACCAATATAAGTGCTGCGAGAGGTAATAATGAGATATTTAGAATAGATGACCAAAATAGAATTAATAGAATTATTACTATACCTGATGGGTATTACAGCGTAAGCTCACTCAATGATGAATTTTTTAGTTCTAATGATGAATTTCTTAATCCTATTGGAATAAGTCTCACACAAAATGAGGCGACTTAGACAGTGAAAATCTACAATGAAGGATCAAATATACTTATTGGTAGGAACTTAGCAATTACACTTGGATTGAATCGGGCAATAACATTACCACACGGCACAACAGTGATTGCAACGAATAACGTACCTGATTTAGTTCCCTATAAAGATTTGTTCATTCATCTTGATCAAATAAGCACGACGGATAATATTCAACTAGAAAGTCCTTCAACTCTGCTCAGAAGTGTTCCAGTGAAAGATGAAAAATGTAATAGTGGTAGAACGGAATCGTTCTCGTTATTACAATATAAAAAATTGAAGCGTGGTATTATTTCAGACCTCAAAATTTCTGTATTAGATGTAAAACACCAACCTGTACATATAGGATACTTAAGTGTAACACTCCATATTATAAATAATGGTTGATTCCATATTTAAGTTATGATATAGTATCATTGTATATTTGATATGTATGTTACACTCCTGGGAATAACAAATGGTCAGTCTATTCAACTGCTTCGTACTATCGATAACTCGGATGGACAACTCGAAGTAGCTCTATGCGATGTAACTTATTACCCGAGGTGGACCAATATAAATGCTACGAGAGGTTATAATAATGAGACAGAAATAAATGGTCAAAAATACATTATACCTGATGGGTATTACAGCGTATGCTCACTCAATGATGAATTTTTTAAGCCTAATGGAATTAGTCTAACACAAAATGAGTCAAATGGGTTACTGATTTTAAACGCTGGAAAAAAGGATGTAAAGCTTTACAGGAACTTAGCATACACACTTGGATGGGGAGGAGAAATAACAGTAATCAAGACATCAGATCAGGGACTCAATTTACCCGATTTAGTTCCCTATAAAGAGTTGTGCATCCATCTTGATGAAATAAGTACAACGGATAATATTCAACAAGAAAGTCCTTCAACTCTACTCAGAAGTGTTCCAGTGAAAGATGAAAAATACAATAGTGGTAGAACGGAATCTTTTTCAACATTACAATACAAAAAATTAAAGCGGGGTATTATTTCAGACCTCAAAATTTCTGTATTAGATGTAAAACACCAACCTGTACATATAGGATACTTAAGTGTAACACTCCATATTATAAATAATGGTTGATGCATCAGGCCCTGGAACGATAAGACAATGTAATACAATTGCGCTTTCCGATCTCGGAGACACGGAAGGATTCGGTAAACCCGGTACCAATGGTAACTTATACGCTTTACACTTACACGATAATGTATACAAGCGGAAAGAAGTTACATTCACGGGTAATCTAGAAGATTTAAGCGATGTCGACGTTAGTAGACTCCTTAAAACCACTCCGTACAATATTATTTACAACAGTGAGAATAAATGGACTATGGTCGAAGCAAACATCAAGTGGCTACTGAATATCGTCATTACCCCACTTTATGCGATGATGGGTAAGGGACATAATTTAACTAAGATAATAAATAGTGGCATCATACTCGCGGCCTATATCCCGTCAAAACGAAAAAGTGTGTTAGTCACTCCCCTGCCAGAAAAACCAGGTCATATGTTATAATGTCGTCCGGCAATCCAAAATGTTAGTTTAAATTTGGTTACAGAATTCGATGATATTAAAGTTAACTTGAGTGCAATACCTAATATTTCTACGCTTATTATTGAAGTCTTGTTCGGAGATGCACCGGTAGATGCCTTCGAAATATTACCAGGTCTATCGATTAAATGGCTCAAGAAACACGAGCGTCAATGTTGCAGTATTATTCATGTCGGAGCATCACCCGTTACAACCCTCGAGGGGGTTCAAATTATTAAAAGTGACAGAATTTCTCTTTCTAAGATATTCTTACCGTATAATATACATTTGATAAGGTTGATGTATACTATCAAAACATTTAAGCAAGACCAATTAAAGACTATTATATATTCGTAATATACACTATGAGTTTATATCCAGCGCTCGATGAAAAGATGGAAACTGTTGACGGATTTCGATTACATCAAATAAGCGACATAAAACATCGAATAGAAAAGGATAGGGAGTTGAGACTTGGATTGTATAAAAAGTATCGCAGAGCCGTGAATGCTCTGGACGGAGTTGACACCGCTCTTGTAGTGGCTGGCACGGGACTCGGTGTAGCCGGTGTCGGTTTACTATCAACTATAATCGCCGCGCCTATCGTGCTCGGCATGGAAATAACCGCCGGAGTCTCGGGACTGGCAGGAATAGCGATAAAATTCATTTCTCGTAGGTTGCAAAAGAAAGCATTAAAACACGATAGTATTCGGATACTCGCCGATGCAAAGTTGAACAGCATTGAGGATCATATTTCGACAGCAGTGGCCGATTGTAAGATATCCGAGGATGAGTTTCGTTTAGTGCTGTCGGAACTCACCAAATACAATGAAATGAAGCAGGAGATTCGATCAAATTCTCGTAAGACCAGTGGTATTAGCGAAGACGAGAAAAAAAAGTTCATAGAACAAGGGAGGCAACAAGCGCGTCAGTTATTCCGTGCCAAAACCAAAGAACTGGTTGGAGATTAAAAATGAATTGCTTACTATCTTTTGATCACATTTAGACAAATGCTTACATAAATATATAATAATGGAAAAAACTATTAAATGGAGAGAATTACCACAAGGTTTTTATTATATCAGTGATGTCAAACCAACCAAATACGGTAATCAATTGTTTCTTATCAATTTACAAGAAGAGTGTAGTTATATAGTCTGGTCTCCTAGTAAAATGAACGAAGAACTTAATAAAAATGTTGAATATCGCTTTATCGATAAAAATAATGAAGAATATTTTTATTACCATTTAGACTCATCTAAAGCAATGATTGGCCTAGATTGATTGATTGAGCTAGAGCCGAATCTCATGACTATCGTTGAATCGCATAATCATTTTGGCATAAAAAATTCCATCTGTAGTAGCAGTATAGGTATATGAATCTGGCTCCAGTGGAAGTGGTCCAGAACCATCATTACCTATACTACTGAAACGGTTTCAAGACAAAACAACATTCGTATCGTTTACAACTAAATCAACTCTCGCGTTTGTCATGCTGAGTGAGTGAGTGAAGGTTAACGCTGCTTTGACAGTATTTCAGTCGTATCACGCCGTGTCAGCTTGAATGCGGACGGACCGTCCGCTCTCCGAGCAGACGCCATCTCCACTCACATTAAAAAACATTATGTCTGGTGGGGTTTTTTTTCATGTTTTCATTTTTTAAGCTATACGTATTTCTGTCATCTACTAGGCCACGGAGCTTGTCGTTAGAAAATTAATATTGTTTATTAACTTGCCTTTGCATGTGTTTGTGACGGGTGCCACCGGTGCGGCAGGGTTAGCTCACCTTTTGGAGAACACCTGGTTTCATCGCTATTTGAAAGTGATTCATAAACACATGCTCATGATACAGTAGGAATCGTACAATTGACTCTGCTTTTAACAGAGATTTCTTGTGGCTGCGGAAATGGTTTTGTGGAAAGGTTTGATTTGCATCCCGCCCACTTCTACTGTTTGATTGTTTGCCAAGCTGTTCTTTACAAACGTCATATTATGCATTGTGACGAATACTGTAGATTACGTTTCCATTGTTCATGACGTCAACGGCGATTGTGCCGTCGATTGGACATGTTGTTTCTTCTGTCTGTATTTAACATACAAATGTGTGACTGGTGGCGTCTAAAATTCGGCTGTATGTAGTTTGTAGTGTAGTGATTATTAACCTCTGGTTGGTTTCATACACACTGGAGCATCAAGTCGTAATGGAATGTTGTTTTACCTAGTAAATTTTGGAGTTTTGTTTGTTTGTTGTTTGACGCCGCACTCAACAATATTCCAGCCATATGACGGCGGTCTGTAAATAATCGAGCCTGGACCAAACAATCCAGTCATTGATATAATCAGCATCGATCTGCGCAGTTGGGATACGGTGACATGCATCAACCAAGACCGCGAGCCTGACCACCCGATCCCATGAGTCGCCCGCCTCTTACGACAAGCTGGAATTGCTGAAGAGTGAAGACCAATTCTAACCCAGATCTTCATGGAGGAAACATTAATGACTGGGTTCTGAGGGCCTTTTCTGACCTTTTCTGACCCGGAATGTATTATCTTTTTTAGTTCAGTTTTCCAGCACCATACCCGTGCTTGCGGGCTTCACCATAGTCGTAAACGTTCGAGAGATGCCTCACTTCGAGCTTTCCTCCCACATTTATCTGAAACGCCGTGATATAACCGGAATACTGTTCAAAGTGGCGTTAAATCCAACTCACTCACTCACTAACTCAGACCCGGAATCCCCATATGGATATCACACAAAGGTCTCATACATAAAAATAACAATATACGGAATGATGTATAAATTAGGGTTGTCAATTATTTAAAATAATTGTTTGAATATGGTTCAAGGAAACATATTGAGAATGTACATGCTCATTTCCTCCGAAAACTACAAGTATTTTCCGTCGGAACAAAAATGCGATTGCCTCTTGTGTTATTTAAAAGGAGTAAACATATTTTCAAATGTTTATTCTGACTTTAAATAAGATATGCCAAGTTTGTTGTTAGATCCGAAATCAAAATGCAAATAGCTTTGAATTGAACATGGGATGGCAACGCCATTGAATTAACATTTTACGGACGCTTCAGTTAGACGTATTAAAAAAAACACGTTTGTGAAATGTGCCACGCACTGAAAAAGTGGAATTATTCATGAGCAATTGTATAGATACTGTCTTGTGTTGACAACTAGCATGAGTACATTTACAACTATAGCCATAAACAGTACATCAGCTCCCATGAAATAACATTGAAAGCATACTGGAAATCAATGAGCTGACGAATAATTTTAGCCAGCGGACGATCAAATTAAAATATGACCAGGTTGTTTGTTTCTCATGCCGAAATCTGCAACGTTCCAGTATTACCATGGCGATCTGTAACTAATTGGTTTTGGCAAAGCAAACCAGAGGGTAGAAGCATGATCAACATCCCCCGCTGTGGGATGAGGCGTTGGTTGGCATCACCTTTATAGATGCTTCATCCGCCTTGATGGCCGACTCACAGGGCTTCATTATCGTGATGAGGTTTTGAGGCAAGTCGTCGTATTCTTTGCGCGAATTCAAACTGAACCTCTCTTTCTCTCTCATACACGCACACACATACGCACGCACGCACGCACGCACGCACGCACACACACACACAGACACACACAGGCACATCGCGAGTCAATGGACGTTTGGAGGAATGAAGACTCCAGGGAACTGCCTTTGGGAGATAAAGTCCCGTGCTCAACACCACCCTTGAGCATCTGTTGGGTGAGCTTTTACGTCCTGTGTGGCAGCGTCCTGTTGAGCCACACGTTTGCGCGGCCCATGCAAGGGGCTACGACCAGGGCCCACTTGCACAGAACAATCTTAGTTACAATCAACTTTACAATCACCATACAATTGTCCTATTCCACTTGCACAAACCGATCTTAGCGCGATTGTAAAACGGCTTGGAGTTAAGATCGCGATCTTAGCTAAGATTGAAATCTTTAACTGTGGAGGTACGAATATTTTAAACTCGACTCCTGACTCCCAAACGGGCATAGTTTGCTGCGCATACAATAAGTGGAACCGGTAACGACACGCAACACGTACCTCCCCCCATCGCACTTTTCCCTATTATTTGAAGGAAACGATTACTAGAATGAAGGCATATATTCTTGTCGGCATTAATACTGTCGTGATTAAAGAATTGTTTTCTATTTCAACAATAGAAATACCTACTCATGTTCAACAAGAGAAATACCCATCATGTTTTTATTCAAAGTATTGAAATACGAATAAATAGTATTAAAATAAATAATAATAATATTTCCTAAAACCATAACGTGTAAATACATGATCGTCATCTATTTTTCGTAAAATCCTAAATAAATCCATGTTTTCGTTTCGTTGCTACAACAAAGGATGTTATGACTACCATTTCAAATCATAGAAAGACGGGAACTTTCAAAAACGCATAGACGGGAAATAAGAATGATGAATAATGTTTCGAGAAAGCAATAGTTAATATATATTCCCAAGGTATTAATTTTTTTTTTTTTTTTTTTTTAAATGTGAATTTTATTTTTGCTATTTATGGGATATTTTGCACAAAAATATCAAATGTTTCATCATGTATATTTGCTTGTTTGATGAATACTTGTATTTTTTCTTTTAAACTCTGATATTTAACCGCTCGTCCCCGTCCCATTTCATTTTACATTTAAACATGTATGATTTGCTCTTCAGCTTGTATTTATTTGTAGATCAATTTCATGATAAACTAAAGACAAAATAACTGACACGAATATGACCCCAAAAATATAGGGGAAGCTCAGCGATTCAACAACATTGATACACTGGGTAAGGTAGATTGTACTCTATCACAGCGATAGTACGTTCCCAGAGCTCTCTATACTACCGAGAGTGTAACGAAGATGTCACGCGCTGGGTAGGAGCTTGGTACGGGCTTCATGCTCCTCACAGCGATATTACGTTCTATCGCTGTGAGGAGCTTGCGTTCCCGGAGCTCTCTATACTATCGCTGCCACCAGTCAAAACTCCCCACTGTGAATAGGTGGCCACAACCATGCTTGGAGTTGAACTCGCAACCGAATGACCGTTATGTTTACAAACAAGTGATGACTGTCGTGACGCCGAATACACTTATCGCTGCTAAATTACTTTCTTCGTTTGTCAATTTGAATTTCTGTTTCATTAAAACTATCGTGTTATTGATATAGTAAGAATGTAAGGGAGAAGTTGGTTGATTTTCCGTTAGTCTGCAATCTCGAACCAATCTGATTATCAAAACAACAAAGTGAATTCATCTGGAAAACATGGTCAGTCGTAAACCTTTTCAAATTGAAATATGATGGCATTCCCAGAGACATAAAAAAAGTATAAACGTTACTACATATGGGGTTGGAGGGCAAATTTCAAGATTCTTGAAATGGCCGCGCCCACACTGGTGGCAGCGATGTTACCGAGAGTGTAACGAAGGTGTCACGCGCTGGGAAGGAGCTTGTACGGGCTTATACAAAGGGAACCACTCCCATCTAGAGTATAAACTAAGATTAGCTGCCCTTGATTTATCGAAAAGGTCACGGACGTTACAAATCGCTCGCGGAACGACTTAGGTTTTCCCTTGTTTAGCGAAAAGGTATGTTGTTTCACATTTCTTTCAGTATTGAGTCGGATGGGATTATTCCTTTTAGCTATCTCGATAGTCACGTGTTTAACTATGCTAATTAAGTTCTGCATACACGTTTATCATACTAGGTGCACTGTCCAATATTCGACCACACTCGCAGAAGTCCCGTGCTACACGCATGGCTCAGTATTGGAGTATTGGGGGTGTGTGCTCTTCTTGGACACAACATGCCGTTCGTTCACGACGTCGTCGGTAGATTCGAACCCGCCCATCAGACTTGAAGATTTGGCACCTACTCTCCTCGCTGAAGAGCACTCTTGCTGCCACCTCTGTACAGTCCTGGCCCATCTCAATCTGTGACGTCGGTATAGAAACATTAACGTCATGCTCTTGAAATGTAGATCGGCACGGAGACTATACAGGCGGAGTCGTCTAGCAACGGTCCTACTGCTGACTGGATGTCCAAGGCTTTTTGCGGATGATGACGTCACAGTTAGGAAGGACCCTTAAATACCGGTTTTCCTGTAGGGTCGTGACCTTGGGATGAGAGAGTACAATCCTGCTCATGTTTTATACCAGAATTTCATACGGGTAACCTCATGCACATTTACCATTTTTTAGTGATTAAATTCACTTTTCTCACAAATCACGTATAGCACGTGCACATGTTCACAGGGAATAGGTAAGTTGCATTCAAACTATGTGTTCCCAACTGTTTTCGTGCTGTTTGGCAAATTTGTTAAAAACTGACGACCATTATTTATTTGGTGGCGTTTCTTTTGCCCGCCAGTTTATCATGTATTAAGGTGGGGCACGGGTTCCCCAGTCGTCTAAGGCGCCGCGATTCGCTGTGCAGAGTTGCGTCCATTGGGTTCGCCAGAAACCTATGATTGTGGGTTCCCGGTTCGCCCCAATTATGTTTCTAGGTTTGTCAGCACCATACCCGTGCTCGTGGGTTTCACCGAAGTGGTAAACGTCTGAGACCTGCATCATCTCGGGCTTTCCCCAACATAAAGCTAACACGCCGCGATATAACTGGAATAATATTATAAGCGGCGTTAAACCAAACTCACTCACTTACTCATTTATTAGGAATAAACATTGTATTTACCGAGCCTAAATAAGTGTAGTCGTACCGACATGCGAGTCCAGAAGATATAGATGCTGATATGCATTCTGTGAAACCCCATTGTCTCGAACCCATGAGGACCAGACAAACAGTTCGACCTATCCCGGGTTCGACACATCCGACTTGACCGCATTACCGTCCGACCTTGCCATCAGAAAACAGAAAGTAAACGTACTGCCTCGTATATTATGTAAACAAAGAAATAATAACAGAAGCATTTGTCATATCTACATGCATTTTATGTATATTACAAGCTCATTGTGAGATCACATGACTCATAATGTTATGACAGGACTATATGTTGAGTTCGGGACAACCAGGAATTCGGAAAATCCGCTTTGACACATCTGCGTTAAAACAATGATAAGTATAGTAAGATTTTGTCGGAACTGGGATGAGTTCGGCACAACCAGTCATTCGACACACGCGAGTTGGAAACAACGAGTTCGACTGTCTGTCTAAACTTTTAATTAACCTTTCCCGCTATCCTAAACACAAACTCACTACAAATTATATGAAAAAAATATATATCTGAGAAACTCCCGGCTTTTACACCATGTTCTTATCAACGTTGTCGTTTGTTTTAAATTAAAGATTGTTCTGGGCTCACTTTTGGATTGTATTTTATATTTAGTAGATTTTTAAACAAGGGAACTTCATTTCTGGGACTAAATACTATTCTACGTGGTTGTTATTGGTAATATTGGCATCACATAAACTGAGGGGCAAAAGAAACTATACCTCTTGGTTGATTTTCAGTTGAAAATATCTTCTTAAGTTATGAAAAGAAATTAACTGTGCTAGGGCCTAATTAGCACTCAAAGACTTTTACATGGTTTTATCTTTGTAAACATTATTTTATTTAAAACTTTAAGAAATAACCCAAAAACATTTCGCTTGACGCACAACTGTTGATGGGTATCTTACACACCTTGTCTTTGAAAATCGATAAATCTGCCTTTTGGGGCACACATTTACAACATTTCAAATATGGTAGGGGTCACGTGGCTGCTAATTCATTTCTTACCCCAGTCTTCATTGAATCAGTTTATGTTTACACAAAATTACCCAGACACAGTTTACGTTTTACAAATTGTTGCAGGAATTAGCGATGGTTAAATAGACATAATGACTTTCAGTTTACAATTGCTTAGAAGAAAATCGGCATACGCTCCCCCCTTAGTTCATATCCTTAAACAAATGGGTAGGATTAATAAATATGATAAACTCATTTATATACTCTATCATTCATATGAAAAGAATAAGCCGAGACATACATCCACTCTTGGTCAGCCTTCTAGGACAGGCCGAATGGCGTCTTGTAGTTGCCTCCCCTTCTATTGATTTACCTACCTGGGACAGAAATAAGCGACCGGCGAGACCGCATCATGTTTCATATTTTTATATACACATACAAAACACTCCTCACAATACTGTTAGGGCCATCCATATTTGTATTTTTTCTCTTCTCCAACCCCGACCAGCACGAGAGCGGGCGGACGGAATTTAAAAAAAATGTTTTGCACTAATTGTGTTCTTATTTCATGTAATTTTAAAGGTTAGAACAATCGGTAACTGTCCTTAAATTAATTTATGACATAGGTGGAGTCGCTTTGCTTTGGAAACGATTTTTTAACAAATATAGCTGAAGAAAGATCAAGCCTACCTGGGTTTTTTTAGTGTGCAATTGGATTATTATTATTTTTATCTAATCTGGAAATAAATTTCCACAGCGGCGGCGATAGTCAACAGCCGCTTTCCGTCAAGCAATATTCCAGCAGATCCAGCCTTCGGTGTCCACATTTCACAACGTCTGAGGTACAATTAAGCATGCTCTTTCTACCAAGATTTGAAAGAGCGTCATACAACTCTTGCTCAAAAGTTGTTTGATCAAGGTTACAACATTCAAGGTCTTTCAATGGGAATTATGGTACACATGTGGAGGACATTTCCAAATGTGACGCATCAGTGACAAATATGATGTCTGATGCAATTCCCTATTTTGACTTGTAACATATATATTCACGTGTTTTGTTCATCAGATGAACAATTGACTTGCCTTTGCACGTGTTCGTGACGGGTGCCACCTGTGGGGCAGGATACGCTCACCCTTTTTCTCGAACACCTGCTATCATCATTATTTCATAATGAATCATAAGTACATACTTTTGATGTAGCAGGAATCGGACAATGGTTTAAGCAGATAGTTCTCCTGATTATGGGAAGGGTTTGGTCGCTTTTATATTTTATTCTTGTAGGTTACGGACATATGAGGTCACCTTTTGTCCAGAAGAACGCTCATAGATTTGAAAATCCACAGTACGCTGGATATGTCATTTTTATTATTGACAAAATTGGGAGTCTGTCCTTGAGATCCGAGCAACAAATGTAATAGCCGAACTAAAAAACGTTCTGCAAGAGTTGTTTCCACTTGGACCATGTGTCGACGATTTGTTTGATTTTACGAGCGTTTCAATCATAACGGTTTACGCAGTCAATATCATTTTATAATAGAACGTTGTGATAATACAAATATGTTAAGATGTTCACCGTTTCTGTTCTGTAACTGATATACGCATACAAAGACTAAAGAATAAATATTGTTAGAATTTACAGTCTTGGAAACACTTCCAACGTGATTTCCGCCAATGTAACACACACACAATAACTTTCATCCAGAGGATGAACGCGTTGCGAAGCCATTTTGTAACATACCCACCCACTGATGTCAGTACCACTACTGCCATAGGGCGACGGTATAACCCGGAAGGTGGAGGTGATATTTATGTAATATAATAATAGAAAACAACCATAACATGAAAAAAAGAGAGTAACATTTTCACAATGACTTCCTGAAACATTTGTTAATTATTACTTTCAAGGAACAAGAGGAATGATATTATTTTACAATTTTAACTGAATGAAATTGCATTAAAACTATTCTGTTGGCACATCATATATTGCATTGTCTCAGAGGTGAACGAACAACTATGACTGTGACACAATGACTGGACGGAAAGGTATAAACATGTTTTGTATATTTAACTGGTAAAGTTTTTAATATTTTTCCTAATCATTATTTTCAAGGTTATAGTTACATTGTTGTAATATTATTTTATAATGAACTAGATCAATGCAGATATTGTTAAAACTGAAACCCACAACGTTCTTGGTGGATAGTTTTTATATAACCATGAGCCAAACTGTTCCATGAGAGTTACCTCTCTCACGCTTAGCGTCCTGTATGTTTACTCCTGTAGACTGACAGGTCAGTTATTCATACAAAAGTGATCATACATCGCTGCACGGAAACTGCGTCAACGTTTCCCCGCCTGTCCTCGTGACAGAGCTACTTCCTTTAAACCATTGAGCACGACTAACACAAACGAGTTTAGTGTCATAATTTACAGTTAGTAATGTTTTAAAATAGTTTTTCATAATAATTAATGTATTTCGTATGTATACATGTCTTTATCCATACGGTTGCTTTTAAAGGTTTGGTTACATCTATTCCCAACTTTCACTTATCCCCCATGTAACTTGCTCAAACCAAACACAACTAAAGCAGGGCGCCGTGCAGTTATTATATCTTCCTGACGCGAAATATTGTATTAGTTTCGCTGCTACACTACCTCAAGTACCACCGTATCCAAACCATGGTGGCTACTATCGCTATATGTAAACACCATTGCTACTGCAACCGTTCTTATAGTACAAAACTACTGCTGATGCTACTACTGCTGGTGCTATTATAACTACTACTACTACTACTACTACTACTACTACCACTACTATTGCTACTATCAGCAGAACCACAAGCCACAATCTACAGAAGAAGAAATAATAGACCATTTGACATTCAGTCAATATATCCTATTTCTATAAAAAGTATATGAAATACATTCCAAGGTGGTTACATCAAGGACACTGCATACAACCATTTAGATGAAATTGCAAACCATGCTCGAAACGTAAATAACAGTAATTTCGAGCAGAAATATTTCATCTATCGACGTTGTTTGTTACAAAATCTTGTAGAGATCACAACGCTTGTATAGATCAATGTATGCTTCAAGTCACAACCTGTAATTTGTCAGTTAAAGGTACAATTGTTATTTTTGTTATTGTTGTTGTTGTTGTTGTTGTTCTGGGGCGGCTGTCTGTTAGCTTTATTCAACAATCGACATATATATGCCTTCATCAAACCTTGTTTCGTCTTCTATCCCCGTATATGGTGTCGTAGCTCACAACGCCGAACGTGTTACCGGCATCCGCGACGGCTGCCCTTGTGTGGTCGGCTTTTGTGTTGACGGCCTTTATCTTGAAATTCACGTTCACTGCTTCGTGAGAAATAACGACTTGTAAATGATCACGATACACACGTGAGTAGGTCTGCCTTATTTGGAAAGTATCCTTATAAGATTCACGTGCCGTGATAAGATGTGATTCTTCCTTTCTAGGTTAGTAGGATTAACTTGTGACTCATATCTAAAGATAATGAAATCTTTAACCTTTTATCAGGACATGACATAGACCGGACGATAGCTCCAAATTCTGTCAAACAGATAAACTCGATAATCCGGACAATTTGTCTGGATAGCGAGGGTCCACAATACGCAGAACACCTGTTAATTTGATGTTGTTACGTTTCCAGTTTGAAGAGCAGAACAGTTGTATGGTATGGTAAACGTTAAAGGTCTGATCAGAGATTTAATATAATTTATTTAAAATCTTTTGGAATGTGGAAAGAAAAATATCGAACATCTATAAGTTTGGCTGTGATATCTGGCGTTAAGTAACCAAAATGAATGTCTGCCAGACAGATTCAACCTAACATATAGATAACAGAACCAGAGGAAAATGGATTGTAGCAAACCGAGTGCTTCAGAGAAGCGAAGACTGGAGGGTTCACTCGTCACGACGAAGACCGGGTACGTGTGTGTGTGTGTGTGTGTGTGTGTGTGTGTGTGTGTGTGTGTGTGTATTATATTAATTAAATAAAAATTATACACGAACAAGTGCAAGTGATTGAATGTAATAAAGATATTAATTGGCCTAATCTGTATTTCCAGTAAATTAAACATTTGTAAAACATCGCAATAAGGCACTTTAATGTCTTAATTTGAACCACTGTGTCAGGAAAGTAGGCTGGCTACACTGTAAACCCATGTTATCAAGCAAAGGACATCCCTTAACACTAAGCGGGTGGTCAATAGTGTATCGATCTCCACACATAATGAAGCAAAGATCGATACAAAGCAGTGTTTTTCAATCAGTTTATTGACCTGGTATTAGGAAGATCAATGGCAGCCAGACTACCGAGAACACGAGTGTAGCTGCCATGGATTCATATGCGATACGTCCGGTGTGCAGTCGTGGATGGGATTTAAGTCAGTTGGCACGCTTTATAGGCAATGTATTCACCGGTGTCTACCACATTAATGTGTACCGTACAACCGCGAATAAACCACACACGAAGAGGTGGTAAGGTGAGATGAAATTGGGTTTAACGTCGCGTCCAAGATTATTGCATTTATGTAGCAACGAGCATGCACGTGTGTGTGTGTGTGTGTGTGTGTGTGTGTGGCTGCTTGTACCAGTCCGGACTGATTCGCGATTTATAGTGCTAGCTAACTGAGATACCTTACCGCAGTATAACATGGATACCCCACTCAAACACAGTATACTGACTCCGAGCCGACCAGTCCTTGTTTTAGCCGCTTAACGCCGAGCGCCAGACAGGGTAACAACAAGTACCATCTTACAGCGTCTTTTGGTATGACGCGGCCGGGGATCGAACTCTCAACCTTCTTGTCTCCGGGCGGACGTTCTACCACTAGACCATGGAGGCGGACCACAAGAAGAGAATTCAACGCCTACTTGAATACGCGCCTGCATGTGTTTAAACAAACACCTGCCTAGAATACAATACCCGTGCGGGTGCATGGGTTTCACTTTGTAAAGCGCTAAAGATGTGCTTGATATCAGTCTATCCACCCACATGACGCTGACACGCAGTTGACAACTCATTCACTTCACAGAGTATATACTAAGACGGATGTTTGGATGCCTGTGAGTGAGTTGAGTTTAACGCTGCTTTGAACAGTAAGCCAGTTATACCACGGCGTGTCAGCTTAATGTGGGAGGAAAGCCCGAAGTGATGCAGGTCTTAGGCGTTTACCATTTTAGTAAAATCCACGATCACGGGTATGGTGACCACGTGACTAAGTTGTGGGCGAAGAACCCCATAAAAGATAGGTTTGGACAAAAATATGACTGAATGATATTTTACGGGTACCAATGATGAACAAAACGTTTACGACGCTGCTATCCCGTATCACTTTAGTTAAAGACAGATTCAGAAACTTCCGAGACCCGTGAAGATCCGGTAGAGACGATAGGTCTTCAGGAACTGCTGCTTGCGACAACGGGATTGGGTGGTCAGGCTCGCTGACTTGGTTGATGTCGTATCCCAATTGCGTGTCAATCACAGGATTTTCTAGTCCAGACTCCCTTATTTACAGACCGTCGTCGTATAGTTGGAATTTTGCTGAGTGCAGCGTTAATCAATAACAAACAGAAACATCTGAGCTATAATTAGCGGCTTCAATGAGCTTGTGTCCGAGCTATTTGTATCAGTGGCAGTATCCATCAGAGGTGACCCGTGCTACAACTATTCACAATAGCAGCCATTGTGGACATCAAATACCCATTTTCTGTCCTCGGAAAGTATACACGGACAGGTATAAGCGATTGAAACAAACATGCTGCAATTCGAATGCATGACTTCACACGCGAATTTAATAGGGTGCATTTTTCAAAGGAGGGTAAAGTAACTTCCCTTCCACGTTGCAAAAAAAGAGGGAAACTATACAGTGGGGATTAGTTGGGATGACCCACTCATAAAAAAAAACAAAAAACACACGCCCTACACGATTATTAACATCATACCGCCCAAAATAGAAAGTCACAATCGTATTCTTCGGCCATTGGTCGGGCACAGTTTCCAAACGTCGAACACCTGCCTCTAATCAATGGTTGTGATGTTTTTTTGCGCACCTATATTTGGACCACATTGTTATATAGACCATAAAAACTACATATCGTGATCTGTCACCAAGGGATGATTTTAATCACCATGGCAACGGAACACAATGCGCATGTGTTACATAACGACTGTGCGTGAGTTCACCATTCGTCAGCCGAGATAAAGTCACGTGAAGGGAGACGGGGCGCATCACAAAAATCAATCGGTGACTCATACGAGTCTCTCTCGACATTCACCTTGGTATAGTTTCTCAATATCACTGCACATTATGCAATTGTGGTCACCTGGCAAGTGAATCTGTCGGACTTAACCGTGGCATCCAAATCCCCATATCATCTGGGTGCAAGAGAAACACAACATGAAATTGCATAGTTACCTGTCGAGAGGGGTCGTATCAAAATCTATTTTGTAAAATGACCTTTCAGTCGAATTTAATTGTGACATATATATTCATCATAACAGAGTTTTAGATTAGCGAACAACGTGGTAGGAAACTCAAATGCATAATCATTTGGGAAGAGGGCTCGTTTCAAATATGTATTTTCTGTTTTGAACATTCGTCTGCAATAAAAAATATGTATACAGGGAAAATGGGAAATGTGGAATACATATGAATGGATGAAATGTGTGTGCATTTGTTATGTCACTAATTCGTTAAAGCCCTATTTAGTAGTTTTCGGTTATCTCCACGTATCGTGTAAATAAGATTGAAGCAAGTATTTATTTATATGATAAAATTGTTCCTTTGTTGTTTTGAGACGGAGTCTATGGCTATATTACAGCCGGGGCGGTGTGGTAGCCTAGTGGTTAAAGCGTTCGCTCGTGACGGGTTCGTTCCCCACATGGGTGCAATGTGTGAAGCCTATTTCTGATGTCCCCTGCCGTGATAGTTCTGTAATGTTGATTTTTAAAGAGCGGCGTAATAATACTTACTCACTTTATCACAGCCGCTTGGAAATGAGCAAACCAGTGATTGATAGCATGAATAACATCCTATACCGGGGTATGTCTCACAATCATCCAAGTCATCAAGTCTTACCAGGAGCACCTAGGTGAGTGAGAGATTGAGTTGCACAACGCTTTGAACAGTATTTTTATGACGGCGTTGGAGCAATGCTTGAAGGGATGCAGGTGTCAGGCGTTTACCACTTTGGCGAAACCCACGAGCGGGGGCGAATCGGGATTCGAATAGGTTTCTGGTGTGTTGACATCCACGCAATTGGGAGTAATGACATGCAATTGAGATACGACATTAACCAAGCATGGGTTCCTGAAGACCTAGTCTAGCCCGAATCTTCAATCATTTAGGCTGCAATTTAGCTGGAATTTTGTTGAGTGAAGTGTTAAACAGCAACAACAAAAAACGACATATGCGAACTTATCTAAATCGTTTTTGTGGTATATGAAGTCAAAAACATGAAATGCTTGTTCAATCGAAATCTCGCGATGAAGGTAATACTAACATTATAAATATGCAACGCAGTATTTTATCTACACAATAGTCAATGGCTGCTTCACATTGCGAAAGCTGTGTATTAACCAGCAGGTATGCGGTTGCGCAACAGCCTCAGTCTAGCCTCTGAAAGCCGTGCATGTCAACCCATGCAAGTTATTCTTCTCGAAATTGAGCACACCCACTGTGTCCTGGTTTGTTGTCATGACATTAAAAAACACCAACCAAACAATACTCATCAGAAAATCGGCCTTGCGAATCAATGTTTGCCGTCCTCATTGTGTCTCCGCCAGGATCCGGCATGTTCCTTAAAAGTTGAAGCAGCTTTCAGATTGTTTGCACAGTTAGGGTGTGTCCATACCTGACGGAGTATATAAACCACCTATGGGCATACACGCTGATCTACGTGTATACGATGGATTGCTGAACGTGTTCTGTGAACTGGTGTTATCAAGGTAAAATCGAAACATGGAAGTTACACAATTATATTTTAGATGACAAGCGTGAATATCAGTATTGGAGAGATCCGGAAGAAGTTGACTTGGGCCCTGTCTTGCTATATAAACGCTAAGCTGGCTGCGCAAACCAATAGTGGACAAGTCCAGGGGGAAAGGCATTAAGGCAGAAAGAGTGACAGAGTGAGTGAGTGAGTGAGTGAGTGCGCTGCTTTTAACAATGATACAGTAAACAGTATATCGCGGAGATACCGGAATCGGGCTTCACACATGAGGGGAATCGACCAGGGGCCTTTGGCGTGACGAGCGAAAGTTTTAACCACTAGGCTACCAAACCGCCCCAGCTTTGGCTGTAGTTTGCAATGGTTAACCCGGATTCGAACACACATGCTAAAGATGACAAAACCAACCAGTAGTCCACATATACAAGCTTTGCGTTTATGTTGTTTAAATAAACACTAAATAATCGAGTCAGGACCAGACAATCTAGTGATTGACATTATGAGCATCGAAGCACGCTATCGGGATACGATGACATGCATCACCCAAGTTAGCGAGCCTGAACACCCGATCCCGTTAGTCGGCTCTCACGATAAGGAGTCTGGACCAGACAATCCAGTGATTGACATCATGAGCATCGAAGCACGCTATCGGGATACGATGACATGTATCACCCAAGTTAGCGAGCCTGACCACCCGATCCCGTTAGTCGCCTCTCACGATAAGAATAGTCGCCTCTTACGACAAGCATGGGTTGCTGAAGACCTATTCTACCCCGGATCATCACAGTTGTCAGATTTGTTGTACAACATAGTGGCAGGTGTACCCTTCAGGGGCATATTAACGCCTCTTCCCGGATGATGAATTAGGGAGTTAGGTTTTACGCCACTTCCCGTGTTATACCAGCCACCATAACCAGCGTACACCAGAATGGGCATCTCACATCGTTCCTATGTTAAGAAACGAACCTTAGTTTCCGGCGGGGCAAGCATACGTGATGAACAATTTGGAGTTACGTCCCTTTGAACCTCGGTCGAAACAAACCTAGAATGCTGATAAAATCCCCAAGAATTCTCCCGACGAAATAAAAAGAGAAAGAAACAAAAACATTAATATGGAATATCCAAAATAGTTAAGGAGAATAGCATGTTGGTATACTGCAACGTGACTGAATTCCACATGGGATATTAATTTCTGGGCGACTCCGTGACCCACCTGGTTGTTACTGGTCGGCCTCTAAGATGCAGTAATTGTGTCGTCTGTTGACTCCTAAAATCCCATAGGGTATTGGATATTGGATATTCCATGCAAAAAATGTCGGAAAATGTTGAAATATTAACTATTGCATTCTGCCTCTTTGCTGAGATGCAACGCGCAGGTGATGCCATGATGCCGGCGAAATCAGAAAGTCCCTCCGCGGGGGCCTTCCCCAAGGCAGATTCAGTTATCATAGGAAACTTGAATTCATTCAGCGCAGGCCGAATCGATAAAAGATCGCGTTAAAGCCTGAGGATATTCATAATGACATTCGAAAATTAATCGGAGTGCTATTTAGCACAGTTGTCTAAAATTGAGAAATAATACTTCTTTATTTTATCATAAATGTAGTGCATCAAATAAATACTTGCGAAAGAAGGGTTAATCGCTACAACCCTATAATAAATTGTCATAATTCACAGTCCAATTTAATTGTTCTGGGTATCTTTGTCACTGACGCAATTATTCTGCGTTCAGCTCCGAATTCAATTAAGCGCTGTCAATTCTAGGTAGCACAGGTTTATATTGAAAAAAATATAGTATATTTATCGCCGGACTGGAAGCCAATCAGAAGCCAGTCTTTTCCAGTCATGGAAGAATTATAGATATATGCTGACTGCATCAGACCTGATGGTCATTTCAAGGTCGACCATACAACTCATCGACTCAAATGGGGATCACGTGGTCACAATGGTCGGTAAAATAGGTATAGTATAAATGACAATATTCAAGTATAAACGGTGTATTATAATGTGAACTGATTGAATGTCATTTCGTATGATATAATCTGAGGAGCAAAAAAACCCATACCTCTCAGTTGATTGTATGAAAACATCCCAAGTTAGCGATATTATGTCCAAAACATGAACTGTAGTCAGTATACTTCTAAATTGATTTTTTTTTTAAAGTTTTATCAAAACGATTTGCTGATGGGTAACTTAGACATATTACCTCTAAAAATCAATACATTTGCTTTTTTACGGCACAAATTTATACCATTTCAAACCTGGTAGGGTCCTGGGGTTGCAAATTAATTTCTTACCCCAGTCTTCATTGGGTAAAAAGATATAATCAAATTTAACAGCAGTTCTTTTTATTCAACTTTCAATTGCATAAAAAACCAAACTCGATGTGCTTTCTTTTCCTACTCAATTTATGACAGAACTCACTGACGCATTAGCGATATGCTGTCCAAGACAGCAGGCTCATGGGCACACCAGTCGACAGATGCCGCAATTCGATGTACAGAGTTACGAATCCCAGATTCACCCTAATTATTTTACAGCATGGATTTGACCTTAGTGATAATAAGCATGCCTTAGTCACCTCGTTCGTTCGTCACTCCGAAAACCCTGGTTCGATTCCCCACATAGGTACAATGTGTGAAGCCCATTCATGGTGTCCCCCGCCGTGATTTTGCTGGAACATTGCTAAAACCGTAAAACACGCTTTCGATTCCCTAACATTTGAAACCATTCGCGCCGCCGTGAC
This sequence comes from Haliotis cracherodii, assembly GCF_022045235.1. Classification (NCBI taxonomy): domain Eukaryota; kingdom Metazoa; phylum Mollusca; class Gastropoda; order Lepetellida; family Haliotidae; genus Haliotis; species Haliotis cracherodii. Next base: position 12,218,366 of record NW_027266297.1, read on the forward strand.
ATTGCGGCAAAGTTACGAAAAGCGAGGTAAAATCATCCTCACTAATTCATGATGTCTGCGGGGGCGGTCGGGTAGCCTAGTGGTTAAAGCGTTCGCTCGTCGCGCCGCAGACCCGGGTTCGATTCCCGACATGGGTACAATGTGTGAAGGCCATTTCTGGTGTCCCCCGCCGTGATATAGCTGGAATATTGCTAAAAGTGGTGTAAAACTATACACTCACTCACTCACTCACGATGTCTGCCGATCCAAGTGTCGAGAACGATGACAAAGGACAAGTCTCTTGCAAATACAGATCAGGCATCTCAAAGCTTACCGTGTCAGGGATGGCCAGTCGTCTGATGCGCCGCAATTCGCGGGGCAGGGTTGTGTCCCTTAGTCGTGACAGGAACCTATAAACGTAGGTTTGAATACCGGTTCGTCCTGATTAGTGTCTAGGCTTGTCAGCACCCTATCACGTGGGCCTGTATCACTTCAGTCTTCGCTCTCAAACAGCCTGGCAGTTGAAATACTGTTGAAGGCGGTGTGAAATCAAACTCACTTATTCACTCAAATATATCACAGTAACATCACTCATAGTCGCAGAACCGCTACCCAAACCGTCCATTTTCCCTGAACCAGATCCTATTACTTTCAAAGACCTTAACATACCATCCTCTCACCCACATTCGGAAATTGTTTTTTTAAAATTTGATATGCTCCCCAACTTCATTGTCTGTTGCTGTGATGCTTTTAGACTGCAGCATCTGTGAATCAACAACATGCAAAAGGGTAACTCTCTTCCGCAATGTGATTCCATGTGGACTAACAGCGATTTAAGGAGGCGCTTTCCTGTGTTACCAGCATAAAAAAATAAGACCATTTATTTCGGTTTGGAAATACTCGGATGCATTCTCATAACAGATTTGTTTTGTTTTATTAAATGTGGATGCCAGTTTCCGTTGTAGGCTGACAATTAGTCCCAGAACTCGAATTATTTACAAATATAAATCGACAAATTACAAAATCAAATCCAAATGGGGCCCAGAACATTGCTATTAATGTCAGACTAGACCTGCTAAATCATTTTAGACTTGATTTGAATTACTTTTTTATTTTATTCTCTAGGGTCTGGGAGTAAGACTAATTCAGTTGACTTTGATTTCTTTATCAAATCACTTATAAAGCATACATAGAAAAAAAGGGGATTTTTATCTATAATCATGAACTGTGAGTTGTAGTGCAACTTATTTAGTTGGTTTAAAGCATAACTTGTCATGGATGTGTTATGGTAATGCTAGGATGGCACTCGTCTCAACTTATCGCATATGCACGGCCAGAATCAATATTGGAAGAGGGTTCACTAGTTTCACTATTTTCCACAAGACGTTCTGATGGACGTGACTCTTATATGAATGTTGAATATATGTATAACGATTGATTGAGTAGATGTTGAAGTCGGTCAATAAATCATAAAATCTGGATCAGGAAAACCAGTGGTTGATATCATAAGCAACGACCCAGGCCAATGGCAAACAATGAACCTGGTCGCATATTGTGACCACCCGATCCTCATTTTAGTTGGCTCATATACGACAAATATGGACCACTGGGGACCTCCGACAAACATAGGGCACTGAGGACCTACACCAAACATGGGACACTTGGGACCTACGACAAACATGGGACACTGAGGAGCACTGAGGACCTACGACAAACATGGGACACTGGGGACCTACACCAAACATGGGACACTTAGGAGCACTGAGGACCTACGACAAACATGGGACACTGGGGTCCTACGACAAACATGGGGCACTTAGGACCTACACCAAACATGGGACACTTAGGAGCACTGGGGACCTACGGCAAACATAGGACACTGAGGACCTACGACAAACATGGGACACTGGGGACCTTCGACAAACATGGGGCACTGGGGACCTACGACAAACATAGGACACTGAGAACCTACACCAAACATGGGACACTGAGAACCTACACCAAACATATGATACCGGGGACCTTGGACAAATATGGGACACTGAGGAGCACTGGGGACCTATGGCAAACATGGGACACTGGGGACCTTCGACAAATATGGGACACTGGGGACCTTCGACAAACATAGGACACTGGGGACCTTCGACAAACATAGGACCCTGGGGACCTACGAAAACATGGGACACTGGGGACCTACGACAAACATGGGACACTGAGGAGCACAGGGGACCTACACCAAACATGGGACACTTAGGAGCACTGAGGACCTACGACAAACATGGGACACTGAGGAGCACTGAGGACCTACGACAAACATGGGACACTGGGGACCTACACCAAACATCGGACACTGGGGACCTACACCAAACATGGGACACTTGGGAGCACTGGGGACCTACGGCAAACATAGGACACTGAGGACCTACGATAAACATGGGACACTGGGGACCTTCGACAAACATGGGGCACTGGGGACCTACGATAAACATAGGACACTGAGAACCTACTCCAAACATGGGACACTGAGAACCTACACCAAACATATGATACCGAGGACCTTGGACAAATATGGGGCACTGAGGAGCACTGGGGACCTATGGCAAACATGGGACACTGGGGACCTTCGACAAACATTGGACACTGGGGACCTTCGACAAACATGGGACACTGGGGACCTACGACAAACATGGGACACTGAGAACCTACACCGAACATGGGACACTGAGAACCTACACCAAACATATGATACCGGGGATCTTGGACAAATATCGGGCACTGAGGAGCACTGGGGACCTATGGCAAACATGGGACACTGGGGACCTTCGACAAATATGGGACACTGGGGACCTTCGACAAACATAGGACACTGGGGACCTTCGACAAACATAGGACCCTGGGGACCTACGAAAACATGGGACACTGGGGACCTACGAAAACATGGGACGCTGGGGAGCACAGGGGACCTACAACAAACATGGGACGCTGGGGAGCACTGTGGACCTAAACCAAACATGGGCCCCAGGGGAGCACAGGGGACCTACACCAAACATGGGCCACAGGGGAGCACAGGGGACCTAAGAAAACATAGGACACTGGGGAGCATGGTTGTCATGGTTGTTTGTTGGTATATTACTTGTTTATTAATTTACAATATGAAAATTTGTAAGCGCACACGGTAATTATGATAAAAGGTAATCACGGACTTTCATTGCCATGTCTATTTTGTTAACGTGACACACAGCAATCTTCCAGCTATATCACGACAATCTTAACATAACCTTTTAATAGCAAACTGTCAAATGTTATACTGACAATAGAATTGTGTATTTTTTTGGAAGAAGAATGGTTTATATGTGTTAGCTAATAACCAGTAGAGTTACACATTTTACAAATATCAATTCTAAAATATTGTGTGCGTGTTAGCGTGCGAGCGTGCGTTTGTGTGTGTGATTTTGTTCTGACAAGAACAGTTGAGCAATTACACGCGCAGTTGTCTCCCCTTGACCCCACACGTGATAGCGATAAAGTTCAGCTGATCGGGTCATCTAGATATATGATATTATATTAATCTACGTTGCATCGTAATCTCGAAATGGCAGACGAACCAAGAACAGATTAATCTATGATCAAGTGTGTGAACAAACATTGACCGTCGCAGACCAAAACTCTACTCGCCTTTTGGATTAACATTTTATACAAGCCGGACATTGCGAATCGAATATCAGCGCGCTGACCACGCAACCCGACACTCCCTAGTGTTACTGTCTGCCAAGTGGGATTCGAACAAAGAGTAATCGGACACCTGATTGGTCACTCCGGCCCTCTTGATCCTTCCGGGGATCATTCCACGCGTGCAGGTTCAGCGTAATTCCAGAACATGACTCTGCATGGCGTGATACAGCCCGCGACAAATTAAATACTGAGGAAATATTATGCAACTAAATTTAAAGAGGTTTTCAGGTTACAAAACTCATAATCATGTGTGTATTACAAAATATCCGTGATACCTATAGTATATTTATTCATTAAGATGTTTTAACTCAATAAATGAAACTTTAACGATGACGTCACTTTGTTCAGCAGGGCAAATTAGTTGACATGTCCTAAGGCTGGTCAACCAATGTTAAACTGGGTTATACGTTGATCGACACGGAGTCGCCAGACTTGTCCAGAGTTTTTAAAGCTACCCAAGCATTCACAATAAAATACATTCATCAGAATTATCCATAACGCTATCAAACAGCCATCGCTATGATCCCTCTGTGTCTTGTGGGAATATTACGTATCCAGTCTTTGACACCACCCCGCTCCCCCTTCCGTCGGAGGATGTGGAGCAGTATCGAGTTGGGGGTGGTGGAGACAGAAAGTAGGTCACTGGAACAACGAACTCCCTGATCGCGTCAGTTGATGGCGTCATGAAAATAGTTGTGGTTTGGCTTTCAGAGACCGAGAGATGGTCCTACTTTGACTGTCAGCGGTTGTCACCCTGACGTATTGTGTGCGCCCGTTTCGCTTGGTTACCCAAGCAGTAGTGTTTACGATATAGTTTTACCACAATAGTCTAAAATACGCTATCGTTGCTCCTGTGTACGGCTTTGAAGAGGTGATAACAGTAACTCAGGGTCATGTGGGTTTGCGACAACACGATAAAACTCAGGTTTCATAAGAGTAATACTCACACGGCTTCTGTCTTCTATCTCGTTAGCGCATGCCACAGCGTCACATTGGCAGCCCTAGGGAGTGTGATTCAAACGGAGACCGCATATTATTATTTACCTATAATTATCATATCTGATCCAAGACGTCTGTGGGTTAATAACATGCACAAATAAAGAATTCAATAAGTACCAAACTGAATGCCTTAGTTTTCGCTTTGTGGAACGCGGCCAAGATCGTGAATCAAAATCTCTCTGTAAGAAAGAATTAGCCACACCAAGTGTACGTATTATGGGGTAGCATATATTTTCGCTGTCAAATGTATTTATAATTTATATTGTTAATGACCCATCCTCAAAATTATACAATCCCCCTTCCCCCAACATATACCTACATCCTTGCCGTCTTGTCCGCCTCCATGGTCAAGTGACAGAGCGTCCGCCCGGAGGGAGAGGAAAGGGTTCGAAGGGTTCGAACCTCGTCCACGTCATGCCAAAAGACGATAAAAGATGGTACTTCTTGTTACCCTGCCTGGCGCTCGGCATTAAGGGGCTAAAACAAGGACTGGTCGGCTCGGAGTCCGTATACTGCGTTTGAATGGGTATTCGTGTTAAACTGCGACATGGTATCTCATTGGCTAGCACTATGAATCGGCATCAGTCAGGACTAGTACAAGTAGTCACACACACGTGCATGCACGTCGCTATATAAGTGCAATAATCTTGGACGCGACGATAAACCCCATTTCACCGGGGTCTCCTCACTCTGCCAACACCTATTGTTTGGATTAGGTGATTTCACCTCACCTTACCGTTTCACTTTCAGGCCCATTTTAAAAAAAACATATAACAATCACCCCAATTACATTTTCATTTTTTTGCATATATGTGTAGACCATTTTCATGCATTTCTTGAAATGCTGAATAAAATATATTGAAAAAATATATACACGCACTGTGTATATGTACACAGCCATTTATAAAGAGTGCGTGTTTTATTTCATTGGTAACCAAATAAACACGACACATTTTGTTATAGGGGCTTATCACGACTTATTGGTTTTGTAACTCTGAACAATAGGATTCGAGTCGGTGGGAGCACACACACACACACACACACACACACACACACACACACACACACCCTCCCCAAAACCTCATGTTATTATGGTTATTTTAAATATTTTTATTAACTTTATTTATTTACTAGTGTCTGATAGTCTAACGTCCTCATAGAGGAAATTAATAACCAACCGATTTGTTTAATCAGTTATACCTTTCCATCCGCGTCACTATCGGTTTTGTATAAAGGTTTTAGAGTAATGCGGGCTAATAGTAGCATAACTCCCCGAAACATGCGAAGCATTGTACGATTCAATACGTATATCACATCGGTTATAAATGCAGCGCTATATCTCACCTTTACTATTCAATATAAAACAAGAATGATAATAATTATATGCATATTTATAACGCGCCTAATCCACACACTAAAGCATGCTCTAAGCTACATTATTGCCCCGGTCAGTGGATCAGGGTACACTCAATTTTCATTATTTTCTCCCTGGGGAATATGCATCTCCAAGCTGCCTTTGAGGCGCGAGAATATTACTAGTCACATTACCATCCTACCGGTTACCCATTCATTGCTCGGTGAACAGGCAGCTTTCTGACAAAGTCGCTTGCCTAAGGAGACACCAAATCTGTTACAAGTGTGTGGGGCAGGACTGAAGACCAAGACGATCTCGGGAGTCAAGTTGCTGGTCGCTCACCCATCCACGACCAACATATTGCTCAACTTGTGAACTGGTGCGCTGTACATATGACCACGTGCCTACACACGTAACTCTTTAACACACCCTCGTGGATATGTCACGTTTGATCAGTCTTTCCAATGCTGACCCTTTCTCTACGATACTCTTGGGTTCTGTATCATCTTTTCAATTGAAACGCACATGAACATAATTCATGTTTGTCGGTCTCGCGGTCGGTCCACGTCGCCTATTCGCGCGAGTCGCCATCTTTGGTGTTGCCTCTTAGGTCCGCGTGTATGACGGCCTTTCAACATGGCGCCTTGTTTTGTCCCGTTATAGGCGTATTCGACATGAGCTCGAATAGCTCGTGACTCACGATATCTCTGCGAGGTACACGTTATGCGTGTAGATTTTAGTGGGGTGCGCTGCCCACGATTTCTTTCTTTTTCGTGACTTGGGGGGAAAAGGAAGGGTTAATGATATGTTTCCAGCCGGTCATGCTCTCACGGCGTTTCTATCGTTTCCAAACCGGTAAATAATGTAGTTTGTTGCAGACTTTGCAAGATCCCTAATTTATTATGAAATCAGCTTATTTGGCTCGATTCAGTATCACGAAAAATAAGCAAGACCTTTAATCGAAATAAACATACCGTTTTAAACCGTTATTAGTAAAGCCAGTTTCTATGTTCAAAAGGTTCACATCAGTTAATACATTCGGCACAACTGCTTAGTATCTAACTACACCATAATTCTCTCATTGATATGATTAATTTGACTGGACGTCTATTTGTAACAACGTGCCTCTCAAATCGGGCTGAAAAGGAAGTTGTAGTACCGAATGGATCCATGGTATGTCATCACAGTATGGAAATATACTAACCTGTATAATCGAGGATGAGACAAATGCAAAATGGCATGAACCTATCTTATTCATTAAGTCTCTGACCCCATGGGAATTCCTGAGAACAGTTGATCTCCAGTAGATATACTTGTAGTGAGTGAGTGAGTTGGGTTTTACGCCGCTTTCAACATTATTCCAGTTATATCGCGGCGTGGCAGCTTAATGTGGGAGGAAAGCCCGAAGTGATGCAGGTCTCAGACGTTTACCACTTCGGTGAAACCCACGAGCACGGGTATGGTGCGGACAAACCTAGAAACATAATCGGGGCGAACCGGGATTCGAACCCACAATCATAGGTTTCTGGCGTGCCCAAGGGACGCAACTCTGCACAGCGAACCGCGGTGCCTTAGACGACTGGGCCACACGTGCACCCAGATATACTTGTAAGAGCCGACCAAAGAGTATTGGGTGTTCAGATTCGGTGGCTGGCTGTTTGTCTGTCGATGACGTGGATCGTTGTTCATGGTTTCAGTCACCGGTTAGCCTAGACCACCCATACTATATCCAGACTGAAATACTGCTGACTAGAATAAAACCCATACATGAACACATACACATACGGGGTAGTACATCTGTGTTCAACTTAGGTCAAATACGTACACTGATGTCAGCCCATGTTACAGATGGTTGTGCAAGCACCAACAACATTTAACAGTATCTTAGAGCATCTCTGTGCACAATCGCAAGGACTGTTACATACACAACGACACCCGTTAACCTTAAAGGAAAACATCGAGCGATACTCACAGGCTGGAAGACTTTAAAATAACACCATATTAAATGTCCCGTTGTTACATACACAATGACACCCGTTAACCTTAAAGGAAAACATCGAGCGATACCCACAGGCTGGAAGACTTTAAATATCACCAAATAAAATGTCCCGGTGTTACATACACTATGACACCCATAAACCTTAAAGGAAGACATCCGGCGATACCCAAAGGTATCACAATTCTCTGCATACGATACATGCAAGTGTTATGACGATCGCTACAACATCTTGATTGAACGTATCTCGCGAAACAAGGACTAATGGGTAGACACACCTCTGGCGCTAAAACAAGCACAATTATATAAACCTCGTTTTGGCGTTAAGCAGTATACGTGGAATGTTTGTTTTGTTTTCCTCCACACTGAGCAAGGATCCACGCCGTCGGGGTACGATCACACGCTATCGACCAAGTCACCGAACCTAGCCACCCGATCCCTTTTGTAGCCTGTTACGGTTTGGTCGTTCGTTGTTTAACGCCGCACTCAGCAATATTCCAGCTATATGATGGCGGTCTTTGAATAGTGAAGTCTGGACCAGACAAGCCAGTGATCGATATCATGCATATGAGCATCGATCCACGCAACTGGGATACGATGACATACATCAACCAAGTCAGCAAGCGACCCGTGAAGATTCCGGGTTAGAATTGGTCTTCAGCAACCAATACTTGCCGTAAAAGGCGACTATGCTTGTCGTAAAAGGCGACTAACGGGATCGGGTGGTCAGGCTCGCTGACTTGGTTGATACATGTCATCGATCCCAATTGCGTGGATCGATGCTCATGATGCCAATCACTGGATTGTCTGGTCCAGACTCGATTAATTTACAGACCGCCGTCATATAGCTGGAATATTGCTGAGTGCGGCGTTGAACAACAAACAAAGAAGAACAAAGAAGTCAGCAAGCATGACCACCCGATCCCGTTTTAGTCGCCTATTCACGACATGCATGGGTTGCTGAAGACCTATTCTGCCCCGGATCTTCACGGGTGTCGCCTGTTACGACTAACGTAAGTTGTTGGTAACCAATTCTAACCCAGTGCTTGGAATAAGCACTCGATGGCTAACCTTAAAAAACACGTGTTCATCTGCGACGGCATGGGGCGTTGCTTGTACTATCAACCACTAATTTGTTCCAGAATCGATTGTTTACAGGCCGCCGTAATGTAGATGACATAGTGTTCACTGCGGCGTTGAACAACATCCATACATTTATCCACCCAAATGAAACATTTTTGTCAGAAAGGCTCTTGTGAAATACATGCTCTGGAAACCCTGAAACCATATAAATTTGACACCAGCAACGAATACATCAATTAGGCTATAAAAAATCCTGTCATTGTGGAGGTGTGACAGCCTGGAAAGGGTGGGGGAGCTTTAATACGGGTGGTTCTGTTATGTCGGGTAGATCCGAGTTGGGCAATCGTAAGCACAGATCCCGAAATTTCAACCTCGTATTTTGCAATCCACCATCGCTGTTGGTACAATCACGTGCCACCCCGACATTTGACACCTTTCACGGTGTTGGCGTGGGCGGGTCAGAATTTCGATAAGAGTTTTGATTATATCTCGGGACAACAACTCTATACATTATGACCTCAAAAGTGACAATGAGCTGTCTCTAAACCGTGTGCCCTCTTGTGGTTGAACTTCAGTTTGTTGTTATTGTATCGCTTTCACCAGCCTCCTCTGTGTGAACGAAATACGTCACATGTCACGTGACACGGACAACGCGAACACGCTTGAACTGTGATCCCAACATCGCGGTGTCAAGGCAGGGTAAGAAGTCTGTGTCGCGTGCGTCAGTGAAATATATTTGCTTAATAATTACGTTGTAAGAATCATTCAAATTATTTTTTTCGTATCTCCACATCATAGCGAAGTACTCTTAACGTCACGAATGCCATATTACCAACATATTTGTTCACCTCACACTTTGAGAGTACTGACAAAATGAACGAAATCAAACTATTTCTATGTTTAGCGTGACACTACTCTGTGGCATTGAGAAATCTAACCACAAATGGCAGTCAATTGACATCGTATGGTAAATATAAGCTATCGAGAATACAATTAAATCCCAGAAAGGGAAATCTTGATAAAACAGTACACTAAATGTACATCGCAAAATGTTAAAAGGTCTTTTTCGGGTCTGTCTATAAGAAGAGTCTTTCATAACTGTGTGCGTCATAAGGGTCCTTTTTCAAAATCACGTGGCCAAGAAAAGGTGACACGTCTGGATTGACACTGAAACATATTTGTGAGAATATAAGTGTGACCTTACTTCATTGTTACAGAATAAATAGAGAATACTCAACGGTAGCGAAGGGACGAAGGATTAATGCATCCGGAGATGCAGGAGAGGAAAGATGGTCTATTAATGGTAGTAATACAAACTGTTTCTAAAAGAATACGTGGAAGGCCATGTTGTGACGGGTGTAATATTACCCTTCGCCTTTTTAGTCGTAGCTATGTTGCAGTTGTAGCAGATGTGGTCGTAACAGTCGCAGCAACAGCGGTAGTGTGTAGTCGTTGGCATACTGGCAGAGATGCAGTAGATGTGTGGCAGTGTGTGGGAGTAGTAGGCATTGTAGTAGTAGTAGTAGAAGCAGCAGTAGTGGTAGTAGTAGCAGTAGTAGTAGTAGTCGCTGCAGTAGTAATAGTAATAGTACTGAAGTAGTAGTAGTAGTCGCTGCAGTATAAATAGTAGCAGTAGTAGTAGTAGCAGTAGTAATAGTAGCAATAGTAGCAGTAGTCATAGCATCAGCGGGTGTGGTGGTAGTAGTAGACATTGTAGATGCAGATGACAGTAGCAGTAGCAGTGGCAGTATTAATTGTAGTAGCAGCAAATGCTGTAGTAGTAGCAACAGCAATGGCAGTAGTAATAGTGGCAGAATGGAAGTAGTAGTAGTAGTAGTAGTAGTGAGTGAGTTGGGTTTAACGCCGCCTTTAACACTATTCCAGTTATATCGCGGCGTGTCAGCTTAATGTGGGAGGAAAGCCCGAAGTGATGCAGGTCACAGACGTTTACCAATTCGGTTAGTAGTAGTAGTAGTAGTAATAGTAGTAGTAGTAGTAGTAGTAGTAGTAGTAGTAGTAGCAACAATGGCTGTAGTAGTCGTGGTCGCAGCAGCAACAATGGGAGTAGTAGTAGTTGTAGCGGTAGCAGTAGCAGCAATGGGAGTAGTAGTAGTAGCAGCAGCAGCAGCAACAATTGCACTAGTCGTGGTAGCAGTAGCAGGAGAGAGAGAGAGAGAGTATGCAGGAACCATGGGTGGTAGCAATATGTGTGTGGACCGAGGGTGGCATATCGATATGTATGGACCACGCACACACACACACACACACACACACACGCACGCACGCACACACACGCACGCACGCACACACACACACACACGCACACACACACTAGTCTTTATGTAATCTGTCTCTCCCTCCCCACATAACCCATGGGTGGTAGATGGACAGGCATTATCGATCGCAAATATGGACACTTGGGCTACTTGTTCTACCGTTACGTGGCCATACGTCGTTGTACACGTGAGCTGCCAGAGAGAAACATCACGCAAGAGATATAAATCAAGGCTGTTGAAGATCAATTGTCGCAACTGAATCACAGCCAAGTCCTAGCCACATGTTTCGTTGCGTGGCTTCAGGAGCGTGTTCATAACGTTCTTCCGAGCTGCGTCTAGCGTTCCTGCTGAAGGGGTGACGGCATTTCCTGACCCAGCTAACGCAGACGGACATTGTACGATAACTACAGCCACGTACCATTGCAACCGAGTGCCCTATGACACCTGTTACTAATTGATTGCGTTTATAGACAGACAGACAGACAGACAGATTGTTTATTTGAGTCTCACCTCGCAGAAATAATTACATAAATACATATAAAAGGACATAAAAGTGAGCCACCCGTTAAGGGTTACGAGAGACTTAAAATGTATCACAGTATGTACATGTTAAACATATTGGTGTAAAAGGGGTATGACAATAAACTACCCGTAACTAGCCATATAAAATATCTTTTCTTCGTTGGAGAATTAAAAAGCAGGTTTTGGCTGTAAAATATACATAATATTTAAAAAGTACAATAAGTTTATCCGTATTGCATAACTCTAGAAAGTTAGGATAGCTAAAACTCACCTTTTCGTATAAACTTTCACGCAAATCATCGTACACAGGGCAATCAAGTAATACATGACATTCATCTTCAATACTTTCCTTACTGAAAACAGTGAATCATTCCTTACGTAATCGTGACATCGGTGATGAAACTTGACAAAGACTTACACTCTTGTAAATTTCATTTATATTTCAATAATATGGCAGGTTACAGATCATCTGGGGATCTTTTTTGATATAGGTTATAATTTCTTCTCTCATAGGTTCAAAAATGTACTTTTTCATTTAATCATGAATATTTTAACGACCACAGAATGTGTTTAATTTAACCACTGTCGACATACCCTCAATAAATCACTCATGACGCATGAACACGAAATTCCGAAACCTCCGCACGGCGGTAGCGGCAGCAAATGTGCAAGGCACAGCAAAGAGCACAGTAACACGGCCTGGTACGCAGATATGCTTGCGGTGCAATTTTGGATGATTTCTTTTACGCAAAATAATAATTCAATCGGATTGAAAAAGCAAACAGAGTAAAATAGACTTGGTCCTGCTTTTCCTTATGTACTATCTCCCGAGATGAAAATCTGTCAATCCTAATGAAATTGTTATGTTGGATGTAAAATAAAATGGGTGCCAGCTTTTAACGTCAAGACCTTCAAGCCATTCTATGCTGGTTGGATTAAAGATTAGTTTATTACCGATACCGACCCACAACTAAACCATAGACACAGACGGGACTTAAAAAGCGTGATTTGGGGTCGTTTGGATAACAATAGACACTTAAAGGTTGCATGCTAAGGCACAAAATCACCCAACGACACTGAAGCGAGGGCGCGTCGTTCATTCGACCATTCTGAACAATGGGTTACTCTTTTGTTCCCAATGTAATTATTTCTAAACAGGCTGTGGCGGCACTGCAGTGGTGCTAGACGCTGACGTGGTTGCACGCCATTTGCTGTCGACCATCGGCTAGCGTTAAGGTCACAACAGTTAAAGGCTCTCTCGCTGATCACGTAAATGGGAATTTATCGAAGCGCGTGTAAAGGAGAAGGTGACGCTTACATACGTAATGAGTTAAATTACACCCATTGACCAATCACTTTGCGTGTTTGACATTTTATGTACACTTCTAGTTGAAACAACAACCCCAAGAACAAATTTCTGATAGTGTTCAATTTATAGGGGAGCCCTTTTCCTGGCTATAGGTCTTGTCGACATGATAAATGTTTTGTGTGAAACTGTGGGTATTGTCTCGGTATAATTAGTGGGTGAATATGGTTTTACGCCACTTTTAGCAATATTCCAGCAATATCACGGCGGGGGACACCAGAAATGGGCTTCACACATTGTACCCATGACGGGAATCGAACCCGGGTCTTCGGCGTGACGAGCGAACGCTTTAACCACAAGGCTACCCGACCGCCCCTTCGGTGTAATTACATCGTAACATACAGTGTATTGTACTCCAGCCTAAAGGACGTACGGAATAAATTCTGTCTGTCTATTTCTGTCCGTGGATTTTCAGATGAATAAAATGGGTTTTGGATGGCTTGAATAAAAAATGTTAGTTATATTAAACGTCTGTAGGCCTGTCCCCTTTATGCCTACTATTACAATTACCAACATAAATCTTTCTTTATGAGTAAAGTGCTTTTAATTCTTAATTTTCACGAGGGTTTGGAAAATATTGCTTGTTCATTTCGAGAATAATGGTCTTGGGTATGTTTCACAATGCCGGAATATGCCTATCTAATGGCAAGAACACATGGCATGAAACAGGTCTAAGTGTTTCACAAGGTGAAATGTTCCATCGACCACCCCGACTGCCACTGGAGCAGGGTCACGGCAGGTGGCCTTACCACTGGCTGCCACATAGTCTGTCTTACAGACCCTGATACATTTATATCAACTACAGCCCATGCAAGTCTATAATGTTTGGCAAGTCTAGATTACTGCAGTATCTGAAAATGAAGAGAATCACTGGGCTCCCTTTTTATTAGATTTTTATTTTCTGTATGATATGTTCATTTCAGAGACTATATGTTAGTCTAGCTGCCACAGTGTTACATGCGAGCCTAGCTTGTTGAAAGTACATGGGTGGGGCTTCATGTGTGTGTGTGTGTGTGTGTGTGTGTGTGGTGGTGGTGGTGGTGGTGGTGGTGGTGATGATGATGATGATGATGATGATGATGATGATGATGATGATGATGATGGTGGTGGTGATGATGATAATAATAATTGTGATGATGATGATGATGATGATTATGGGATGATGATGATGATGATAGCTCAAAAGGTATATTTTACACGTATTTGTCATGTCCTAATTAAGTCAATCTCATTCAAATAAGATCTTATAGTTCTCGTTACTACCAAGATCTGATTTGAATTATATAAGTATACATGTATTAATATCTGACCCATGAACGTACTTTTGACGGTTATACTTGTACTTTTATAAAATATGTGGCTTATTCAGCCGATAATATATGTACACATCATAGTTGTAAATGTTTGCAAAACAAACACCACAGCTCCAATCCGTGTCTATAAATCACAGCACATTTTCAAGGGCCCTCAGCGACGCATTGGGCCCTGGCCTGGTGTCACCCTAGCCGTTCATGTAACGTTACCCTTGCTGGTCGTTTCACCCCGGCTGCTGTGGGTATAAGTATACAGGGCCTTTGTCCTGTTCTCACGTTTCTGTCGAGTGTCGTGTCTCAAACCAGCGTTGTCATGAATTATTGCGTGCTGGGGAATGTCCTAATGTAAAGTCAACAGTGCTTCTTACGTTCGTTAATCGGGGTCCTTTCCGCTACATGATCCCATTCGTCACCACTCGCCCCTTTCCGCAACATGACTAGTATGTTTTCGTCCCCATTCGTCACCACTCGCCCCTTTCCGCAACATGACTATGTTTTCGTCCCCATTCGTCACCACTCGCCCCTTTCCGCAACATGACTATGTTTTCGTCCACATTCGTCACCACTCGCCCCTTTCCGCAACATGACTATGTTTTCGTCCCCATTCGTCAACACTCGCCCCTTTCCGCAACAATACTATGTTTTCGTCCCCATTCGTCAACACTTGCCCCTTTCCGCAACATGACTATATGTTTTCGTCCCCATTCGTCAACACTCGCCCCTTTCCGCAACATGACTATGTTTTCGTCCACATTCGTCACCACTCGCCCCTTTCCGCAACATGACTATGTTTTCGTCCACATTCGTCACCACTCGCCCCTTTCCGCAACATGACTATATGTTTTCGTCCCCATTCGTCAACACTCGCCCCTTTCCGCAACATGACTATATGTTTTCGTCCACATTCGTCAACACTCGCCCCTTTCCGCAACATGACTATGTTTTCGTCCACATTCGTCAACACTCGCCCCTTTCCGCAACATGATTATGTTTTCGTCCCCATTCGTCACCACTCGCCCCTTTCCGCAACACGACTATGTTTTCGTCCCCATTCGTCAACACTCGCCCCTTTCCGCAACATGACTATGTTTTCGTCCCCATTCGTCATCACTCGCATCTTTTCCTAACCTACACAATAACTTATCTCGGAATATACCGTGAGTTGGTCTTCCATAATCAGCTCTTGCGACAAGCGTGGGGAACTTGGGACCTTTAATTTTCTACTTTGTAATGCCAACGGGTTATATAGGCATGGAGGCAATGCGGCTGATATAGGTTAAAGTTTGGCGTAGGTTGAAAATCTGAGTACTAATCGCGTCATCACTAGGCTTGTTTGCGAGCGCACCGGACTGTTGAACACAACGAGCTCTGTTTCTGCATGTCGGAGATCTGTGAGATTCATTTCTTGTAACAATTTCTTAATATTGTTTGTTACAAAACGTGTAGATTCCAATGTCCTTGCTCTTAATTAAATGTTCTTGCCCTCTATTCCTTCTGTATTATGTACAAGTGTTGTAGATGTTTATTCGTTCATTTTCACATGTTGATGTTGTACAGCGCTGTATGTGATATTGAGAGTTCAACAACGGTAACGAGATAACGCTGTGAAGAGCTTGACCCCAAACGGGGAGATAACTCTCAAAGCAATTGTTCGTCAAGACGGCCCAGGTTAGGTTCTTAAACAAAGATTGATAGAAGAAGTTCCACCCCGCATACCCGCAGTAAGAATGCACCATGCTTAAGATAGACATATGAATTCTAGACAATTAAATACCCAAATATTTATACAAGTGTCACTTGTCCCCACCTTGATTCAAATTAAACTGTAGGGCTGGCTACGGCACTGGATAGGCTCCATTCAAAGGTTTCCCATTTGCAAACAGGCGACATTAAATAGCATAATTGATCAAAATAATAAGACTCAGTTCTCTTATAAGAAATGTACCATATATGTAAGCTATCAATGTTATTTAGTGGCCCTGAAGTTGAGCTCAAGCTGTGGCTTACCGCAGTCCTATCTTTACCTTTAACGATACAACTGTATGATTCATGAAGAAACGGAATTGATAATGTCCAATTTCAATCTGCCTCTATAAATCCAGCGGCTTCAGCCTTGATTCGGATTTCATGCAACCACGAAAAGCCGGTGGGCGTGGCACGGCCATCAGTTTTGGTGCAGACTGATAGAGTGGGCGCGTTTCAATCTGTCCCTGACGCACGAGGATGGCATGTTCAGACTGGACAAAGTCTGCTGTTTTGAATGTGGCTCAGATTGAGTATGTGTCCTACAAACTAGACAGGGTCTTGACATGGCTGACTCCGCGTGGTAGACTTGCGACTGATAATAATGAACACTCTGCAAGCCTGAGTCTTATGTTACTCGGCGCGCTTCCTTGTTTCGTCACATATTGGCAAATGTGTGTCAGATACCGTTTGTACTGAGGTGAGGTGAAATTGGGTTTAACTGCGCGTTCAAGATTAGTGCACTTACATAGCGACGTGCATGTGTGTGTGTTGCTGCTGGTACTAGTCCGGACTAATCCCAGTGTTTATTGTGATTGCCCTCCATGTCGCAATTTAACATGGCTACACAACTAGTGACTCCTATAGCGGACAGCGCTTGTTGTATCTCCGTAATCCGAGCGTCAGGCTGGGTAACAACAAATAACATCGAGGGCATCTTTTGGATTTGCCATAATGGGTGTAAACCCCATTCACTATCTCGCTCTACCTAAAAGTGCATTGGGGGCGGTCGGGTAGCCTAGTGGTTAAAGCGTTCACTCGTCATGCCGAAGACCCGGGTTCGATTACCGACATGGGTACAATGTGTGAAGACCATTTCTGGTGTCCCCCGCCGTGATATTGCTGGGATATTGCTAAAAGCGGCGTAAAACCTTACTCACTTACTCACTAAATGTGCATTGACAGAGTGCATTAGACTGACATTTTGTCCTAGATATAAAGTTGTCTTATTTCTTATTTATTTAAATGCGTATCTACAAAATGTTAAAAAATATAGCCAAAATGGAGCCCAGGACAATCCTAAATTTCAGACTAGACTGAAATCATTCTAGATTTGGGTTGAACTCCATTTTTAATGTATTCTCTGGGGTCTGGGAAACAGACTAAAAGCGCATATGTATTGGTTTTACAGATTAGTTCAACTTGATATCTAAACAAATGTACCCAACATATCCAGCGTATTATCTCGCACCGTGCGATGAATTCATATTATCATGTAAAAAGGCATTGCCAGCAGACGTTATGGCTTCACCGCTTTAGGCAAGAGTGCTGGGCTGCGTCAGGCAACGACAACAAACACTTATTTTTATGCAAATTGTGTGAGTGGCGGGTGCTACCGGTAGATTAAGACATGCTTACCCTTTTCGCGAACACCTGGTGTCATTTTGGTTTTCACTATTCCTTTCATGTAAATTTCATTACTAATTTACCTTTTACGCCCAGTGGGATCTCCTTTTGCAGGTAACCCAGGCTGACTGACTGATTGTTTTCTGGGCGTTTTATAGATATCTCTGTGTGTGCGTATCATCAAAGACAGCCGGGATCAAGCTTATTCAGGTAGGAAGCATATTACAGGGCAACAAATTCGCCATTCCCGGATAGAGATCGCAGTATCGCTAGGCTGAGTCTCGGACAGGAAAACCAGTGGATGGTCTCTTGAGTAACGAAGCGTCTCGTCGTGGCGAGATGCACAATCAGGCAGGTCGCACACTGAAACCACCCGTTCCTAATTAGTAGCCACCTCTAGCAACGCGAGGTACTGGCTTTCAGGACTTACTGGGATGCGAGTTGTGGCGAACATGGGGTGGGGACCTATTTAAACTGGTTCCCTGTCGCTGCTCCGTCCGTATACAGGCTATACATTAAGCTGGTGTGTTTCTGCAACAGTAAATGGCCTCCATGGGCACCCGCTGAGGAACCTATTGTGCCTCGGAACTCCTACGATGAAGGACAAAGAGCTACTAACGCTAGAAAAAAAGCCACCCCCTGTTTGACAAAGGGGGTGGGGGGTGTTAATGTATGGTAGGCCGCATCCGTGGTCTTGTGGATGGAGAGTCTACCCAGAGAGCTTGGCAGGCGCTCCGCATTTCAGAGGGGTAAACAAGGACTGGTCCGTTTGGACTCCTTCCGCTGTGTCTGAGTAGGGTATCCACAGCGGCAGGGTGTTTCAAGGGCTAGCACTACATAACCGGCATCAGTTTGGACTAAACTTCCGGGGAAAAGAAAGTATACAACAGATTTGATGGTGGCTCAAAATGATACAAACAAGAAATGGTTATTCGATGGTGATGTTTTTGATACGGGCATCATAGGCGATATTACATGCATGCATCATATCAATGAGTATCTCACAAAGGGTGACGTGCGCATGACGTCTCAATGAACATGGGGCTCGCATTTTCAAAGATAATAGTTATGAGCGAAATAAAGTGTGACGTTAAACTCCATTTCACCTCACCTCACCTCACTTTAATCTACTGTTTGATCTGGGACGGGTGAGGCGTGTCCGTGTCAGATGCAAGTGTCATGATCTAGGGAGGGTCGGGCGTGACCGTGTCAGATGCAAGTGTCATGTCAGTGTCATCCTTTTTAAGGACTGTCAGTGACAACGAGAAGGATACAACAATTTTGCGTTTACGCAGGAAAAATTGAAAAAAATATACCAAATTGGCGGGTTGAAAAACTCTTATAATTGATTCTTTCCACCTTTCAAATGAACAAACCACGAACATATTCATGAGCTTGGTCCACGAACCGGTCTGCGCATGCGCACGATTCCACGCTGACATACAGCTTTGTCCCCTCAGCGAAGATTCATAATTCGACAAATTCACACAAAAGTCAAGTCAATTCCTTATTGTTATACATTACAGAAAAATGATCACCTCGCGTGAACTGACATGATTCAGGGCCGATATCCTAACCACTTTTAAGTTTTAAGGTTTTCTGCTCATGACTAATAGTATGAATAAAACGTTCAGCATATGCGCAGCTGCCGCCATGTGCGGCCACGTCGTAGCAACATGTTGCAGGCAGCGTGGTCGGGACACGCACCGTGTCGACCATGGTAGTTGAAATCTTTTCAGGCCCGAGATTATAGAGGGTGTTCGGGTATAATGACGGCGATAAAACAACGTGCGTTCAGCCCAGTCAAGCGTCAGTTGGTTTGTTAATCGGAGACCACGTGTCACCGTCCCGAGACGCCCCCTGTAGAAGGTCATCGAGATCAACTAGCTGTGTTTGAAATTTACCACGAAGGAATTTTCATCTTGCGAGTTGCTCATAAATATGACTATTTACACGAAGGAAGGGGGAACAATTGAGGGGATATACAAAGAAAGGAAGTCATCGAATAATGCGTGTAAGGTTCTCTGTCATGGCTGCTAGTCTCTCTCTCTCTTTCCCTCTGTCTCTCTTTCCCTCTCTCTCTCTCTCTCTCTCTCTCTCTCTCTCTCACACACACACACAACTACTAACTTTGCCCCAGCTTCGACATCCACCACCACCAGCATTACTCCTCCTCCTACTACTACTGCTGTTGCTACTACTACTCCCATTGGTGCTGCTACTGCTTTCACGACTACTGCCCCCCCCCCCCTCTCTCTCTGTGACTCTTTCCCTCCCCCTCTCTCTCACTGTCTCCCTCTCATTGTCCATCACACTCACCTCGTCACCCAGTGAGATAAAATTAAAACATCTCTATTAAAAGTTCATACACAGTCGTACATGACTTTTGCCACCAATTGCTTTTTATTTTGCAAAATATAGACACCCGATATCCCTGATAGCGTCCTCGCAGTTCTTTAATTACAGTGGTCGCTTCGGCTTTGCATCCAGTCCCCCACCATAATACATCGTCAAGACAAGACAGTCGACTCATCAGCTTTCCAGTAGCTGTATGCACTCGGGGGAAAGCCCGATCGGTACTGTACAATTATCATGGTCATTTAGCTTCCATGGAGAGTTGACATCACGCTAACTATATCGCACGCAATGATAAACACCGTAAATCCGTTGGATAAGGGGACGTGACCCACCTACGTAACACCACCCTTCTACCTCACAAGGCTATCAGCATATCGGCGTCATATACAGCAAGTGTTAGTTGCGTAGTGTGAAACAAACGAGAGCGTGGGTCGCAGTTTAGTGAGTTGAAAGCTGGTAAATGGAAATTGAAATCCGAAAGTCATCTGTGGTACTTGTCAATGGCGCTTTAATCAAGTAGTTGGTTGGTTGTTTAACGCAATGATCCAGCTATAGGACGGAGGTCTGTAAATTATCCAGTGATTAATATCATGAGCTTTAATCAAGTAAATTCGTCAACACTTCCTGATTTAACACAAAGAATAAACTAACAAAGGAGTCCAACTCGAGTCTAGAGTGATTGGGAAAGTCAAAACTGCCTCAAGTTCTAGGAAATTAAGCGTTGTTCCGGTCTCCATTTGTATTTTGTAGATAAATATTTTTTAAATTAGATAACTTTATTTCTGGGACTAAATGTTAGCCAAGGTCCTTCGTTACACATCGTAATATTAGCACTACAACTAGCTATCTATAACGTCAGTATATGTCACCATGACGTTACGAGAACCTTAGACTGGACGTTATAATAGTGCGTTATGTGAAGAACTGAGATTTTTAGCACAAACAATATGCGAAAAACAAACAAACAGAAAGAGACAAATTTATGGAACATCACCAGTAGTCATCTAAATAGTTCCTGCTGTTGTCCTGGTAAATCAAGATAAACATATTCAACGTAGAACGATTTGAAACCTGTAAAGATTTCCAATTTGAACCCTCACTTTATGGTATTATTCATAGGTCTCAAATTTCCGTTTGGAACCTCTAAACTGACAACAGTTTCACTCGTGGGGATATTCTAATAACACCAGTAAACAACACCCTTTCCTGCTTGTTTGGACTACAAGCTTTTTTGATACGCTCATTGTTCCTACAGGGGTTGACATGTTATATTTATATATAAAGTTTGATCTTTACTTGCATAGGCTTTTAGTTAAAACTATTTTAGAAATATAGTAAATATATTAACTGTAAATTTATAACTAAAATTAATGTTTATATTTTTCTAAAAGCCTATGCAAGTCTAGTTCAAACCAAAGCAACTCTACTTTCCTTGATTCAACATGAAAACAACAGAAGAGGAAAATGTTTCCATAGACTAAGTGCTAGTCTATCGGTGACGCCAAAATGTACCATCTGGCTGCCCTCTATACCATAAAATCCACACTCATCAAATTGGTCGAATATCGGTGGTCTGTTATTGGGGGGAAACCTGGTCCTTACGACTACTTCTGCTACCACACCACCACCACCACCACCACCACCACCCACCCCCACACCCACACCCAACTCCCTCCCCAAACTCGCCACCAACATACTGCGTCCCTTTGTCTACAGATGGGCTGGCGCGTCTGCTGCAATTGATAACTGATATTTTCCTCAAATCAATAACACCTGTTCAGATATTGTATTTAAAATGTTCAATGACTAGTCTTCGCTGAATCACAGGCATACGTTTAGTACTTAAATCAAATCATATTCAACTATAACAACATGCTCTCTATTCAGCTGTCTTTATTAATATACACAATAGATATACTTTGCACCGTGACTGTGGAATATACAAATGAAATCAAAACCAGATCTGCTTCCCAGTCAGCACATGGAAGAAACACTTTTTTTATTGACTAAAATTATGTAGCTCTAGTTATGTAATTTTAAATGTAATAGTCATGTTGTGTAATATAGCATAGTCGTCACGCATCGACCGCCTCCGTCATTTAGTCCATTGAACGTTTTCCTGGACAGCGGAAGAATGAGTCCAGGAGTTACGTCCCTTGGCTTCACAGTCATCTGCTTTGAGTGAATGAGTCAGTTAGGTTTAACGCTGCCTTAACAGTATTCCAGTTATATGATATACATGCGCGTCAACTTGATGTGGGAGAAAAGCCTGAAGTGATGCAGGTCTCAGACGTTTTCCACTTTGGTGAAACCTACGAGCACGGGTATGGTGCTGACAAACCTAGAAACATAATCGGGCGAATCATCTACTTCACTAATTACTGAAGTTATTGTTAAACACGAGGAAGGGGAAGAAAAATAACTTTATGAATTTTATTCCCCATTTGTGAAATTATCCGTAAGCGAAGTAATGAAAGTAATGACTTAGTCCAGATGTTAAGCAGCTAAGCATACTACCCGAGATCTGGTTGCGTTCGTGGAGACGTATGTGTACATGGATGAAGGGCACACATCACGCAGCCTGCAATACACTGTACGCAAGTTACCGCTAAAAAAGGGTGGGTGGGGGCACGTCTGCATTGACTCATTCAAAACTAAATACGCCCCGTATTGTCAAAACACCCCGACGTTCACAAAATTGGTGCGAAAATGGCATCATTATACAATTTCGGTCACAATTTACGATCGAAGGGATTAAATATTCAGCCGAATATATGCGCGAACTGGGCGCCCTGGCCTCAATGGCGTCGGTGCAATCAATGGTACGGCGTTTGGTCTTCGCGAACAAAGAGCGTTTCCCGCCATCGAAGTCAGCGTTTGCGAGTGCAGACGTGTCGAGTTTGGCGGCTGGCATATGGCGTCGCTGCCCTTGCGTCTGACGTAATAGCGAGACACAGTCACGGACAAAGCTGGGAGCTGAGATGGGTGGGGCATACACTCCCGCCCGAACACCATGTATATGTGTCACTGCTAGTTCATCGATGATGAGGAATGACACTTCCAAATTAGATTCAAGATCTCATCTAGTCGGGTCCTCGTGCAAGCGTTATAGATTTTGAGTGTCTATTTTTGGAACTGGCAATAGCAGTTTGTGATTTCTAGAGAAATCGGGTAATGGATTCGGTAACCCAATGGCTTTTGATGGAATATGGGATATTTGAGTGTAATTAGTATTTAGCAGTGACATGATGACACGATGAATGCAATAACCGTAAGCTTGACTTGGCAAAGTTAATTAAAGTTTTCATGTATTTCATCAAAAGAGCACTCTAGTATATTCAACCACTAGGCTACCCACCGTCCTCCCGCACAGCGTAATACATGTATATCACGGGACAACATTGTGTCTCATTGTATATCATAATACATGTATATCACGGGACAACATTGTGTCTCATTGTATATCATAATACATGTATATCACGGGACAACATTGTGTCTCATTGTATATCATAATACATGTATATCACGGGACAACATTGTGTCTCATTGTATATCATAATACATGTAAATCATGGGACAACATTGTGTCTCATTGTATATCATAATACATGTATATCACGGGACAACATTGTGTCTCATTGTATATCATAATACATGTATATCACGGGACAACATTGTGTCTCAATGTATATCATAATACATGTATATCACGGGACAACATTGTGTCTCATTGTATATCATAATACATGTATATCACGGGACAACATTGTGTCTCATTGTATATCATAATACATGTATATCATGGGACAACATAGTTTTTCAATGTATAGCATAATACATGTATATCGCGTGACAACATAGTGTATCTTTGTATAGCATACTACATGTATATCACAGGACAACATAGTTTATCATTATATAGCATAATGCATGTATATCACAGGACAACATAGTTTAATATCATTGTATAGCATTATACATGAATATAAGGGGACAACATAATTTACCATTGTATAGCATAATACACGTATATCACGATGTATCCTTGTAAAGCATAATACATATATATCATGGGACAGCATAGTGTCTACTCGTATAGCATAATACATGTATATCATGGGACAACATAGTGTCTACTCGTATAGCATAATACATGTATATCATGGGACAACATAGTGTCTACTCGTATAGCATAATACATGTATATCATGGGACAACATAGTTTATCATTATATAGCATAATGCATGTATATCACAGGACAACATAGTTTATCATTATATAGCATAATGCATGTATATCACAGGACAACATAGTTTAATGTCATTGTATAGCATTATACATGAATATAAGGGGACAACATAATTTACCATTGTATAGCATAATACACGTATATCACGATGTATCCTTGTATAGCATAATACATGTATATCATGGGACAACATAGTGTCTACTCGTATAGCATAATACATGTATATCATGGGACAACATAGTGTCTACTCGTATAGCATAATACATGTATATCATGGGACAACAGTGTCTACTCGTATAGCATAATACATGTATATCATGGGACATCATAGTGTCTACTCGTATAGCATAATACATGTATATCATGGGACATCATAGTGTCTACTCGTATAGCATAATACATGTATATCAAGGGACAACATAGTGTCTACTCGTATAGCATAATACATGTATATCATGGGACAACATAATTTATCATTGTATAGCCTTATACATGTATATCATGGGATACCAAAGTGTATGTTAGTGTATGGTATAGGTTAAAATAAAGTATCCTAATTTTTCTTATATACAATAATAAACCTAGAATATCCTAGACACATTATTGTACCCAAATTTATGATATTGTATGTTATTAGACTATATTTTATCCTTGTATAGCAAATACCTTTTTATACCATACCACAGTGCATCCCGAAATAGATCATTTTGTTTCAGTGCGCAATAGTGTATCCTGTAAATTAACAGATTATCGAAGCTTACATTTGTGTTGAATAATAAGTAAAGCATAGTTTATTTTAGTGTAGTTAGTGTGTCCTAGTTCAACCTAGCATTATGTTTTCAGACGTAATCAGCAGGAGACACACCACACAGGAACGTGTATCTGCGGGAAACATTAAGACCACTCACTGCCTCTTGTGTAGCGACCGACTATTAGATATTGCGTGACTGCTGTGTTTAGTTATATACTCTTGACGGGTGTTTTAGGCGTCACGTCACGCTGCTTATAAAACGACAAGCTCCAACCTAAGTATACGTCTGTAACGCTGTGGAAGTGATAACTATGCAAAAGACATCTTTCCAATATTGTCAGACAGACATAGAGTTGCGTCCCTTAGGCGTACCAGAAACATACGATCGTTGGTTTGAATCCCATCTTTGCCCTGATTATGGTACTAGGTTTGTCAACACCATACCCCTGCTTTTCACAAGTCTTAATTGTCTAAGATCGGCATCAAACAGCGGTGTAAAACAACATTCAATCGCACACTTCTTTGATGCGTATTAAAAGCGGGCGGTCGGGTAGCCTAGTGGTTTAAGCTTTCGCTCGTCACACCGAAGACGAAGGTTTGATTCCCGCCATGGTACAATGTGTGATGCCCATTTCTGGTGTCCCCCGCCGTGATATTGCTTTGCTAAAAACGGCGTAAAACTATACTCACTCACTCTAATTAAAAACAGACAATGTTCGATTGTTCCAATGGCGTATACAGTTGGCTTAAACCAGGACCAAACTTTGACCAGACAATGTTCGATTGTTCCAATGGCGTATACAGTTGGCTTAAACCAGGACCTAACTTTGACCAGACAATGTCCGATTGTGCCAATGGTGTATACAGTTGGCCTAAACCAGGATCAAACTTTGTCGTCGACCAGACAATGTTCGACTGTTCCAATGGCGTATACAGTTGGCTTAAACCGGGACCAAACTTTGTCGTCGACCAGTCAATGCCCAAATGTTGTGCATAGAGCATTAAAAGCATTGTCTAACATTTGACCACACAACGTCTAATTGTGACCAGGGTACAAATATCAATGTCCGAACCAGGATTAAACTTTTACCAGTCGATATCCGATTTTGCCCAGGGCATTAATAACAATGTCTAACCCTGGACTAAACCTTGTGATTGTGCCAAGGGCATAAATAACGTTTCTAAACAAGGACTCACCACAGACCATACTCTGAAGTCTAACTTTCCTTTCAACGTAATCATAACGATTATTTTCCGTTCTTTAAACGCACTCTTCATCGTGTTTTGATGTCAATTATTTGTACTCTTTAAGTCAATATATGCCAAGCATTTGTTCATGTCAAGAATGTTGGGATAGCTCCAGACAAAATGAATAGCAAATCATAATTTTCATAAAATGATTTAGTGTCGAGTACGCGGAAGAATATCGACTTTCCAAAATTGATTCCGTAGATTTTACAAATATAGGTCAACAATTAATGTAAAAACTGTCATAACGTTTTACGTTTAGTTCAAACTTTACCTCACTCAAACATATTTCTTGCATTACGATCAAGGCAAGCGCACCACTTCTAAAGGCCACATGCAGTTTCTTGCATGTTTATTTTCTTTTTAAAGATGTTTGAATTATTCATATGAATCCAGATTCAGTTAAGAATTGCAGATTATAGACCCTTTCTATCTTTTATGTTTTTTTCAACTGAAAGCTCGGGAATTATTTGTTGCAAGTGTTTCAGTTTCCTGGAATTACTCCGATATTTGAGTTTTTACATATACCAAGGTGATATGCACACTAGACCCGGCAGTTCAATGTATAAATCAATCACCCTGGCTGTTTATTGTAGGCAATAGGTCTCATGCTTTTTAACGCCATGTCTTCTGTTTATTGTTCGCTATGCTTTCCCATTCAAATAATTCATTTTTTCTTGAAATCTACAGGAGAGAGAGGCTGGGTTTTGTCAGGAATATACTTCCAGGTCAAAGTTCATCTCTCTTCACCTCACGCCAAACTCGAGATTCGCTTAATACAGCACCTAAACCTTGGTCTAGTATGAGCATCTTTGATGTTCATGTGCACGATTTAGCTCAATAATTATTCATAGCAAATGCAAAAATAGTGTTCCGAGATTTTTAATATTATGCATGCTTGTGTCTACGGCAGTGGATGGTGTACACAACCGAATGGGGTGAGCGAATTCAGCACACATTACAACGTTATGCCTTTTCTTGAAAGCATCTGCGCCGAAAAGGATGATATGTCTTCTGTTGTCTAAGATAGGGGAATATTTCTGTCTCTATTGATCCCGAACGAACGTTTCCCACTAGTGTTATTCGGGCTCGCTCGCACACAAGGCAAATCGTTGTCCGCGTACAATAACCGCCATGTTAACTCAATGTCAGATAGAATCGATCTGCATGTCAGAAAGATAGACATTTCGTAACGTTGTGATTAGCTGTTGCTTTTCAGTCCCACACACTGACCCGATTTTCCGAATGTTTTGGATGTTGTTGACGTCATCATGACGTCATTGCCAAGGCAGTAAATGGTGCGTGATGAGGTCTTGTTCGGTTCTGAGCGAACCAATCGACGTCGATGCTAACAAGCCTGGCACGTTTCACAATAATCTCTGCTATCGTCTGTTGGTCTTGGTTATTGAATTATGGAATGGAAATATCTGCAGGCATTTAAGCAAGAATTCAATTTGCTGGGGATGTATTGGGCAACACGTGTATTTTGAATCTAGTGTTTAGACGCAGTAACATATATTCTCACAGTTACCTAATTCCAAGCGGTAGAATCAAGACAACGAATGCTATAAACACCGGTATTATGTGAATGTATTTTCTCATTTCCTCATCTTGATAATGTTGCAAATTAGTGTCTATTTCGTAAGTGAACGAGTTTGGTTTGACACAGCTTTGAAATCATGTGACGTTTTTGGCAGAGACTATATAATTGATTATATGGTCTCTGTTTTAAGCAACGTTGGTCGCGGAGAGTCCTTGGTTAGGTGCCCATGTTCGCCTTCTTAAATTGTCTCCTGAGAGTATTTCTGGGGCTTCGGTCCTGCCCCACACCGAATGAGTGAGCGAGTGAGTTTGGTTTAACGCCGCTTTTAACAGTATTCCAGCTATATCGCGGCGTGTCAGCTTAATGTGGGAGGAAAGCCCGAAGTGATGCAGGTCTCAGACGTTTACCACTTCGGTGAAACCCACGAGCACGGGTATGGTGCTGACAAACCTAGAAACATAATCGGGGCGAACCGGGATTCGAACCCACAATCGTAGGTTTCTGGCGTGCCCAAGGGACGCAACTCTGCACAGCGAACCGCGGCGCCTGAGACGACTGGGCCACCCGTGCCCCCTGCCCCACACCGAGGCACGCGTAACTCATGTGGTGTCTTTGGCAAGTGTCTTTGTTCGAAATATGCCTTTGTCCATCCAGCAATGATTGGGTACCAGGTCGGATGAGATGGCCATGTGACTATTAACCTAGCACTTCACAGGTTGTATACTCCCCAGGGAGCTGAGAATTGCACACCGATCCATTGACCGGGGTAATATGGTAGCCAGCTCAACGATCATACATATGCGTGTAAACTTATGCATTTTGTATGCAGATTTTAGACGTTCGACACTTTGGTTAAATCAAATGGTGTTGACAATCCAAGAAAATTATTCAGGGCAAATCTGGGATTCGAACCTGTGATCCTAGGTTTCTGGCATGCCTAGGGACGCAAGTCTGTACAGCGAATCGTGGGTCTTTGAACGACGCCAATGGGTACTCTATCTAAGGTCGTGCGTTTTCACAGATGGTGAATACAGCAAACACATGTTACTGTTTAGGTTATATTTGTCACGGCTGTTTCTGATTTGGCTACTATCATGTCTGGCATTTCAACAACACGATATTATTGCCTTCAAAATAAATAAAATCCTAAAGTGTGTATGTGTCAAGAGGCGACTAACATGATAGCGTGGTCAGACTCGCTGCCTTGGTTGATGCATGTCATCGTATCCCTATAGCGTAGATCGATGCTCATGATATCCATCACTGGATTGTCTGGCTCAGACTCGATTATGTACAGACCGCGGTCATGTAGCTGGAACATTGATGAGTGTTGCGTTAAACAACAAACAAACAGCGAGTGATGAAGTCTGTGCCAGCTCAAGTCGCCTTTCCTCGCCAACTGTGATCATTCTATTGTCCGTCTTCTGCTCAGAGATGATCATTTATTCCATACACGTCCTGTCCTCTCTGACAGTGCTTCCACCACCGACACTTCCAACGCAGTCATCTATCAGCCACAAGTCCCTTATTTGCAATTAGACATGAGAAGACTTCATAGAATTTTACCATTTTATGCAATCGTCCGTCTATCCGACACCCATTCGTCGTATCGTCCTTCAAACGCCCATACATTTACGCATTCGTCTGTGCATCCCTCTGTTTTAGACAATCAGTGGCTCATCCTTCGACACCCAGTCACTTGAAGGCAGAATCAATCGTCCACAGCATCCCACGATGTCCATTTTACTCATTCATCCCACCCCATGACAATCCTTTGTACGCAGACATCCATTCCTTCTTGGACAACTTTCCAGTTTATGCAATCATCCGGCCATTGGACGCAAATCCAGAGGGCAATACCAACACGCTCTTCGTCGCTAAGTTAACAGAACACCTATACCCATAGTCTATGAAACAAAGTGACATATATCATCGTATCCAAGGGCGTGAATCGATGCTCGCGTTATCGACCACTAGTCTGCCCAGTGAACTTCGCAAGCTACTCTCATTTAACTCAGATGCCCTTGCGTAGAAACCAATACTAATCACTGCTACCACCCTCACCTCACCTCTTCCCCAAACAATGCATCAGTGACGGTCACTTACAATCGTGAGAACCGCTACCCCGGACAGTATCAACTCCCGTGGAATAAAGTCATGAACAAACATATTTCCAGATTAAAGGAGCAACCATACGATTTTCGGGTAGGATGTGGAATTTGGGTGGGGTTGGGGATGCTGAGAAAGAAATGCATATGCTCTCATTGTGTGTGTGTGTGTGTGTGTGTGTGTGTGTGTGTGTGTGTGTGTATATAAGCGCAAAGATTTGCAAAATCCAAACATTACAATTCAGTATTTCAGCATATCCAATACCTCATGCTAAAAAAATACCAGATTCCATTTCATACATTATGGGTTTTATTTGCGTTAGGCTCTGTTCCGACGACTGGTCTTTCTCTTCGGGGTGACAGAATGCATTCAAAACATGACATTTAAAAATCAAAATAAATTAATTACAACAACTCACATAGCGCAAACAAATATATAGGTTGCCTGCCACGAACTCCGAGCTCAGGAATGATCAACCGACTGTCTACAGAAGCAGATCTGAACCAAACACGCCCATAAACTGCTTGGTGATTCTCCGGCCGCGGTGACGTATTTGGCGGCATTTACATCGCGAACGAAGTGCAACACTATTCATGACAAGAGGAAAGTGCGCCTATTCGAAGGCGATGTTTTGAACGACGGGCGGGAGCCGCTCTTCAGATTATTGACTTCTCAGAGTGCGTGGTGAAGGCTAGGGTCATCCAATGGTCACCTGCACTTGTGCATGCTGGATAAAGCCGGTTGCCGAGAAGGGGGAAAGGGGAGCGCTTGTCTGCCAAACGAGTACATATGACTTTCAATGCGTTAATTGTTGAATTAAAAATTTAAACCAGCCTGACGCATGAAACTGATTCTGTCTTGCGTTGCCAAGGAGAGACGTGTGACTCTTTTTCAATGCGTGTTCCGAGGATGTCGAAATACTTTGACATTACCGAGTTGGTGTTTAATGGCATATCTATCACTTTCCCGTTTCAGCATATCACTGAAAGTAAATGTATATTCTCAGGGGACCTATTTAAACTGAGACACTCGAAACTTTGTTCAATACTTCATCGATGTCTAAATGGAACCGTGTGTGCTTTTGTCTTATCTGCAATGCAACTTACACTTTTATAATCGAAAGAGCTGAAAATATAAGTCTGAAGTGCCACGTTTAGGTATTATAGCAGAAACAATATATTCCACAGTGCCCTGGTTAAAGAAAATGAAGGATTTGTAAGACAATATTGCTCATCAGCTAAAGTGCTGAAGAATTATATATTTCTGTTCTATGTGTAACAGATACTCCATATGTAACAGATATTCCATGTGTAACAGATATGCGGTAACCTTGCGTTATACATATTTACGAGCAACAATATAAATATTTCAAGTTTAACATGTTGGCGAAAACATTGAATTAAGTTGAATTTTAGAACTACATGGTGGTATTATATACTTGTGGTTTGTGAAGAGAAAAGTGAAAAAAGATAGCGACAACCAAAGTTAATAACTACACGTAACCATATACATACTTACATGGTACACCTGGTCGATAACACCTACATCTGTTGAATGACGACAATCAGATATAACATATCGCCACTCTGACGTCACTTTTAAATGAAATGACGTCATCTAACGTCATGTGTTTCCTTGAACAAAACGCAATTAGGTATTCAGGAGATCAAGTCTCTGAAATTGTTGTTTAATTATTTTCTTTCGAAAACTATTTACATTGAGTATAGAATTACAATAAAATCAGTAATGTTGTACCAAATATATGGAGCGTTTTTCATCCATTCGATTAAATAAATGTGGTAATTAGGCAGACTATACTACAGAACTCACTAATGGGTCATCCGAATATTTGTTGCTTAGGGCGCCTCTGCATTCTGGCGTGACGTCATTGTCTCGTCGATATCTGATATCACTTCGCTACAGAATTACAATATCAGTCATGACTTTAAGATAGAGGCATTATCTTACTGACTAATAAGACGCACCTTTAGTCTCCCAGACGGTGGAGAATAAATTAAAAAAGGAGTCCAACTCAAGTCTAGGTTGCCTGACCTTAAGGATTGTTCTGGGCTCCATCTGGAAGGGGTATTATATTTTCGCGTGTGTAGGTATATATTTTCAAATAAGAAAACTTGGACTCAATGTCAGTCTAACGCAGTTTGTACAACAGGATAGGGTGGCGGGATAGCCTAGTGGTTGAAGCGTTCGATCGTCACACCACCTGTGGTTCCATTCCCACGTGAGTACAATGTGTGAAACCTATTTATGGTGTCCCCGCCGTGATATTTCGGTATTAGTGTCAACATTCTTAAAACTTTATATTCAATCACACTCCAGTTTGGAACACTTCTGAAAGAAAATATAAATTCTAAAATCAAGGGGCGATTTGATAGCTTTATATACATGTAGTAGTTTAAGTCTATGTGTATCACGCCGTAGACCACGGTTCGATTCTCACATAGTATAGCACAAGCGTCGATATACAATACATTCGAAAATGAATGTCTGTAAGTATTTACTCTAAATCAAATAGCGTATAAATAATCACGCATCATTGCTTAACAGCTGGACAAAAACAGCTAAAGTGAATGAGTATGGTTTTACGCCGCGTTTAGCAATTTTCCAGCAATATCACGGCGAGGGACACCAGAAATGGGCTTCACACATTGTACCCATGTGGGGAATCGAACCCGGGTCTTCGGCGTGACGAGCGAACGCTTTAACCACTAGGCTACCCCTATAGGAGGCTAAAAGGAAGGACTAGGTGTAACATGACAATCTGTAGAACGTACAGACGGTGTATTTATAGGGTGCAAACAACCAAGAAAGACGACATGGGTGTGTTGTAAAAAACAGAAGTTAAACGTTTGAGATGACTTGATCAATAATGGATCATGCCCCTGCGATTGGTCAAAACATTTGTTTATAGGGCCTGGCGTGACCCAAATCAATTTCCCAATGAAAATGTGAAGAAGCCCTGTCTAATCCTTGGGTTGCGCCCGGCCCAGTCTGACGTAGCGGTCTGCCTTTGACGCTGGCGTACACGACTCCCGATCCTGTCCCAGACGTGCTCTGTGGGGGACAGGTCAGGACTCATGGCTGGTTATTGCATTATGGTGATGTTTTGTTGCTGCGGGTAGTCGGTTAAGATACATATACACAGGGGGCATGAGCTTATCGTCTTGAAAACGTGCATCATGGCGCGCAAACGTATGTTGTCTATGTAGTAAACTGTCCAGTGACCCTCCAGTGACCCTTCAATGGGCAGTGGCTTTCTGGCAGTCATATAGATCCCAAATCTGTTGTTGCCATACGTTGACGTTAGCATGACGTTCGCCTCAAGACACGCCACGTCCGTGCCTATCCGGAAAGTCCATATACATAGGCCATTCCCCAAGTTTCCACGCTCTAAACACACATTGGCTAGAATGTGTCGATTTGTTAACGGTGGCACGTGGTCGCCGTGCACAAAGACGACTTCTAATTGTCTGGTCAGTAAGTTGCTGTAACTCCGGTGGCCGGGAGCAAAGTGAACGGCGATTTGATTGGCTGTTTGGGCTCGATAACTTAAAATCTTGTTTCTAATTAATGATCCTCGGCTTGTGTTGTTGAATTAGGGCGCCCTGTGCGGGGCCGGTCAGAAACACTTTGAGTCTGTAGAAACCTGTTCCAGAGTCTGCAAATCACAGACTGAGACACATTTTGTTTTTTGTGTGTGTTTGTTTGTTTAACGCCGCACTAATCAATATTCCAGCCATATCATGACAGCGGTCTGTAAATAATCGAGTCTGGACCAGACAATCCAGTAATTGACAACATGAACATCAATCCACGTAATTGGGATACCATGACATGCATCAACCAAGTCAGCGAGCCTGACCACCCGATCCTGTGAGTCGCCTTTTACGGCAAGTATGGCTTCTGAAGACCTATTCCACCCCGGATCTGGAGACACCTTGAATAAATTGGCTAAACGTCTTGCTTTACCAGTTTGAAGAACGCCAATAGTCTTCAGGCGTTCATCATGCTGAAAACCGGACATTCCCTCAAATACGATCACAAATATTGCATTAAAGAAGCGTAGAGAGCTAACGTGTTACTTTGGACAACGAAAATCCTCAATACTAATAGATCAGAGCGATTTGACAACCTTTCACTGAAGTGTCAAAATCAAGAATGGCCCGTCTCCACGTGCACGGAGAACTACATGGCCCACGTGCAATGTTTCGAGTGTGTTGGGGCGTTAGATTTTGGTTCCGTCGTTCAGGCAGTCATTTCTCATAGCTGATCTTTCTTCTGACGACCATCATAACATTCATAGTTCATGATCCCCTACTTTTTTGGAAGAGCATATGTGGCAGTCATACGTACTTCCTATTTACTTAGTTTGTAATACTTTGGCAACACCCAAATAATTATAGAGTATTCTAATACTTTGGGAATTAGGTGCAATGACTGCCAGGCAGGCATCCAACAAATAGACGTCAGACTGGGATACATGGAACCAGCATATGTAGAGGTATGTACACACGGGATTTCTAGACATACGCATCCGATGTTAGTGATCCTTGCATGTTGTGATTATGTGGAGATTCCGGGGCGCGAATGTACCACTCTAGCATTTAATGCTTGTGAGAGCCCTATACTGACGATGGGGTGGTTACAATGTATAGGTGTTGTTGGTAATGGTGTCATTGTACCCTGGTTCAAATCCCTCCATGGATGTATTGTGTGCAGCACATTCCTGGTGATCCGCTTCGTGATGTGGCTGGAATAAAATTACAAGCCACGTAAAGTCCAATTCCTAGACTAACATCTGGTCTCTGAAAGGAACATACATTTCTGAAAAAAAACCAGTTGTTAAATCATAGTTATAAAATATAATGAAAAAGGAGCCCATAGACTTTCTTCATTTTCAGATAATGCAGTAATCTAGGCTTGCCAAATATTATAGACTTGCATGGATATATTTGTTTTAAGGTATGTATGACAGACTACCCAACTCCTTGAAATATACATAGGGAAATGGACTAACCATGTTCTTTTCGGTCGCTACTTCAAGAAAGGAAACCAAATAAATTGTTTGACTTTTTTCAGACCTTTGTCAAAAATTTCTGGAAAGCTTGATGGACATGCTGACTGTCAGTATATATAAGGTATATATAAAACAAGATAAAACTTCATTATCTCGAGTGATTTCTTTTCCATCTTTACATTCTCAGCAGCAGAAACAAATGATTTCATTTTGGGGTTTCGATGTTCTTTTGAAATATAACGGAAAGTAGCAAAGAGAAACATTCATTTTACTGAAATCTAGACTTGCCAAAGTTTTGTGGATTTGCTTGAGATATTTCGGATACTTTGTTTCAGGGCCTGTATGATAGGCTATATGTCGGATAACAACAGAAACGAGGACAGACGTCAATGTTGTCGGAAACATGGGTGTGACAAATATGCTTGACGGTCTCAAGACTAAGGGTTATGCCCCTGGGTTGAGGAACTAGGGCAGAAAAAGCGTGTGTGCGAGTATGGTAGGGGATGGGACGACCTCGCATGCGAGTCTGGCAGAGGATGGGCAGAAGGGTATAATTGCCCGCGCTACCTGTAGCCACTGTGGTCCTAATGGTGTGGCTAGGTCACTAGTGATAGGCGCGACATGCCGAGTGCCACTAGCGTGTGGACTGTCTTTTCCGTGCTTACTCGCCATAACGCGGCGTGTGTTGTTGTTAGACGCGGCTGTGAGGTGCGTATGCGTGACCTAAGTACAGTCAGCCTGGGAAACCGATGATTAAGTTGGGATTAACATGGTAAAAAGTACCGAACTCCTGCATGGGGACTTTGAACTTGCACAAAGCGTCCGTCGTCTACTGAACACTATCCTGGGTGTACTGAACTCTTTCCTGGGTGTACTGAACACTACCCTGGGTGTACTGAACACTTTCCTGGGTGTACTGAACACTACCCTGGGTGTACTGAACACTTTCCTGGGTGTACTGAACAGTACCCTGGGTGTACTGAACACTACCCTGGGTGTACTGAACACTTTCCTGGGTGGACTGTACACTACCCTGGGTGTACTGAACACTTTCCTGGGTGTACTGAACACTATCCTGGGTGTACTGAACACTACCCTGGGTGTACTGAACACTTTCCTGGGTGTACTGAACACTACCCTGGGTGTACTGAACACTTTCCTGGGTGTAATGAACACTACCCTGGGTGTACTGAATACTTTCCTGGGTGTACTGAACAGTACCCTGGGTGTACCGAACACTACCCTGGGTGTACCGAACACTTTCCTGGCTGTACTGAACACTACCCTGGGTGTACCGAACACTACCCTGGGTGTACCGAACACTTTCCTGGGTGTACTGAACACTATCCTGGCTGTACTGAACACTACCCTGGGTGTACCGAACACTACCCTGGGTGTACCGAACACTTTCCTGGGTGTACTGAACACTACCCTGGGTGTACCGAACACTTTCCTGGGTGTAATGAACACTACCCTGGGTGTACTGAACACTTTGCTGGGTGTACTGAACAGTACCCTGGGTGTACCGAACACTTTCCTGGCTGTACTGAACACTACCCTGGGTGTACCGAACACTACCCTGGGTGTACCGAACACTCTCCTGGCTGTACTGAAAACTACCCCGGGTGTACTGAACACTACCCTGGCTGTACTGAACACTACCCTGGCTGTACTGAACACTTTCCTGGCTGTACCACGGACCTATATAACAAGTCCGTGGCTGTACTGAACACTGATCTGAGTAGTCTGAACACGGAGCTATAAGTACTTAACACTGCCCTTGGTCTACTGAACACTGCCATGTAGTGTACCGAACGCTGAGATATGCGTGTATTCAAAGACGTATATAGATCTATCTATATATGTCTTTGGTGTATTGAACACTGACTTATGTGCACTAAACTCCTGCTAAAATCCGATATTTTGCTCCGATACTATATTTGCTGCGTGACACGCTCTCCATAGCAGTAGTAATCGAGCCTGGACAAGACAAACCGGTGATTGATATTACGAACATGGTCACACGCTTTTGTCATACGATAATAAGCAATCAATGACAATACGACCATAGAGTAGGAACGACCAATTGATATTCTGGTGGAAGGACTTGGGATTTTGAATGGAGATGAGACATCTTATCCGCTACTGTAGAATAACATTTAGTCTCTGAAATCTTATATTACACAATATCCTTCTTGACTCTAAAAATATTTAAAAAATTTCCTATGCTGATTTCAGAATGATTTTGTGGAATAGAGGTTGCTTGAACTGGCTAGACTTGCTTTTGTATGCATTTTTAGATTATTTTTTTCATAAAATAAATATATTCCACGGTCATGGTGCAGGACTACCGCTACTGCTGCAATACCAGATAGTTTTTTAAACAATTCTCGTCAAAACAAAGTTGTTTCAACAGTCTAAAGCATTTTCTTGGACAACTCGGTCGGTCGCTCCCGACAAACATACTTTGGAGTGGACCTATTCTACTCTAAGTGATGACTAATTGGCAGCCCTAGCACGTAATTCAAACCCACTTTGTCTGCTTCCTTAAATTGTAGAACTTGAATCAGTCCTGCAGTTGACAAGTATACCTCAATTACACAAAGAAATTGTCATTTTTTTCAAATATATTTCGTCCCATACAGTGTATAAATTTAGAGGTCGGATTGTAGAAAATGGTATCGGCAAGACTACTGATTACGTCAGTGACCTTTCTCAAATGTCCAAGAAAAGGACGCCTTGGAAAATGTGCCAACAGACAGTCGTTAGACAGATCCCAGTCTCTTCCGTCTTCGGTTCTCTCCTAGAACAAAGGTCGGTCTTTGGTATTCCGAACCAGGAGTGTCCAAGATATCCC
Organism: Haliotis cracherodii; assembly: GCF_022045235.1. Taxonomy (NCBI): domain Eukaryota; kingdom Metazoa; phylum Mollusca; class Gastropoda; order Lepetellida; family Haliotidae; genus Haliotis; species Haliotis cracherodii. The sequence goes on from NW_027266297.1 coordinate 12,256,509, forward strand.
CGACCCCAATTCCCACCTCCCACACAACAAGGGGATTATTCCCCCGTTTGGATTGACCTTGTGCATGCACACGACTACACTGCAGCTTAACACGTGGTCGGTATATAGACACAGCAAACCTGTCCGCGCATCGCAGTAATGTAAGACTATAGGGGATGCGTGACACACACTCAGCGCTGGTTTCCGGGCAAATGGCTTGACCCCCTGCAGTATTTCTTAGCGTCTAGCCGTCACCTTTGACTTTACGCTTATTGCAGCAAGGCTTGAACAAAAGATACATGCAGGTCAATGTCTCTGTGTGACCGAATACCCCCGTGGGTCGGTATTTGAGCTCTAATTGGTGTCGCTTATTATGCACGTCCTAGCCTTTCGTTGCTCCCAACGTTCACAATGCACCCCGGTGGAACACAAAACATTCTTGTCGCTACCCAGAACAGACTGGGCAACTGTCCTTTTCTCCTTTCTTTTGCCGAACTTTCTCTTTAAATTGTGTGATTTATTGTACAGTATTGTGAACATGAAGACATCAATGTTCCCCTTGTAGATCAGAAGGTTCTAGACTAACGCTTAAATAGTCTCTGAAAATATATCATTTTGACAGATACATATAACTAAACTAAAAAAGGAGCCCCAGTGAGATTGGAGATTCAATCGCGTCTTTCTTAAATTATGCACTGTCACTTGCAGATGCGTGGCGCTTCGTGGTTTCTACATGAGCGGATGTACAGCACCCAGTTGTTACATACGAGCCATGAAGACCCGGGTTATAATATTATAACAGAAATTTACATGAGGCCATGTTTTTGTGTGTAATTACTGATCTAATTTTTACATAAAACGCATTTGTGTGAGAAGGGTATATAATTGCCTTGTAACAATTATTGATAAAGTTTTGCTTTCATCGATACCCGTGAAGATCTGGGTTAGAATAGGTCTTCAGCAACCCATGCTTGTAAGAGGCAACTATGCTTGTCGTAAAAGGCGACCAACGGGATCGGGAGGTCAGGCACGCTGACTTGGTTGATGTATGTCATCGTATCCCTATAGCGTAGATCGATGCTTATGATGTCAATCAATGGATTTTCTGCTCGAGATTTGATTATTTACAGACCGCGGTGATGTAGCTCGAATATTGCTGAGTGCGGTGTTAAACAACAAACATAGTTACATATACAATGTTGATATTATTCTCTGTTGTTGTTTAACGCTGCTCTGCAAGTGCTCTGTCGTAGGTGAACATATCTCTGTCCGATCTGACCCATGCTCTGTAGTGCTGTGTCGTCATTAAGAATATCTTTACCCGCCCTTAACCCTCCTCTGCAGTTGCTACGTCGCAGTGTTCTGTCGCATCTTCCCGAGGCAAGGTAGTTAACTGAGTAAAAATCTAGTTTCCACCCTGGCCGTACCAGGCTGGAATTCCCTGGCTCGAGCCACCAGCGGCAATTAAGAGGTATGACCCTTCTATGTCCCTCCTATTGACCAAAAAGATTCCACCTCTCATATCACTTGCATTTGCTTCAAACAAAATGGCGGCGCCCAATCGAGACGATCTGATTGATAATCAAAATCTATGTTGTAATAAAACAGGTCTTACTTCGCGAATGCATCAAAATACGTGATAAAAATATGAAAAGATTTGGAAAAATATATGTTGACGGCGAGCTGACGGTACACATGATTTGCACGGCAGATTACGAAGCAAATGTCGATTTCGTTAGGCGATTTTGATTGGACTCGTTAGCCCAGAAACAATATAACTCCATAATTCCAGCTTAGTTCGGCAAGGGTGGAAACTGGACCTTTATAGTCAGTTAACTCCCTTGCTTTGGGAAGATGGTTCTGCCGTCGCTGAACATGTCTGTTTTTTCTATTTGATACGCTACCCTTCAAATGATGTGTCGTAGCTGAACATATATGTTTTCGATGTATTTTTGTCTGAGATTACAGCTTGGGAGATGCTTATGAGGCTGTATGTGTTGATTAAGTTTGTAATCATGTCTCAAAATACAAAATTAACCTAGGATATATTCTGATTATTCAACTGCCATATACTAATGGTGTGGACACAATATGCACAAATGTTGTAAATAAATAACATAAACTCAGATGATCAGGGGTCGAATAGGTCTGCAGCAACCAATTCTTGCCGTAAAAGGCAACTATGCTTGTCGTAAGAGGCGACTAACGGGATCGGGTGGTCAGGCACGCTGACATGGTTGATGCATGTCATCGTATCACGATTGTGTGGATCGATGTTCATAATATCAATCACTGGATTGTCTGGTCAGACTCGATTATTTACAGACCGCGGTCATAGAGCATGGCATTTGCTGAGTGTGGCGTTAATCAACGAGCAAACTAAATCGGTTCAATACATTTTAAAAGAAAATCATGCTATTTTGCAGTATTTGCAATATACCCCATCCCTTCTGCCCTACATAAGCATGTCCAAAGTCATCGTTCTACCAACAGGCGCCAAACCAGTTTCTTATTTGGAAAGCTTCCAAACAATGTTGAAATCGAAGCAATTCCAGAAATAGCTTATTTGATAGCGAAACTGGACATGAACATGCATGCTAGCCGGTTAAAACGCGGTATCGTCTCAGCAAGACAAACCCCGTTAATAAGCCCTGCATCTGGGGAAAATGTGTAACATATCATCCCCTTTGGTTACTGTTCTGCCGTCAGATCAATCTTGCTGTGAAACACTCTCCCTCAATCAACCGCCTTGCAATAACCCAATTCATCAATATGCATTTATTTTCACTTCATCATTTCGTTTCGAGTGGTATTTCTTGGAATTTTCCTTATAAATGCATTAGGATTTATTAGGTTTTACATGCTTGGATTTACAAAAATGTTCGCTCGAATTTGTTCAGTTGTAAGCGCTGCAGTCGACTTGGCTTCGTTCACAACGAGAACATTTCAACCTGAATACGTTCGCAAACATACGCCAGTCATACTGTTCTAGTGAATACCCACTCAATGGCAAGGGAGGTTACTCTCTTTTCGGTATGTATGTGCCTCAGGTGATGCAATTACTAGCTCTACAATTGCACCAATCAGTGCCCAGACTGCATTGACGTCATTACGACATCAATGCTCGACTGATGTACTTGGTCATTGAAACTCCACACACTGAAGGTAGGGATACTAATCGTCTGCTATTGTAGTGACAGGCGGTGTGAAGAGTATAATGTATCGGGATTTCCCCTGTTCTCTAGGGGCGAGTTTTTGTGTTTTGTACGCCGAGTCGTTGTTGTTTACAAACAGATGTCGGCGAATTGCGTAGGCTAGTACTGACCGTGTTTACTAGTAACTGTAGGTCAAAGGACGATGAAATACAATACAAACAAATAACATCTACAATAACAACATTTCATTAATATTAAACAATAATATTTACAAGATCGTTCCCTAAGTTCCTGATGTGCATAAAGTTCATACTCTTTACTGCTGGTACATAGTTGCATAAAATAAAGGAAAATTGAAAAGAATGGTAGCAGTTTTGGTATGAGCATTGGATTGTCCCATTGATCTTCCAGGGAGAATGGCGGGTACTTCGCCATCGTCTCAAAGGACCCCCTGCTGATAATGTCTTCAAAGGAAATCTATTGACCTGGGCTGTGTGAGAGATTGCTATACGCGCAGACGCTCCTGTCTTAGGAAATAAGATCCCCTTGTGAAGGCTGCATAAATAAATGCACCGTTGCGAATTCATTCAGATAAAAATGATGGCTATTTTGTTAGATGTAGTAGTTGGCATGCACGGGGAGGACATTGATGTTGACAATGCTGCAGGCAGCAATATACTGGCCCCTCCTCCCCCCCCCCCCCCCCAGCCTACCTTTTCTTCCAGTCCCCTTACGTGTAAGTGCACCCCCGCCACCTTTTTTTTCAAAATCATGGATCCGTCTCTTGCTTCTTGATGCCCTGGGCCTGACACATCAGTGATCAATATAATGAGCAAATTCCCATGCCGTCGGAATACGATGACGGTTTCGATCAACAAAGCCATCTGCTATGACCATCGATATATTAAGCCGCAACGCACGACAACCATATAGGTTACTTTGGTACTATTTTACACACGTCCTCGCGAGGCGGATAGTAATAGTATCAACCGAGTCTTCCAAGTTGCACGTGATTGCATGACGTTAATCGATAACGACATTTTCTTCAGTCATCGGCTTCAATCATGTTATCCCTCGCATGGTTGTATATATACGTCACGAGATGCAGAATGAACGTTTAGCATTAAATATGCATAGATAAACGCCACGCCACTGTACAGTGAACCCTCATTACTCCGGATTCTGTTAAACCGGA